>NW_019525289.1:332737-356298 GCF_002814215.2 Seriola lalandi dorsalis
GGGGTGGGGGGTTGTCTCTACAAAGTCTGGAATAACAATTCCCAGCGACCTGCAAACAGCCAAAAGCAATACAGCCACAAGGAAACCCTGGCCACTCTCCAACGCAAACACTTCAAATGAGCAATGTGTTAAAAACCATGCAAGAGGTGGCTTACACCCATTAATTAATGTGCTCGGTTTTCAAAGGGAGTGAGTGACGTGTCATTTAAAATACACAATATATTACGCTTAGCAAACACAATGTGGGTGAGTGATGGGAGATACAGAAAAGCCTGCAAATATCCCAACTCAGCAGTTCAGCTGATGGAAAACTTCATCCTCCTTTGTTTGATTGCCTTTATGTGATTTGATTTATACATCACAGGTCTCTCTCGCTGAAAAATATTTACACAGGAAGAACAAGATTATCAAAGCAATAGATAGTCAACTCTGACACTCCGGCACTTCTTGAGAGTCTCAGAAGGAGTTTAACAATACCGATAATGCAGAAGCGTTGGATGAATGTAGTTTTGATGAGCAGTGATGCTAAACAAATGGACTCTGTGAACTGAAAATCGCATCAAACAAAAAAAGGTCCATGCATCATGCATGAGGAGTAAAAAGAGAGACTGATGTGGAGCGTTTGAAGAACAAGGTGGGGGCCTATGGGGAGTCTCCATAAACATAATCTCCTGGGAATATTTACATCTGATAATTCCTTTTACGAATTACATGTCAATTCAAAGAGAAATCTATCAGAAGCTGTGGATAAAATGCAGTGATTCTTATTACTCTGTCTCCGAGTCAACTTTAGATGACCGTCGGACAGGCAATGTCTTTGGGAAACCAAAAGCAATCAGTAAATACCATCGAGGCAGCATTTGGGAAGAAAGAAAAGAAGAAGAAAGGAAAAGCTTCAAAAAGGATTTTCAAGTCACACAATATTCTTTTCACAAGTAAAACATTCTCAATTCAAGAATTTACTGCTTACATATATAGTTTGTGAACTTAGAGTTGATTGCTGTCTTTAAAGGAGCCATTTGTAAGTTTTGCTAATGCTACATAGCCAATATTAGCATCAGCAGCACCTTTTGAAGTTCTTATCTTTGTGGTACTCTACTCTGTAAATCACTTAGAGTTTAAATACTTTACTTTAAATAAGTACTATATACGTAAAGTTGTTATTGGTAAACTTAGGATGTACGCTTTAAATTGTGGATTTCAAACTATTGTGATTGTGTATTTCACCTTTCACTACTAGTTGCTTGTAATGTTGCTGATGTAGCAAATCAACTAGTTTCTTCAATTCCCCTTTTTTCAGTAACATTCTTAAAATGTGAATGAAAGTGTGTAACATCAATCTTTCAACCCGTGCCACTAAATTATATTATCAGTAACTGAACGCTAAACAAGTTAATGTCACGTTAAGGCCCCTCTCTCTAATACCTAAGCTAAGAGGAGCTAAATGTACCAAGTTGAAATTTAAGAGGAAAAATCCAAACTTGTCTTATGACAGGCTGTTAG
The DNA here is from genome assembly GCF_002814215.2 of Seriola lalandi dorsalis. Lineage (NCBI taxonomy): Eukaryota > Metazoa > Chordata > Actinopteri > Carangiformes > Carangidae > Seriola > Seriola lalandi. The sequence goes on from NW_019525289.1 coordinate 334,241, forward strand.
AAAAGTTGGCTGATTGACAACAAAGGTGGTGTCAATCAGCTGATGCAAAAGTGACTTCATGTGCCAAAACAAACCATCGTTCTATAGAAAACCCTCTCTTAAACCCGTGGCAGCTGAAGGTTCTGAAGGTCTGAACCCAGCGAGCTAGGAGGAAAGTCATAATGTGGGAGATTTTTTTGTAACTATTTTTTTAAAATCACATCACAATGTAAAATATCTGGGCTTATGTCCACTGCATCTGAAATTGGCTAATTATAAAAAAGCACAAGCACAGAGAGGCAAGACACACTAATTGTTAAATTAATCAATGATGAATAATGATTTTGTTTTGTCTTTTTTTTAACGTTAGCCAAAAAACAGACTCACTTACATTTAATGGATTGTGTAAACGTAGCGATCCAAGCTGTTTTCACTAACTTAAACGTATAGGAAGTTGACGAGGAAACAAGCAAGTAATAAAGAAATATCACTAAATGGAAATAAGGGTTTTCATCCTGATAATAAATAAAAAAATCTTACTGCATTGTAAATTGTGCATCTTCATATGTTGAGCTCTTGCCTGTCATTGCTTTAGAATGGGATTTATTATATTTACTTAAGTGCATTTAAGGATACCTCCACAGTAATAAGTTTTACTTTTGAAACATACCACTTTTGCTATGTTTTTGAAGGGTGTCACTATACTCCAGTTTTCAACCCCCTAAAATAAAGAATTTAGGAAGCGCTGCTGGTTCTGTTTCAGTTTGAACACTCCGGAGTTGCGTTTTAGTCTGGATGGGCAAAAACAGACTTACGGAGACGATGACACAGACACCCAAATTCAGTCCTTGATTGAGTCAATCAATGATGACGTATCCTCCTGTGGTACATCACGCCCCTATCACATGACCCTTTTCTGTACGAAAACAAACGGCATCAGCCTCGACTACCAGTGGTGAATGCAACATGGATAATTAATTACAAGCTTTGCTGACCTTGTTATCTTTGATAGCAGCTGTCGTGCAGTTAAACTCTGCCTTTTACCATTGCTGTTCCTCATTCGTAGTATTTTCTGCAACTGAGCAACCAAATGCAGAGTAGACAATCTGCTCCCTGTTTACACGTGCGTATGCCCAGTGTACATGAATGGTCATATGATCTGTATTTTCAGGTGTGCCTGGGAAGCCTTGACATTAATTACACTTCTTGCACCTATCTAGTGGCTTGTGGTCTAGGGGTGTAATTCTCATTTCTGAGGCGGAGCTAAAATGCTCGTCTGAACCGAGATCGCTTTTGTTTTAAAACACTGTTTTAAATTAAAAACACGTTAGTGTGGACGTAGCCTATGACTGGTAATTCAATCTGTGGTGAAGTGAAAGAACTTCCTGTTTTGGTAGCATACTGCACCTCATCCACCTCTGCAGACAGACTTTTAAATCAGTCCTGAACCTCACAGTCAGGTACACACACATACACGTACTCGATGCTTTATTTGTATCACCGAAACCCACACATACACTCACACAGAGAGGGCACATGCAACATCTGTCTGGCTCCCTAGGCAAGCAGCAGCCCAAGCAGACATGCCCAATAAAATATGCATGACACGCTAGCATGTGATATGTCAAAAACTAAAAAAAAAAAAAAAAAACATCCACTTCTCCTCATCCTCCAGCGGCTCAGTTGTTCATTCATTATACATGGCTGCTCCATGCACCTCCACTCTGTGCATATTACTGCTTCCATCCATACCTGCTGCATTTGCCTTGCATGTACCACATACTGTTGTTCAGAAAATGGGATTTACATACATTAATACTCCAACATGTTATGTAAATAAAAACTGGACTCTATCTCTCCTCTCCCTCAAATATGTACAATAAAGTATATAACACAATGGTACTTTAACCTACAGACAGTCCATGAAAGCTTCTTTATTTGGTGATGTAAATGTGAAATCCAGAGTCTGGCCTGGCTCACAGGAAGTCTCCAAAATGGCAACAACAGCCTTTCAGTCTGGAGTCAGTTCAAGAAGAGCTTAAACTGTCTTTACCCGAGGAAAAATAAAATAAAAGCAAAATGAAAAAACAACCTGTTGCAGTCTGCAAATAATGACTATCATCACTCATTACCAAAGGCGGCTGGTGTGATGTATTTCTGTCGCAAAAAATGTCTAAGCTCCAACTGAGCCGTTTTTTTCTTATGTTTCCAGAACGTTGTCGACAACAGATTAGTTTGTTTCCTGTTGGTTTTTATCTTGCATGCAGAACACTGTAGCTAGCTTTACAGTATTATTTGTCTAGCTGTATGTGTTGTTGAAACTGTCTGGCAGGGTTGATGTCCTGTATACATACGTGCTAAAGCTGGTCAGTTTGTCCTGTCATTCAGGTTCGGTTGAGTGCTCCTGATGTGCTTCCCCGATATGAGAAATAACATTTGCATGAAGCTGAAACTTTCAGTTCTGTTCCATTGTGCGACTGAGTGCATTTCATAATCTCAGCAGCAAATCTTTGAGTCTTTGACACCATGTGTGTGAACAGTGATTATGGAGGAAGGTTACAAAGTGTGTTACCTGGATAGAGAACAGAGGAACTATTTCTCGGCAGAGCAAAGTGACTTCCTTAAGTCTTGTTGTCATCCTCATCATGAGGTTGCCAGGGAACCAGTGGAGTTACTAGCCCTACATTTTACTGCCCATTAAAATCACAATTGACCATCTTTACATTTTGTTTTTGTGCAAATGAATCAAAGACATACATATTAATTAGTGAGTTTCAGTGGCACTCATAGCTGAATTTTATTACCTTTTGAACAGAACCGGGCCAGCTGTTTCTGCCTGTTTCTGGTCTTTATGCTAAGCTAAGCTAAGCTAACCCGCTGTTGTCTCCAGCTTCATAGTTAGGGTATGGTATCGAACTTGTTGTGTCACTCTCCTCAAACTACTCAGGGTCATCTCGAAAGATGCCAACAAACAACCTAAAATTAAGGATTGTTAAAAGTACTGGGCAAGTCCTAGTAGCTACCAAGTCTAACAGATGAAGACAAGAGCCAAATCCTATCAACTTAACTTTATCAACAGGAAATCTAAAATTATGTGAGTGAAGAGCAACAAACATGAAAAGAATAACACAGGTATGCACCCACAGATCTGACAGATCTGCCCAATGTGGTAAAAGTGGAAGTCCACTCCCTGCAGCATGTCTTCCTTTGCTGAGGCACTGGGGGAAGAGTGTGGAGACAGTATGGGATATGACAGCTTTTATTCCTGGGCCTCATTTGTTTGCTGCTCATGTTAACATCAGCTGGTGCAAGGTATTATTTGACTCAGAGCCAAAGCCTCGGTGACTCGCTCAGTTGAGTTCTCGCAGGCACAAACACCTCTTCCTCTCTTTCCCTCTCCTTATTTATAATTTGCATTTTTAAAGTCCATGTTACGTCTTTCAGATGAATCAACCCGTCGCTTAAATGAGCCCAGAGTCAAGACAGGTAACACATTTGTCAGGATTCTCGACATTTATCCTTAAGCTACTTAGTTACGTACTTAACATCTTGTTTTTAATTCTTCTCTTCGTCAACTAATGAGAAAATGACCATTTTGTGTCAGATATTTGACAGAAAAATCTCAGAGGGGAAAATATTTCAGCCCAACTCAGACAGGTGTTACATTTGACTTACAACGCCGAGCTGCAAGTGTTGCATCATGTTGTGAACGTTATGATTCATACAAGTGGAATGGGAGTAGGAATTTCTCATGTTTTTTTTTTTTCATCTTGCTATCTAAAAGTGGATATCTACCATGGACCTTCTGGAAAATTAGGTTTGTGTCGTTGCTTTGGGGAACATGTCTGCACCTTTCACTGTGTGTGTGTGTGTGTGTGTGTGTGTGTGTGTGTACTTGTCAATGCAACATAGTGAGGACCAAAAAGTATTTTCCTAACAGAGTGAGAACATTATGGGTAAGTTAGGACGTTTTGTCCGGTCCCCACTTACTGACACAGGGCTGTTTCAGGGTTAAGACTTCATTTTAGGGTTAGGATTAGAATTAGGTTTAGTTTCTGGATAGTGTAAGGGGTAGAGTTAGGCCTTCAGTTGTGATTGTTAAAGTTAGGGTAAGGGGCTAGGGAATGCATTATGTCAATGAGTGTCTGCACAAAGATAGTGTGTGTGTGTTTTAGGGTTCAGGTTAGAATTAGGGTTGGGGTTAGACATCCACTTCTGGTGGTTAAAGTTAGGGCAAGGGGCTAGGGAATGCATCATGTCAACGATAAGTCCCCGCAAAGCTAGATGTACAAGGGTGTGTGAGTGTAAGGAAATAGACAAAAATAAAATATAACCTGTTTCCCTTCATGAATAACATTTTATTTGAATGATAAAACGCAGTCATCAACAATTAGCACGTCAATTTATAATAAAATGATTGCACCAAATTATATTAAACTCCAGTGGAAGATTAAAATGTCAATAATGAGCTCACCAAGTGAAAAGCATAAATATATTTGTGTTTTTGTGTGTGTGTGTGTGTGTGTGTGTGTGTGTGTGTGTGTGTGTGTGTGTGTGAGTCCATTGTTGGTGTTCTAGAGGGAAATAAACTCTAAACATGACAGACATGCGGCAATAAATACCAAAGAAAATGAAACAACCATATCCTGTTACTTAAAAATAAACTGTCCTCAACGCTCTGTCAAAGCATGACACATGTGCACTCAAGATATCAAAGGAGAGGCTGAGCATTACTCATCAGCCAATAACATGTGTGGGTAAACTGGGGTCAAAGGTTGCAGGAGGCAGAGGTCCAACCATAATCCTCTCATAAATATACATAACCGACGATGGACACACACCTCAGTCAAATGGGCTGGAGGTCACTGTTTTTGTAAGAGGTATTTTGTTTAAAATGTTGGTAAGTAATCAAAGAGGACATTGTGTAGAGGTGAATTGTTTATATTTTTTCAACTTTTAAATCAAAGTCTGCATAGAAATTGAACACAAAATTATTTGAAAGAATATCACCCTGGAAAATAAGAAGTTAATATTTCTTCTTGCTTGACTTTTTTATGGCTTTAGTTAAACAATTTCTGTTAATTTTCAGCTGCAATGCTTAATACATAATGTTTGAGTTCCTTTTAACAAGGTCTTAATCGGCTTTGTTAACCTTTGGGAAAGTCACTAACTGGAAAACGATGCTGCCCTAAAAACTGTGCTCTTGCTGAATTGTAGGCACATTACAGCATTAAATGCACACTGGGTTATTTGAATGTTGGTGCAGATATCAAACCCATATCTAATTCATGTTGAATCTGAGCTTCGCTTTAAAAGACTTGTCTTTGATTTTAACAATGACGTCTTCATTTGTCAGTTTCTGACATCCTCTCTGTATCAGTAAATACGATAAATCTGCTGCATGTCATTTAATAGAGTTGGAACACACTTCACACATAAATCCTGCGTTAAACAGCTTTTACTTTGTATTTTCAACACACTACGTATTAATTAACACATGGGTTAAAAGTCCAGAACAAAGCCATTGTCAAGTGCCACCCAGTATAAGCACAGAAAGTCTCCCTCTCTGCCAGCTCGCCACTTTTGCCTGTCTGCACTCTCATCCAACGTGTTATCAAGTGCCGACCGTGAATAACGCAGCTTTTGGCCAAAGCTGATCCTGTCATCGCCACAGGGTCGGGGTCCAAGATAACCGCCATGTGGTCCAGCTGTTACTAGCACTCACTGCGCCCACAATGGCTCACTTGTGTTCCGAGCGGAGTGGGAGAGTTGTGCTCGCAGCATTTAAGCCCTTCCTCGAGGCCTCTGATTGCGTCAGCGGTGCACAGCTGTGCTGCGGAGAGCAGGTGGAGACGGACTGTGTGTGTCGTAACAGGTTGAAGGGGGAGAGTGGGTCTGACGTGTGCGTTTGTGTATGTTTTCTTATATTTCGGTTCTCAAATGGGAAAAAAAGTTCTTGAACAGGATATGGAAGATGACGGGAAAGTGAGGGTTGTAGATTAAAGACTTAAAGCAAGTAGTACTGATGTCCCAGCAGGGTTCAGCAAGACTTTTTCAGGAGTGAAATATCTTAATCCAAGTGGTGCCATGCATAATATGAGATTATCATTTTGCCCTTTTTTAATTTCTGTCCCATTCTGGGGACATCCAGATCATTTTTCCAACATGTTGAATGATATTTTCATCATCGCTCTTGTAGCATTGGCAGCACGGCGAAGCGATTTGTCAACATTAGCCAACAAAATGTCAGCGACATACATCATCAGTTATTGCTGCACACATGGAAAATACTGTACGGCTTCAAAAAGAAATCAAGAGCTGGAGTGAAAGTGCTGCTGCCCTCAAACAACCTGGTGAGCAACATGTCAGTGGCCTGATGGATCAATAATGCAACAGGCAAAACTCGAATGCGCTCTCTCTCTTTCTATGTGTGTGTGTGTGTTTGTGTATGTGGAAGGAGTAAACACAACCTAGCGATGATATACCCACGGGCGCACCGTCAGGAGAGGCAAACCAGGCAAATGCTTGGAGGCCCCAAAGGGCAAAGAGGCCCCCGATGTGCCCCTCATATCGGCACATTTTGCAATGACAACAATAAAGTCCCTTAAACCTCCCATAAAGACACTATACAGTGCACTGCTGCTGCCCCAAACCCCTCCTAAGTGGGGCACCTGATGATGTGTGCCATAGCTAGCGTCTCCGAATTGCCTGTATATGAGGCATGTAGGGGACATCTGTAAATTGTGGCCATCTGGCCATTGTCTGCATGTGGGGGGGTTCTTCAATGGGATTCTTTGCCTGGGCCCCCGAGAGTCTAGGATCAGCACTGGATATGCCCAGTTTTTTGGGTTTTTTTTTTTTTATGGTTTCACTTAAGAGTTAATTGACTTAAGTTTACATTCATTTTTCATTTTTAATTTCCTTGCATGTACTTGGCAGATGCTTTTGTCCAAAACAATTTATAGGAATTGTTTTTTTTTGTTTGTTTTTTTTTTGATCAAGGACAGTTCAACATGTGGACAGGGGAAGCCAGGAACCAAACCACCAACCAAGACCAGTCAGAAAAGCAGCTCTACCACCTGAGCGACAGCCCCCTGAATGCTGGACTGTTCCTTTTTTGAGACACCTGTGCAGAGACCAGGAGGCAGTGATGCTTTTGTCCAAAGCAACTTACCTTTTTTTCTTCCCACATTCAGCCATCAGGAGCAATTTAATATGTGGTCCGGACAAGTGGGGGATTGAACAACCAGCCCTTATGATTAATGAACAACCCACTGTACCCACTAACCTACACCACCCAATCAGGGTAAAGGCAGCATGTTTGGGAAAGAACGGTAAGTTTCATAACAAATATATTTCTCCTGAGGTGTGTACCAGGAATCATAGTGTTTTATTTATTTATTTATTTACTTATTTGTTTATTCATTAAGGTTTCATATGTACTTCACCAGATCTAGAGATATCATGTATAGTGAGGAGGAGAAATGTTTTGTTACCTGTGAAGGTAGACAGCTGACAGTTACATCTTGGGCCTCTTTAAGATTGTAAACTAAGGGGTTTAAAGAGGTCTCCCTCAGCCATGGCATCGCAAACTGTCAATTCCCAGAAGCCCACAAATCCTCCAAATTAGGAGCAAATGAAAACCGGAGTTGTAAGATTTTTATGTGTGTTTGCATGTATGTAGTGAGTTGTTCAGAGGAAATGCATTTGAGAAAATACAAGAGCATGAATAAACCTGCATGCCACATGCAGTGTGTGTGTGGGTGTGTGTGTGTGTGTGTGTGTGTGTGTTTTATACTGTATTTGTAGGAAAGAGGGAGAGTAAAATAGCGTGTAAGAGTGACATGAGATCATGCAGTTTTACGTACTGTATGTGTGTTGGCGTGAGCATTTGCGAACAAGACAGACAGGCCACAACTGTCGACGACAAAATTAAGTGTCAAGCAGGAACAATTTGATTAGCGAGCCGGAGAGAGATACCAGAAGCTGATTTAACTCATTTCTAAATAGGAACAGCCAAGTTTAACACATCTCTCTCTCACGGCAATTTGACGTTAACTTTCTGATTTCACACCCACCAATCTAGCAGCAGAAATGGGAATTTGCCTCCGGACACGGCGGCGAGATGAAATGGACAGATATCCCTAAGTGGATAACAAACCGACGCCATGTCTAATCAAACCTTCACTCGGTGTAAAATAGAAAAAAAAAAAAAAAAAAACTCACAAACCGTGACATTTGAACAAATGGGTTAATTACTTTTTAAAAAGCCGGTACTTAAACACATTTGTTTCTTTTTAACTGTGAGTCGTAAAGTTCCTGTCAAGGGTGGCCGGGGCCATAAGATTCACTCTAAATGTAAATAAGTGGTGTTTTAAATGGCTGTTAGCCACACTCTTGTTGGAGCTGGAGATAAACCGGGTAGCCTGTTCTCCACGGGGTCAAGTCCCTAATTAACCCAAAATGGCTTCGTCATTTTCATTCGATTACGGCAAAGAATTGAGTGCTGCAACACAGAGAGATAAATATGAGTTACATAAGTCTCCTGCGCTGCTTCTTCCTCCTCTCATGGCTGATGTGTGATAGATAGTGGTGAATATAGGTTTTGCTCGGATAAAACTGCTCATTAAGACTTTAAAGTAAAACAAAACAAGCCGATTAGAGATAAGATGGTACTTTTCTCCTCCAGTGGAATTTGGAAATCTTAGTGTTGTCTAGTGGATGAATCTATGTTGGTTTTTAGCAGCTTTTCTGTACGGGGTGGGGGGAGGGGAGCAGCGGGAAAGATCGAACGACGAGAGACTGAAGGTTACGAGCGGCAGAGCAGAGGAGAAGCGGTGCTGGAGAATTGAGAGGGGAAGCAGCGAAGGAAGAAGAGGAAATGGAGTACGGAGAAAACACGATTCAAATCTACAGTATTGCCGCTTACAGTGATGTATGGTTTGTGCCTTAACCTGCTGAGACACCATTCCTCCACCTGGGGGGAACAATCTAAATTGCATCAGCGAAAGCGGTAGCACCATCGAAGTTGAAATTCCGATCGACCGCCGAGATAAGAAAAGTGGGGAAAGATTGATACAGCGGAGTAGATTATGTAATGTCCTGCCACTTTTTCGCAACTCAGATAAGTGTGCATGCGTTTAACCTTCATTCATTCATGAGAGGAAGTGCGTGGAAGGAGAAAGAGATGAACGGAGAAAGCCAGCAGTGGGAGAGGAAAGCAGGAGCGCTGTGAGGGCTTGGTGTTAGGTTCAGGCTGCACGAGTAGAAGTGCAAACTTACACAAACACCACACAATATTTCAGTGAATGCAGATGTATATTTAGGTATTTCCATAAAAACTAATCAGAGATCCCCCTTAAGGAGACTCATCTCACTTGTCTTGGACTTTAACATAACTCTACTGAGGTGTGTGAACCATCCCCATCATTGTTGTCCCCACATTAAAAAAAAAAAAGAATTCTTCTTTACAAGAATCTTTGTAAAGAATTTTGGCTTTGAAAGTGGTTGGACGACATGTACAAATTTCAAGCATACCCTGGCCTGCACTGCGTTATATTACGTGGGGGGGGGGGCATGATAAGGGTTCATTTTGTTAGTGCTGGCAACAACACATCTTCTTGACTTATGCGGGTTTCCAGTAGTTTTATCTTGTGTTTCATTCAGATTACATTCTTATTCAAAGCACTTCAGTTATTTGGTGCCACCTGGGTCTGAACGTCATTGTCCTCATTTGCTCGCACTCCGCAGATTACCAGAACAAGTCCTCCGCAGTTCACTTCCTGAGTCCTGATTCAGACCTTATTCACCTATATAGAGCAGGGGAGGGAAGGAGGAGGGCTGCTTCAAGCTGGCTGCCTGCAGGGACATCTTACAAGGTGCAGGAAACCTCCTGCTTCCAGCCTCGGTTCATCCCTCTGATGGGAAATCCTGCTGAGGAGCCGCTGACCCTGAACAGAGTGGAGAGTGAGAGGCGGGGGGGGGGGGGGGGGGGGGGCTGAACCTGTGAAGGAAAAGAGGAGGGTGAGGGAGGATGGTGGTGGTTAAGATATGAGCATCAGCTGTTTCTGTCTTCGCTGGCATAAACGACGATTTGATTTTGAGAAAGCTGACACATTTGCTCTATTGAAGTGACCATGAGTTTGACAGAGGTGCATCTTTTATCTTTCTTATTAATACCAACATATATTGGTAGCAGCCTTTACGAATGACAAAGTATAGCTTTAAGGCAAATATGAACTCTAGATTAACTTTGCTCTCCACTGTGCCCCCAGAAAACAACCCCGCCATCTCCAAGCCAAAATTAATTAGAAACTTCTTCACCACTGATCTTTTTACCCTCAGCTGCATTTGATGTTCCCTTAGGTAGGACTCTTATTTCCCAAATGTTCCAATTAAGTCTATGGAAAAAGCAGCCATAACTCTGGACCGCAGACTGATAATAGGGGACACGCAGGATTATCTTATCGTTTTTAATGTCTTGTCCGATTCCGGTGTTTGAATTGTAAACAACTTTGGCATCTCTCCCCGTTCGAGGTGTTTTATGTGTGTTAACATTGTAACTGATGCCTTAATGTGATCACTCTGTAACAAGGATGCTGTGTGCATGTACGAACATCATACCCACAGAGAGCACTGTGTGTAGGAGTACATCCTGAAAAGCTGTGATGAATTATAGCAGCAGCAGCGCTCGCTCTCTCTCTCCCTCTCTCTCTTTCTCTCTCTCTTTCTCTCTCTCTCTCTCATACACACACACACTCGCTGTCTCTCTTGACACACACACACACACAGAGCTGCTCAGTGGACTTTCCTCTCAGCGGGGTTCCCCCTCTCCCTCGGCACTGAGCCGACACACGCCGCAGAGCGCTAACAGCAGCACGCTGATGTCTGTGTCACGGCTTCCCTCTTCCCTCTGCTTCCCGCCTCATCCCGACTGCAGCAGACCTCCTACATGTTCTACCTCTTCACCAATACGTGTCCCTGTGCTTCTGCATCTGATGTACAGTATGTTCTTACAGCATCATCCCAAAAACAATGACAATGGATGGGTTCCATGCATTTCAGGTAGTTTGTAGAACATGTTTAAGATTTGTCCCTTTTTTGTTCTTTTTGTTTTGTCTCTTCAGTGAAGTAGGTGCAGCAGGAGTTTGAAGGAACAATTCTGTGTTCCCTGTGCATCTTTTCAAGAGGAAACAGAGAGCAAGATATCAGTTGGTGTGCATACCTCAGATGTGTACAGTAGGCTATACGTATGACTTGACAATCAACAATCAATTACAAACAAACACATACAGACGGACAGATAAGCCCTCAGGTGATCATGCACCCAGGCTTCCAGGTGGCTGTGGTTTTTAACATCTGTTTAAATAAGGATATCCTCCATGAGAGATTGGGATTTCACGCTCAGCTGCACTAAATCCTTTTAAAGATGCTGCAGCTCCGGAGAGCTTCCCCACAGACATAACATGGCTTCAGCGTTAGCAGCCAGGTCGTTTCTCTGCTCTGACAGGACAAAACACAGAGCAGCCAGCGGCTCATTAGACGGCATTGCCCCGAGGGCTCGGCTCCACCTCTCAGACACGGAGGGAAGACGGTGAGCCACATGTGGACTGCACCCCTGAAGTGTGTCTGTGTGTGTGCGCGTTCGTGTGTGTGTGTTTGAGAGAGACATGGAGGGACAAACAAAGGGAGAGATGGTTAAAAAAAAAAAAAAGTGAGAAAGAGGGAAAGAGAGATGTCACACAAAAAACACAATCACAGTCTCAGCTGTCTGAGGAGAGAGCGCTCCCACCCAACAAACCCTTCCACAATCCACAGACAGGACAGGACAAGACTGTGTACCTTTTTATAATGACGTGTGCGTGTGTGTGCGTTATCATACATTTGTACTGAAGGTCTGGTATGAAGTCTGCATGCACAGTGTGTGACTGTATTTGCGTGTAAGTTTCACTAATTTCTCACACTCTTGGAAAACTTGACTCTGCTGATGTTCAACAGGAGGGATTCTGGGTTACGGAGGCAAAAATCCATTTTGACCCTGCGCTAAGGTTTGGATTTAATTTGCAACTCTGAGCAAAGGCAGAAAGGGAAACTGACATGCATGGCAGTTTAAATTTATCATCCAGACTACCAGAGAGTAAGGAAGTCATCAAGTGTCCTAAATCATAGAATAAACACATATCCTGTTCACATACGAGCGATCTGGGTGATGATTGAATTACTCTGATTGGTTGAGCCCAGTTTAAGGTTTACGGTGAGATGATTTGAATATCCTTGGAGTTATATCCACTTCCCATTTAGAGACAACGCCCAAAGTAGTGTGCCCTGTGTGTAGTAAAAGCAGGGATTTGGGGGTCAGAGTGCTGCCACCCTGATTCCTACAAATAACTTTTTGCATACAACTAAAGTGCAACAGGAAACCTAAACACTGTATGGGTAGGGTTAGCCACTTTACACTGAACGAGACAAAAGCTTGCTGTGTGAGCGGTGGTCACATCGTTGCGTAATTTGTTACACCTGGGTAGTTGTCACCCCACATGGTAATCTCCTCGTCTGTCTTTAGTCTGGTAGTGAAGCTGTACCTAACTTCCCTAATCAGCAAATGGACTAATAATCCCCGATTTGCTGTTCCCCCTCCAAGCTGCATTTAGTCCAACTCTTGTCAATGCTAATAAGCCGTAAACAAAGAGGACAATCAGTCGGGAAGCACAATACACACCGAAAGATACAAACACACACACACACACTGCTTTTGTGTCTGTGGAAAAAGGTTATTACAAAGATGTATACTGTTGTTTCTGACATCGATTGGATTATGCATGTCTGTGCGTGTGCCAGATAATTGATTACTTAATAAGATTCGTAAAGACAGCTGTAACCACAGCCTCGTTCAGTCTCAACAAACAATACATTTATACGGGGTGTTCTGATTTATTCATATCCCAACAAAGACGCTGAAATAACTTCACTCTGAAACCCAACGTAGCCTTAAGAGGAAAAATTCCGTAATTCAATTTAGCAGCCTTCTCTTTTAAAGAAAAATCCTTCCAGCCTTCAGCCAAATACATTTACCAGTTTACAAAAGAAGCAATGAAACACAGCATTTGTATAAAAATAAAAAATAAAAAAACTGTTTTGCTGACACACATTTTAAACTTGCATTCCTGGGCGACTTTAGCAGGGATGGAGAACTGCTCAGTGTGAGTAATGAACAGAGCAGCCATGTGTGTATTTGTGTGTGGAGCATTAAAACAAAACCAGAGAGGTGAGACCATTAGTGATATGTAGTTGTCCAGACTTGAAGGGTTTTGCTGTTTTCCTTTAACATGAGTTATGTGAGTGTAAACTTATGAATGTATTATTTAGGTGTGTACAGTATGTGCCCTTACAAACAGAGCACGGGAGTGTTTGCTGAATCAGCAACAGTCGAGTGCTTGATGCTGCTGCACCCTGAGGGTTCATCTTCCTCTGTGGTGGTTATACTGTAACAGAGTCAGGGGAAAGGAAGGAAGGGGTGAAGGAGTCTGTCACATCTCTCAGCGACATTGTTCCCTCTCAGGTTATATGATCACAACCAAACTGCCAACAATGCAGATGTCAGTTCATCAAATTACTATGACTGTGACAACGGAGGAGCTCACACATTAAGGAAGTACTTATTTCAACCTAAATCACAACTTATCCAAAACCTAACAACGTAGTTTTTGTGCCTGAAACTAGCCAATCGATGACCATTCCACAGCCTTAACCGTGTGTGTATTACGGTTACTATGACAACAAAGGTCCTTAGCTGCTAAAAGTGACCGGACACTCTATTGCAAAAATACTGATACAGGAGTAATGGAGCATTGAGTATGTTGATACAGCTAACAGTCACTAGTGGCAGCACAGAGCACACTAAGGCTCAGTTGTTCCCGTTTGTTCAACCTTAGATTTAACATGGTTTGAATCATGGTGTTTTTGCTATTGCTACATAGCCAACGTTAGCATTTACAGCTGTCTACTTACCAGTTAAGAAAATATGTTGGGAGTTCAGCATCAAACTTCATTCCTTTACTCACCGGTGGAAAGGAACCCTCTTGTTTTGCTTCTGTTTCCATCACTTCTTTTCCGCTACTGAAGTTAGCATGCTAATCAGCTAGCCCGGTCTGGATGGACCGTTTCATCATTTTCTGATACTGAGTCACTGTAGCGTCCAGTCTGGCATTAAGAAGTAGCACTCCTCAGAGGACCTATTGTAACCTCTTGTAGAGTAAACGCAAAAGTGCCTGAAGCTCATGGTATGACTGATAAGTAAACAGCTGTTCATGCTAACGCTAGCGGGGTCAGCCCTATGTTCCCACAGCCCTATGTTCCCACATTTCTTAGAACTTTTTTTCACAGAAATTTTTGAAAATTAGGGTTAGGGTTGTGGGAATATAGGGTTAGGGTTAGGGCTGTGGGAATATAGGGCTGTGGGAACATAGACACGCTCCCACGCTAGCTATGTAGCAATAGTAAAACCTACAAAGAGCTCCTTTAACATAAATCACTCCTTCTCCATCACAGTGAGTTTTTTTTTTTTTGTTACTTTACACCTGCCAGACATTGATTTGTATTTTCTCCATAAAAGCTTCCTGTAAAATTACCTGCCCCCTGATGAGTTTGTTTTTTTGTTTTTTTTATCATTCCCATTTGAATCTAATGCTGGCCTTGGGTGCTTTAAATGTTTGGATTATAACTGTAGAGAAGCAGTCATTGACATGTTTGGACTGTTTGCTTTAATAGGTCTTTGTTGCTACGCAGTTAAAAACACATAAAGGAACTGCCTGAACTGCTTTCACTTAATTTTGATCTGCTTAGTTTTCCAAGTAATCAGGAGCCACAGTTTCCTGTCATTGGATTAAGTTATTTTTTCACTTCTTCTGTGGTCGACTCGAATTAGAACAGAAACATGTTTCTGTCCTTTTACAGAATTTATAATGTCACTGTACTTGAGTTACTGTAGTATTGTTCTCACCAAACACATTTAACAGAGACTGAAAACTTCATTATCATTTTGACTTTCTGCTCTCTATATCTGTGTCAGTGTATGTCTGACTATCTGTGCTGATCTCAGATTTCATTTCTTGTTTTGCGATACATTCCTGCAAAAAGTCATCGACCTGAAAAAAGCAACATTTGAATGAGCCTGAGTATCTGCCAACGCAGTGAGGTAATTTGGCAGTGAGGTAGATAACTCTGGATACAAGATAAGATTACTTGCCAAGTTTATATTTTTGTTGCAGCGGAGAATTGCTTTTATTGAAAGGCTTTTATTTTTTCTGAACCACCTTCTCGCTCTACCTAGCTACACCTGCCAAGTCAAATCTATTTGCAGACATTTTACAGTTTATTGTAACAAATGACAGAAAAGATCACCGCTCCTCTCCCATCCCTGTCTCTCTGTTTGTCTGTCTCCATCTTTCCAAATCCATCTTTTATCCCTTCCCTCCTGTGTTCCTTCTCTCCTCCCTATCTTTCCTTCTTACCCCTGCATCTGAACCCCCCTCCCCTCCCCTCCCCTCCCCCCAGTCGCTTCCCTATTTCCTCTGTACATTTTTATCCTCTTTTCCCCCGTATTAGCAAATTTGCTGTTATTTAATTTGTACAAAATGCAAACACGTGTTGGAAACCAGTTTTCCCCCTTTCTTTTTCCCTCACATCCTCTCCTCTAGTCTGCACATCTCTCCAACTCCATCTTTTTCTTTTACTTCCTCCCTTGTGTCACTCCTCTCTCCTCTTTGTTCAAGGTCAGTAGCTTCTCTGTGGGATTTCACATCAGACGCATGGAGCGAGGCTGGAAGCAGGAGGCTGGAGATCCTGATTGGCCCTCCCTGACCTTTTGTTGTTGCTCTCTCAGCAGTCCACTTCTCCTTCAGTCTCCTTCTTCTTCCCCTCCTCGCCCACTGCACCTTTCTCTCCCTCCACTTCTTGTACAAATTTACCTTCTCCTGTTGTCTTGCCTCTTGCCAGGCTGCCAGCCTCCCTTGCCTTCCCATTGCAACTCGTCTTCTTTTTTGTCTCCACTTCTTTTTCTCCTTCCTCTGCCCCTTTCTTTTCCACCCTCTCCTTTGCCAGAACGGTGCACACACACACACACACACACACACACACACACTCTGTAACCCAGACCAGCTAATTCATTAATTATGTTACAGAAGAACACACGGTTTATTCTTTACATGTACACAGCAGTCTGTGAATGGTGTGGTTTTGTAATGGTGGTGAATTGAGTTTTTTTAATGGGGGACTCATGTTGGCAGGAAGCATGAATACGGTTTTCCAGGCGGTACTGTCTGTTTTTATTCTGAAATGCACACCATTAGAGAAAGCTAAGTCTGGTGCATTCGAAAAGTATTTCTTGCACAAAACGGTGACTACAGATGAGTCATGTTAATGTATTATCTTACATTTAATTTATTTTCATATAATGGTGTGTATGTGTGAGGGAAGTGCATGCAAGTGGGTGTCAGCTGGACGAGAGGGTGTATTTAAGGAGGAGGGGTAATTAGAGAGACGTTAGTAATGCAAGGGAAATATTCTTACACAATTTTGCACATTTTTTTTTGCACAATTCTAAAAATTCATGTATCCAATCATCAAAAGTGTTTTGTTTTGTTTTTTTAAATGATGTGACTGAGCAAAGTGATTGAGCATCAAGTCTTTATTGTACTTTAGTATAAGGTTGCACACATTTCTCTACAGCACAGCCACAGACTTCTACTGTTTCAACCCTGGTCTGTCTAGAAAACACTGGGTGTGAGGTGTCTTGCTGTCTTTGTGTCAGTCCAACACATATTTGTGGAAACCAGCTGAATATAATGTTCAAATAAATTTTTCTTGCGTGTGATACATGTTTTCCTGAATCTGGAATAAATAAGGTAAGAATGATGTTCATTGGCCTAATGTTCTGGGATGAATTGGTTGTCTTACATTGCAAACATACTTGTCACAGCCTATCTCCCCCGGAAACATAAAAGAGAATGTATTGGACTTGATTCAAAAGATCTGTTCCTGTGAAAGGTGCTTGAACTGACCAGGTGACCCAAGTAAAGGAGGAAGACCACACAAGAATAGAGCTGAGGAGGGTTAGAAATGTGGTCAGTGGGCCTTTCGCTTCCTCTCCCCTTCTGCAAACACAAGTTTGTCTCTGTATCCAAGGTAAACTCTGAAACCTCCACTGCTGCTGAGAAGCCTTGAACTAATAAAACGTCCAGCAGTTCTTTAGGACGTAGTGTTTGGTGTCACATAGATAAAACCAGGCTGGAGTTAAGTGAAACCTCAAAGTGATATATAAAAGATTTGCATTTTGATTTTTTTTTTATTATAAAATTACATCTTTAAAACTTTTAAAAGTAACGCCACACAGAACTGTGTGCAGAGCCAGATTTAAACCATGATTTACACAAGACTGATTTAGCAAGTAGAACCTGCTCAGGTGGGGAAATTTCATCACTGTTTATCTTTACAGTGTTGGCAAAAGGATGTGTAATTATTGAGGCAAGCCACACACATAGAATTTGTCATTCTGGTTTGTGGCAATTTGGCAAACATGTTTCAGTTGAAAGATATAATTTCCCCTAAACAAAACACAACATAGCAAAAAAAAACACAGTAATCCTCTACAATTTCGTTCACTGAGAAACTTGGCTGAAAAAGGCTATATGAATGTTGCCATGAGACATTTATAAACACACAAAGAGGTAGTGTTCACACCCTCCCTCCCCATGTCGCAATGACACAGTCATGGGCATATTCCCTCATGATGTTTTAAAAACTTCAATATGGAGGAATATGTATTGAATAATAGTTCCCTATTTCTGTCATTCAAGTAGATGTTGTTTATAGTTCTTTGGGACAGGACTACCTGGGTTAAAGAATAACATAATGCAAGTAGGAGCTGTGCAGAAAACTAGTATTTGTGGAATGGATGTCATATCATAGGGGTATAGTCAGTTCAGTGAGATTCTGAAAGCCGCTGTTCACAGGCCACAACCGCATCCATGCGTACGCACAAGTAGTAGTATTCCATTCTGTGTGTGCATGTGTGTGTGTGTATGTGTGAGTGTGTCTGTCTGGTTCATTCAGACCCTCTTCATATGATCACAGACCCTCATATTTACCCACATTCCCTCAAATCTCTGGTGCCTGCGTGCTGTCTGTCTCCATTCCTGCAGAGGGACTTTTTTTTTTATCATGTCTGGGGAAAGGCTATATGATTAAAAAGATTCTGGGGTAATTTGCAGCTTAATTATTTACCAACACACATACACTTTTTTTTTTTTTTAATGATAGAGTGTTTTCAGCACACCTGTGTGCCTGGTTTGGAAGAAAAACACATTTCTGTACTAACTAGTAGAATGTGATTTGATAATTCATATTTTTTGGGGGCTTTTTATGCCTTTATTGATAGTACAGTAGAGAGAGACAGGAAATGGGGAGGTAGAGAGAGGGGGAATGACATGCAGTAAAGGGCCGTCCGATGCGGGATTCGAGCCGGGGCCGACGGCAGCGAGGACCTTAGCCTCTGCATATGGGGCGGATGCTCGACCAACTGCGCCACTCGACGCCCCAATAATTCATATTTTGACAAAATTTAATTTGGGATTCTGAAAACCGATGCCAGTGTTTTTTAAATGAATGCCCGTCGATTAATCAAATGTCTGCACTTTTCCAGGACAAGAAACAGAATACACGAAAAGTGTTAAGACACTAAAATATGGTGGCCCCCGAGAGCTCAACCCACTGCAACGCTGCAAAAACACATGCAAATACACAAAACACAAGCAAATTCAACATATTCATCAATTTGACAACACATGCTGCAAACACAAGCAAATACAGAAACGCGCTGCAAGTAGCACAGAGGACAACAGAGGTGTTTTCAGGAGACACAGAAACGTGATGAACCTGGCTGGGATGCACTTCTTGTTCAATGCTTTTAACGTCAGAAGTCACAAGGCGTTGAACGAGTGTGTCTTTTTATTAACGTGTTGGTTGTGGTCTGTGCTACTTGCAGCACGTTTCTGTATTTGCCTGTGTTTTCTTAAGTTGCAGTGTGTTGAGCTCTCAGGGCCACCGTAGTAAAGCCATAAAAATCCAAAGTATTTCCATGAAATTTAAGCAATGTGCTGTTTCTATGTGTATGTAAACATGACTGAGGATTTATTCTGTGATATGGATGATACCCATCCATGTGTAGCATTTATACATCTGAGAGCACCTGGATGATTTTGGCACCGGCACGCTCAGCTTTCAAAGTTTATCATGAATGACATTGAAATGGTAATGGAAGTTAGTAAAGAGTCATTAAAACTCTCATCCTATATTTTGGAACCAAGTCCACATTGCAGGTATGCAGTCTTCACCCTGACAGCAGTGTTTGGTTTGGTTTGTCTTGCCAGGTAGCTAAATGCCAGGACTAGCGAGTCATATTTTTGGCAGCAGGACAGCAGCAGACAGCTGGCTGACAGTGGCACTCTGAGATGTTAACCTGCCCAGACACTTCCCATCACCTCAGGCTTAACACAACCACTGAGCCCTGCTGCAGGGGGAGACACACTTATACACATACTGTATATACACAGGAACACAGAAAACAAAGAAGCTAATTAGGATATGTGAGCTAATTAGAGTTAATCTGTATTTGACACATGAGAGATCTGCTATTAAGTCTTAGTGTGTCATTTCTACTGATAGTTTGGTTTAAACAGCCTTTAAAATCCCTGACATCTGTACTTGACATTTGGTTGTTTTTCTTTTTTGTCTGTTTTTTTGTTTTGTTTTTTCAGTTTTTGGTGATCTACAACTTGAGGCTGATTTTACTTTTCACCCACCGAACATCACTCAGGATAAGTGTCAGCTAAATGCCTCAAATGTGATGTAAAACATTTCCACCACTGACAAGTTTGTATTGAGAGATCATGTAAGGCTTCAACCCAAAACTTGCAAACAGTCATTTATCCCACAAATTAATGGCAACCTGTCAGAGACAGACGGACAGATAGAGTCAGGCGGGCAGGCAGGCAGCCAGGTACACAAGCAGGAAATGAGACAAACCGACAGACAGACAGACAGAGAGACAGACAGACAGGCACGTTCCCTCCTGGCAGCTCTGTTGGCCACATAACATAGCCTGGAGAAAGGCTTTGAGCGTGTGTGTGTGTGTGTGTGTGTGTGTGTGTGTGTGTGTGTGAGTATGTGTTAATATGGCATCCACAAGAGCAAGTTCTTAATTTGTGTCATGCCTTTGAACATATTAGTCCTATGCCAATGGAATCCCAATCCTGTTGCACCACACATTTCTTTAAAACCAGACTGTTAACAACTTAAAGAACAGAAAATGTTAATAATTTTCTGAATTTTGATCATGATATACCGTATATATTTCTATATTATATTATTTATTATATTTTATCTGATATATATATGTCTGTGTGTGTATATATGTGTATATATATATATATATATATATATATATATATATATATATATACTGTGATTCTCATCTGTAGCATCTGTAGCAATAAAGTTTGTTGTTCAGCGGTACATGGTGACACATATGTGCATAATGTACTAATGAGTACAGGAATGGCAACAGGTGTGGTCTTTGGTTTTTATTTGTTGGACACTAATTCTCTGTAACTGCTCCGCCTACAAAAGCCTCCTCCTTCGAGCCGGAGTTGAACCAGCGACCTAAGGATGTCAGCACTGCTCTCCTACAGTCCTCCGCTCTACCAACTGAGCTATCGAAGGTATATAAACCTATTTGTGTACTGCCGAAAAACAAACTTTATTGTTAAAGATGCTAGAAATCATGTCCAGAAAAAGAAATTTCAGCCTTTCTACTGGACAGTTATTCTCTGTAACACCTACAAAAGCCTCCTCCTTCGAGCCGGAGTTGAACCAGCGACCTAAGGATGTCAGCATCACTCTGCTCTCCTACAGTCCTCCGCTCTACCAACTGAGCTATCGAAGGTATATAAATCTGTTCGTGTACTGCCGGAAAACAAACTTTATTGTTAAAGATGACCGCAACAATATATTTTGTGTACTCATAAAGTTGTAAATATGAACATCTCTACAAATTCTTTATGCATATTTAGCCAAATACACATCAAGCCACAGATCTGCAATAATGTCAAATCAGGCAACATCATCAACCTGCAGCTGGACTAGTCAAGCTCAAGGTTCAGTTGTGGACATTATTAACATGGTTGATTCTTCCAAACACCTCACTGGCACTGTGGAAATGCTCTGTATGGGGCACGCATCAGCATGTTGTAGGTTGGACAGATCTAGGTACACCTACAAAAGCCTGCTCCTTCGAGCCGGAGTTGAACCAGCGACCTAAGGATGTCAGCACTGCTCTGCTCTCCTACAGTCCTCCGCTCTACCAGCTGAGCTATCGAAGGTATATAAATCTGTTTGTGTGCTGCCGAAAAAGAAACTTTATTGTTAAAGATGATAGCAACAATATATGTTGTGTAATGGTAAAGTTGTAAACATGAACATCTCTACAAATTCTTGATGCTTAATCAGCAATATACATGATCAAGCTATAGAACTGTAGTAATGTCATACCGGCTGTTATTATCACCCTGCAGCTGGACTAGAAAGGCTGAAATTTCAGTTTCTGGACATGATTTACAGAGAGCTGACTGCCACCGTAGAAATGCTCTGTATGAGGGATGTATCAGCTTGTTTTTACTTTATCTACTGGACAGTTATTCTCTGTAACACCTATAAAAACCTTCTCCTTCGAGCCGGAGTTGAACCAGCGACCTAAGGATGTCAGCATCACTCTGCTCTCCTACAGTCCTCCGCTCTACCAACTGAGCTATCGAAGGTATATGCCTCCACTTTTATACTGCTGAATAATCCACTTTTTGTTGAAGGTGACAGTAATAGTATACATTATATGTCAACGTTAAAGTTTTTACACTTTTTACTGTTGTGAAGCAACTTCGCAAAAAGTTCATACAACTGTAAACTAGTCGCCAATAATTGCACTGCCCACAGTTTTGTAATGAAATAAGGTTTTAAATATTTGAAACAGT
>NW_019525289.1:356318-357869 GCF_002814215.2 Seriola lalandi dorsalis
TCTCTGCTTCCCCATTGAAGTTAGTAGACGCTCGGCGTCTACACTGTGTAAAGCACTGTGGCGCTGCGGGGATGAATGAGGAGGAAGTCGTGGCGGTTACCTGTAATAAGTAGCTGATTCTGAACAAAAGATGAACATGTTCTAGCGCATATTTAGTCAATGAAATGTACACACAACAGTTCATATTTGACCACTTATTTTGTTGACATTTTAGCAGTCTTAGAGCAATCGCCCCTGATCAGGACCCTAATCTCTGTAACTGCTCCGCCTACAAAAGGCTCCTCCTTCGAGCCGGAGTTGAACCAGCGACCTAAGGATGTCAGCACTGCTATGCTCTCCTACAGTCCTCCGCTCTACCAACTGAGCTATCGAAGGTATATCAACCTGTTTGTGTGCTGCCGAAAAAGAAACATTGTTGTTAAAGATGATCGCAACAATATATATTGTGTAATCATAAAGTTGTAAACATGAACATCTCTATAAATTCTTGATGCATATTTAGCCAAATACACATCAAGCCACAGATCTGCAATAATGTCAAATCAGGCAACATCATCAACCTGCAGCTGGACTAGTCATAAGGTTATTCATTATTAACATGGTTGATTCTTCCAAACACCTCACTGGCACTGTGGAAATGTTCTGTATGGGGCACGCATCAGCATGTTGGACAGATCTAGGTACACCTATAAAAGCCTGCTCCTTCGAGCCGGAGTTGAACCAGCGTCCTAAGGATGTCAGCACTGCTCTGCTCTCCTACAGTCCTCCGCTCTACCAACTGAGCTATCGAAGGTATATAAATCTGTTTGTGTGCTGCCGAAAAACAAACTTTATTGTTAAAGATGACCGCAACAATATATGTTGTGTAATGGTAAAGTTGTAAACATGAACATCTCTACAAATTCTTGGTGCTTAATCAGCAATTTACCTGCAGTTGGACTAGAAAGGCTGAAATTTCAGTTTCTGGAAATGATTTACAGAGAGCTGACTGCCACCAGTATCAGCATGTTTTTACTTTATCTATTGGACAGTTATTCTCTGTAACACCTACAAAAGCCTCCTCCTTCGAGCCGGAGTTGAACCAGCGACCTAAGGATGTCAGCATCACTCTGCTCTCCTACAGTCCTCCGCTCTACCAACTGAGCTATCGAAGGTATACTCCTCCACTTTTATACTGCTGACCAATCCACTTTTTGTTAAAGGTGACAGTAATAGTATACATTATATATGTCAATGTTAAAGTTTTTACACCTTTTACTGTTGTGAAGCAACTTCGCAAAAAGTTCATACCACTGTAAACTAGTCGCCAGGTGGACTCACTGGCCTGTTCACACCTGGCATTGACATCTGTCTCGGATGACCCCATCACCAGGGTAAATAATTGCACTGCCCACAGTTTTGTAATGAAATAAGGTTTTAAATATTTGAAACAGTGAAATACTTTTGGTTCATTATGAAACTGGCAGGACTAATCAGACTGGTTAGTTAGTAGCTGGTCCTTCAGTGTGGCCCAGGATGCATTTGCCTTCACACTGCTAAAACAGTGTGAAG
>NW_019525289.1:357889-358827 GCF_002814215.2 Seriola lalandi dorsalis
GACCTAAGGATGTCAGCATCACTCTGCTCTCCTACAGTCCTCCGCTCTACCAACTGAGCTATCGAAGGTATATGCCTCCACTTTTATACTGCTGAATAATCCACTTTTTGTTGAAGGTGACAGTAATAGTATACATTATATGTCAACGTTAAAGTTTTTACACTTTTTACTGTTGTGAAGCAACTTCGCAAAAAGTTCATACAACTGTAAACTAGTCGCCAATAATTGCACTGCCCACAGTTTTGTAATGAAATAAGGTTTTAAATATTTGAAACAGTAAAATACTTTTGGTTCATTATGAAACTGGCAGGACTAATCAGACTGGTTAGTTAGTAGCTGGTCCTTCAGTGTGGCCCAGGATGCATTTGCCTTCACACTGCTAAAACAGTGTGAAGCCGACCACTTCCTAATATGGTCTGAATGATCGGCTCTCAAATGCATTCACACCTGTACTAAGAGCTGTCCTGTGATGGACGTTAATACCAGGTCTGACTTCACTGAAATGCTCTGTTTTTCACTTTATCTATCAGAAACAGTGGCGGCTGCTGGTCTTATAAGGAGCGGAAGCTCATTTTTCGGCCTACATCATAAAATGTGTCCGTTTATTTATATGTAAATTCGCAGAGTGACAGAAGAGAGTCGGCAAACACAACGCTAGTCGTTTTTAACAAAGACAAAGTCGCTGAGGATCAGTAACGTCTCCAGATCAACTCAACACCACGAATGAAAAACTTGAAAACTGCTCCGGTGGATGCTTATACTTCAAGATCGCTGATTCGCTCATTTCGCTGTCAATCAAAAAGGGACAGCCTCAGACAGATCATCCAATCATCATGCAGAAGCCGAGCGTCCGGGCCAGCCCACCGTCCCATAGACCCCCAGAGACGCTGAGCGTCCGATGGGCGGGACAAAGCCCAGCATTTATCCAATGACCGTCT
>NW_019525289.1:358847-366990 GCF_002814215.2 Seriola lalandi dorsalis
AACAGTGGCGGCTGCTGGTCTTATAATGAGGGGAAGCTCATTTTTCGGCCTACATCATAAAATGTGTCCGTTTATTTATATGTAAATTCGCAGAGTGACAGAAGAGAGTCGCCAAACACAACGCTAGTCATTTTTAACAAAGACAAAGTCGCTGAGGATCAGTAACGTCTCCAGATCAACTCCGAACAACGGAATGAAAAACTGCCGAAAAACAAACTTTATTGTTAAAGATGATTGCAACAATATATATTGTGTAATCATAAAGTTGTAAACATGAACATCTCTACAAATTCTTTATGCATATTTAGCCAAATACACATCAAGCCACAGATCTGCAATAATCTCAAATCAGGCAACATCATCAACCTGCAGCTGAAACAGCGACCTAAGGATGTCAGCACTGCTCTGCTCTGCTCTGCTCTCCTACAGTCCCCCGCTCTACCAACTGAGTTATTGAAGGTATAGGAATCATCAATCAACAATATATGTTGTGTAATGGTAAAGTTGTAAGCATGAATGTCTCTAGAAAAAATTAATGCTTAATCAGCAATACACATGATCAAGCTATAGATCTGTAGTAATGTCATACCAGCTGTTATTATCACCCTGCAGCTGGACTAGAAAGGCTGAAATTTCAGTTTCTGGACATGATTTACAGAGAGCTGACTGCCACCGTAGAAATGCTCTGTATGAGGGATGTATCAGCTTGTTTTTACTTTATCTACTGGACAGTTATTCTCTGTAACACCTATAAAAGCCTCCTCCTTCGAGCCGGAGTTGAACCAGCGACCTAAGGATGTCAGCACTGTTCTGCTCTCCTACAGTCCTCCGCTCTACCAACTGAGCTATCGAAGGGGGTCAAGTCAAACATGTCATCCTGTTCTGAGGATTTCAGATGGTGTCGGGGTTAAGTAAGGCAGCTATAATGGTGCTGTTCTTTCAGCTCTGGAACACTCGTGACATTTTCCCTTTTAAGCTGAGCTGATAAAAAGAGATGATGTCCAGGAAACTGGCTCTTCAGGATTCAACCTTGTGAATCCATATATGTACATAAAAGGTAAATGTTGTATGGAAGCACATATGTGTATTGTATCCACCATCTACATTGATCAGCTGCCAAATGTAAAGCATGTCCCATCTGAAACGTGGGATAATAATCTGCCTGAAGGTTGTGGGAAAGTTTACCGCTGAAAGCAGCTGGACAGACACATGATCACATAAACACACCGCAGAGAGTCCAGTGTGAGGCCACACCATACAGAAACAAATGATATTCATTGAACAGTGTTTTGCACCGAGGCATCACAATTTTCACTTTCTCACACACTGAGAATGAGATGGAAAGCAAACAGATCCAAGTCACTGAGGACGACTCAGGAAAGATTTAACCTCCAAAAGCAAAACAGAAATACAGACCTGCATATACAGATGCAAAAACAACATGAAGCCTGTAAAGTGTATGGACTGTTGTACAGATATATAGACTGCTGTTGTGACAATTGCAAGGTATACAGTAGAAATACCCTGTTCACCTTCACTGCTGAACACAGTGCCTTGCTGGACGATGTCAAATTGTTTTGTGGCTAAAGCTGTGATTTGACCTGGCATCAGGCTGTATAACAGCACAGCCAAAGACAGTGGCTCATGATCTGGACTGCTGAACTATTATTACTACTACTGAAGTATGTCTTTTTGGACACTTGATTGTCCCCTAGGGGATATATAAAGTATCTATCTATCTATCTATCTATCTATCTATCTATCTATCTATCTATCTATCTATCTATCCATCCATTTGTCTATCTGTCTAATCTATATATCTAAAGGCAAGCTTCAGCATGTGGAACAAGCAAGGACAACCTTGTTAGGATAAGGTTAAGCAAGTAGTGGTTATGGTTAGGTTGGGGTTAGGGTTAGAGTTGTGTGTGTGGTTTAGGTGTTACTTGTGTTGTTTAAACAGTGACTTTATAGACACTTGTCTTCCTTATGGGGACAAAAAGCAAATCCCCTTAACATAAAGTTTAGGTCGAGGTTAGTATAAGGTTAGTGTGCGTGTGTTTGTGTGTGGGTGGATTCCAAGTATTACTCCGTTGTGGGGACCTAAGTCTGTTTCATTACACACATTATCAGGACTTTTTCTTATGGGGACAAAAAGCAAATCCTCATAATGTAAGGTTTAGTTTAAGGTTACGATAGAGGTCAGGGTGTGTGTGTGTGTGTGTGTGTGTGTAGCCAGGTATTACTCAAGTTGTGGGGACCTAAGTCACAGTCATATTTTGGGGACTTTTATGAGGACAAAAAGCATATCCCCATAGCATGTGTGTGCCTAACTCCGTAATACCTACAACCACAAAAAACTCCTCCTTCGAGCCGGAGTTGAACCAGCGACCTAAGGATGACAGTATTGCTCTCCTACAGTCCTCCGCTCTACCAACTGAGCTATCGAAGGGTTGTGCCTCACTTTTGTGTAACAACCTCTTGGGAAATGTCCAAGTCATGAAAATATGAATAATAGCTGCATTAGATAGAGCACCAGGCTGACTGCTGATAGGGCCACAGTCAAACAGATGAAAACATTCAACACTGCCAAACAGTTAACTACATTTTAACCGAATCCAGTTCCTGCAGCAAAGCTGTCAGGAGGGAAATGTTTTCAATCTATAATCATTAATTATTAAAGGTATGTGGTTATACATAGTCTGATTCTATATGTCTTTATGTATATATATATGTATATATATATATATATAGTTACAGGATTTAATCAGGTCAAAACTTTGGACTTTAATGTTTCTGCTCCAGTCCACACATGCAGGCGGAGCAGAGAAGACACATGTGGAAACTCCAGATCAAATGTCTCCTTTCTCCTTCCTCCTCCAGAGGGAGGAAACTCCATTTGGCCTCCGCTGACAGGTCAAGGTAGTCAGAACCGAAAAATAGACTTCCACAGAGTGTTTAGTTTACAGCGTGCAGTGACTGAGCTTGTTATTACTCATTTGTCAGTCCACAGGCTGACGTTGCAGTATGGCATGGAGAGAGTGGGAAGGGTTTCATTTATAAATAATAATTAGTCATCAACCTCTCAGACTGAGCTTTTTTGGGTATAAATTAAACCTTAGCTTCACATTTCAGTTTTAAGTTTAAGATCTACGTCCTTTCACTATGGAGGTCTGATTATGATTAGTAACCTGAGGACTTTACCTCAGCAGCAGAGAAACTATGGTTCTTGAAGATGGTAAATCAATCATTCAGTTGCTACTACAATAAAATGATTGGCATACCTTTCTTTAAGTTAAGAAAATACTGTAATTATTATTTTTATGAAACTTTTGAGGTAATGAAGTGCTGAAAACAAAGCACTTGTTACAAGGGTCATTGAGAAGGCCAATGTGTATGATGCTTGTCATATATATATATATGGCAAAGAATCAATCAATAATTTAACATCCTCGCTGTGAGCAGGATTTGAACCTGCGCAGGGAAACCCTATTGGATTTCAAGTCCAACGCCTTAACCACTCGGCCATCACAGCTCCATGTACAGTCTTTCTGCCTCCATCAGTGCTCCAAACAGCTAACAGTGAGGCAGTCAAAAAGCAACTTAATGGTTAATGGCAACGCTTTTATCTGATGTTCTCATCCAGAACAACTGCTGAGCGGGGAGGAGGGTCTGTGTGTGCTGGTGAAGGACACTGTGTCAGGACAGATGGCTGATAAAGACAAATCTCAGAACTTCCAGCTCCAGAACAGCTTCTAGTGTTGCATTTTCCAAAAATA
Organism: Seriola lalandi dorsalis; assembly: GCF_002814215.2. NCBI lineage: Eukaryota > Metazoa > Chordata > Actinopteri > Carangiformes > Carangidae > Seriola > Seriola lalandi. Next base: position 362,624 of record NW_019525289.1, read on the forward strand.
CCAAGAATGTTACAAAGATCAGTTCTTTGTACAGTGATTTTAAGGCTCAGTACTGTGGAAAACATTTTAAAGGGAAATATAAAATGTGACTAAATAGTGCAAGGATATAAGAGTTTAATATTCAAAAATAAGAACAATACAGAAGACTTGAAGAAACGGACAAGTAAAGGTACTGATGCTTAGCTTGATAGCTAAAAAGACACAAAGTGTAAGGATAGTTTTGGTCCTGTTGGAAGCCAGGTCTTTGGTTATCAACAGAGGCTAGCAGTCCCCCCCTGCATTCAGTGCTTGTGCTAAGCTAGGCTAAACACCTCACAGTGCAACAGATCACAGGTTAAAAAAAGTGATAAGTGAGTGCAGAATCATAAGAACTGCAGCTGTACTGCATGATAAAATCAAGCTTTCAACATCCCATCATGCTCTCTGACATGTATAGAAATGCTGAGTGGGTCCAGTTCACCATGAGTTTGGATCAAGATGGAAATAGGAAAATATCTGCATGACTTTAAAGAGGGTTGATTGTTGATTATTGGTGAATACACATACACAAACATTTTATACCAAGAAAATGGTATAGGCCCAAATGTTTGACCACTAAAGTAATGGGGGTCCAGTGGTATTTTCCCATTGCCTATCCTATCTATTATGTGGATCCACTTATCCATTAGTGTGAAGGGTCACTCCAAGTCAATACAGAAACCATTTCACACTATAGTGAATCAGTCATGAATGAGTCATGACGCTATGAATTCCATCTGACCTGCACCAGTGATATCTTTATAGAGGCATTTATTCTGTATGCATACTTCCATTTCGTACTTTTTGTCATATTGAGTGAAGCGGAGTGTAGATACTATGTCAACAGATCAGTCACATGTTTCTGTCCTGATGCTCAAATTCTTGCTTTCCAAAATTATGTATCTTTCATTGATCCGTATCACATATCATCACTCAACTCCCTCAGAAGCTGATTTCAGATTGGAAACTTGTTCATTACTGCAAAAATGGCCTTCTCCACATCTGTTTTACAGCTGAGCTCGGCCCTCTGCAGCCACTGAGCTCACTCTTTAATAGTTTTGTCACTGGAAAATTCATAAATTAATATCTTTGCAGCAGAGATCAAGTCTGTTCTGTTTAGCATTGAGCAGCCAGGCTGGTTAGCTGAATCCCTCAGAGGTGAAATGTCTCTGGAAATACGGTCCATGTCAAACCTGAGCCTTGGAATTCTGGGAAACGCATTTAGCGCTACTCCCACAGTAACAGAGTGAATTTTATAGTATTAGAGTCCATCCCAGCAGTCAGTCACCAACTCCCCTCTGCGCATGGGAAACCGTAATTTCCCCTGTAATTACATTAAGCACAGAATCTCCCAGAATATTAGCTCAAATGGAGAGGAATGTGCAGCACTCTCGCCTGGCCACCCCGGGATTGTCTATACTTCTGAATGCTGTGTTTGTTTTCAATTGTGTTTTCTCTAAACCAAAACACTGGAGCCTCTCAAGGAAAAAGAGGAATGGCCACAGCGGGCTGTGGGATCTCTGCTGCTGCAGATACAGATGTTTATTCGATCACCCAAATACAGATATAAGGTTTCATGGAAGGGAAAGGGAGGGGGACATGTCGCCAGCAGCGAGGTGAACGGCACAGCAGAGCTGTTTATGAACTACAAGCTTTTTAAAAAGTTTTATTCTAGAATGAGACATCCAGTTCATTTACTCCGACATGAAAGGGTTCCTTACCTATGTTAGTAATGTTAAAGGTTAAAGTTATGAGCCTCTTTTAGACTTGCTGCTTGTCATCTTTTCCAATCACATGAGTTTTTTAAATATTGACAGCTAAATTTTATTTATATAACATCATGGAATAAAAACACATGCACCTGCAGTGATTTAATGGTCAAGAGTAATTGACCATTGTACTCGGAAAATATCATATTTTCCAAAAAGGGATTGGATGAATGTGTTGAATTTAATTTAATTTGATCTAAGACACTGTACAGTCTGACATGGCTCACTGTAATGAACAGCAGTAATTAGGATTTAGACATAGATCAGCATAAAGAAAAATAATCCTCAAATAAAAATGGAAACAATTCCTATAGCTGATCCAGTAGCACTGACATACTTGTGTTCTGCAAGCAGTAACACTTTGGCCTAACACATGTTAATACCAGCACAAGTAGTCACATGTTAATACCAAATGGGCTGTGTAAATGGGCCGTCTGTGTCTATGTACACCCACGCATTTTTGCTTTAAAACCTGCCAATTTTCTATGAACATCTTTCATTGGGTTTAATTGGTCCTACCTACCCATTAAAGGAGACTACTAGACTGTGAAAACCATTGAGCCTGCACACACGCCAAGAATATTTGAATATTTGTTTGTGCATGTTATTCTACTGCATTATGAATCAGAAAAGAAAATTAGCTTCTGTTTGGACATTGCTGATTCTGTCAGTTTGGACACACCATTTTAATAAGGTGAAACATGGGGATTCATTATTAGATAAACAGTGGAGCCTTATTACAGCCCCAAAAATTACTTTAATAAATGCTGTGAAAACAAGTGAAACCTGAGAGACACGGTTTGTCTGACAAGAATACATCAGATTAAGTAGAGAAGAATGTGAGAGTGCAGATGTAATTCAGGGCCAGTGTTATGAAAATACTGAGTTAACAACTGTGCTATCAGCTACTGATGGATTTAGTTTCATTACATTACATAACTGCTGTTCCTTCTTTTGCAAAGTGGTTAAATGAAGGATAACCAGATTTAGTCCCAAGTACACTGGACACCCATGCAAACTTCACTCTACATTTTTACGTAATTTCTGGTGATTAAAGGATAGTACACTGTGTTGCTTTGGAAATGCATGCTCTGTGGCACGCAGACACAATCGTCTGTCTGCGACTTAATCCATATTTGCACAGAGAGTGTTTTTCACAAGTCACTCCCATATAATTACACTGCTAAGTGTTTGAGAGGGAGACAGGGGAGGAGATCTGGGTGGTCTCCTCTGACTTCCTCACTCCCTCCAGCACATCGACCGGAGACCTGTGATTCACCACCATTAGCATTCCACCACACCAAACTACCCGAGATGTGAGTGAGGAGCAGCCACAATGTCTCCATGTCTGACCCCCAATTTCACTGTTGGATTGAAACAAGGCCATCAGTTGCTGTTTTTACTGTTTAACTTTGAGCAGATTGGATTGTTTACTTTTTAGTACAATGTTTAATATATTTTGCCCAAGTTGGATCTTCCTCCACAGGTGTCCTAAACACAACTTTCTAGGTTCAAATCCAGAAAAGAATTTTATCTTAAACTATCCTCTGCTCTCTGAAAACTTTTTCTCTCTTACTTTACTTAAAGTTTTGCTAGTGCTACATAGCCAGCATAAGCGTTGACAGCTGTTTACTTACCAGTCTTGCCAAGAGCTTCACCCATCATTGCGTTTACAAGTTGTCTATAATACGCCCTCTGAGCAGCACTAGGTTTTCAGAGCAGACTGGAGGCTACAGTGACTCAGTATCAGAAAGTGAAAAGATGGGCCAACCAGGGTTGGGCTAGCTGGCTAACATGCTAACTTCAGTAGAAAAAAAGAAGTGACAGAAATAGAAGCAAAATAAGAGCGTTCCTCACCTCAGAGACAAATCTATAGACATCCATTAGACATTGTTTAGACAGATTTTGGTGAAATCCGGCTTAATGAATATGACAAATTGTTGGGATTTGCATGACTTACATGTCAAACAGTGGCGATTGCTCTAAGACTGCAAGGGAAGCTCAGCTTCCCCTAAAATGTCAACAAAATAAGTGGTCAAATATGAACTGTTGTGTGTACATTTCATTGACTAAATATGCGCTAGAACACGTTCATCTTTTGTTCAGAATCAGCTACTTATTACAGGTAACCGCCACGACTTCCTCCTCATTCATCCCCGCAGCGCCACAGAGCTTTACACAGTGTAGACACCGAGCGTCTACTGACTTCAATGGGGAAGCAGAGAGTGGGTTGTTCCACTGCAGCGAAACTAGACGGTCGTTGGATAAATGCTGGGCTTTGTCCCGCCCATCGGACGCTCAGCGTCTCTGGGGGTCTATGGGACAGTGGGCTGGCCCGGACGCTCGGCCTCTGCATGATGATTGGATGATCTGTCTGACGCTGAGTCCCTTTTTGATTGACAGCGAAATGAGCGAATCAGCGATCTTGAAGTATAAGCATCCACCGGAGCAGTTTTCAAGTTTTTCATTCGTGGTGCGGAGTTGATCTGGAGACGTTACTGATCCCCAGCGACTTTGTCTTTGTTAAAAACGACTAGCGTTGTGTTTGGCGACTCTCTTCTGTCACTCTGCGAATTTACA
>NW_019525289.1:367010-368259 GCF_002814215.2 Seriola lalandi dorsalis
GCTGAGCGTCCGATGGGCGGGACAAAGCCCAGCATTTATCCAATGACCGTCTAGTTTCGCTGCAGTGGAACAACCCACTCTCTGCTTCCCCATTGAAGTCAGGAGACGCTCGGCATCTACACTGTGTAAAGCACTGTGGCGCTGCGGGGATGAATGAGGAGGAAGTCGTGGCGGTTACCTGTGATAAGTAGCTGATTCTGAACAAAAGATGAACATGTTCTAGCGCATATTTAGTCAATGAAATGTACACACAACAGTTCATATTTGACCACTTATTTTGTTGACATTTTAGCAGTCTTAGAGCAATCGCCACTGATCAGGACCCTAATCTCTGTAACTGCTCCGCCCACAAAAGCCTCCTCCTTCGAGCCGGCGACCTAAGGATGTCAGCACTGCTCTGCTCTCCTACAGTCCTCCGCTCTACCAACTGAGCTATCGAAGGTATATCAACCTGTTTGTGTGCTGCCGAAAAAGAAACATTATTGTTAAAGATGACCGCAACAATATATGTTGTGTAATGGTAAAGTTGTAAGCATGAACATCTCTACAAATTCTTGGTACTTAATCAGCAATATACCTGCAGCTGGACTAGAAAGGCTGAAATTTCAGTTTCTGGAAATGATTTACAGAGAGCTGACTGCCACCGTAGAAATGCTCTGTATGAGGGATGTATCAGCTTGTTTTTACTTTATCTATTGGACAGTTATTCTCTGTAACACCTATAAAAGCCTCCTCCTTCGAGCCGGAGTTGAACCAGCGACCTAAGGATGTCAGCATCACTCTGCTCTCCTACAGTCCTCCGCTCTACCAACTGAGCTATCGAAGGTATACTCCTCCACTTTTATACTGCTGAACAATCCACTTTTTGTTAAAGGTGACAGTAATAGTATACATTATATGTCAACGTTAAAGTTTTTACACCTTTTACTGTTGTGAAGCAACTTCACAAAAAGTTCATACAACTGTAAACTAGTCGCCAGGTGGACTCACTGGCCTGTTCACACCTGGCATTAACATCTGTCTCGGATGACCCCATCACCAGGGTAAATAATTGCACTGCCCACAGTTTTGTAATGAAATAAGGTTTTAAATATTTGAAACAGTAAAATACTTTTGGTTCATTATGAAACTGGCAGGACTAATCAGACTGGTTAGTTAGTAGCTGGTCCTTCAGTGTGGCCCAGGATGCATTTGCCTTCACACTGCTAAAACAGTGTGAAGCCGACCACTTCCTAATATGGTCTGAATG
>NW_019525289.1:368279-377823 GCF_002814215.2 Seriola lalandi dorsalis
TCTGGGGGTCTATGGGACAGTGGGCTGGCCCGGACGCTCGGCCTCTGCATGATGATTGGATGATCTGTCTGACACTGAGTCCCTTTTTGATTGACAGCGAAATGAGCGAATCAGCGATCTTGAAGTATAAGCATCCACCGGAGCAGTTTTCAAGTTTTTCATTCCGTTGTTCGGAGTTGATCTGGAGACGTTACTGATCCTCAGCGACTTTGTCTTTGTTAAAAACAACTAGCGTTGTGTTTGGCGACTCTCTTCTGTCACTTTGGCTAAATATGCATAAAGAATTTGTAGAGATGTTCATGTTTACAACTTTGATTACACAATATATATTTTTGCTGTCATCTTTAACAATAAAGTTTTTTTTTCGGCAGTACACGAACATATTTATATACCTTCGATAGCTCAGTTGGTAGAGCGGAGGACTGTAGGAGAGTAGAGTGATGCTGACATCCTTAGGTTGCTGGTTCAACTCCGGCTCGAAGGAGGAGGCTTTTGTAGGTGTTACACAGAATAACTGTCCAATAGAAAGGCTGAAATTTCTGTGTCTCAACACGATTTCTAGCATCTTTAACAATAAAGATGTTTTTTTGGCAGTACACAAACGGATTTATATACCTTCGATAGCTCAGTTGGTAGAGCGGAGGACTGTAGGAGAGCAGTGCTGACATCCTTAGGTCGCTGGTTCAACTCCGGCTCGAAGGAAGAGGCTTTTATAGGTGTTACAGAGAATAACTGTCCAGTAGAAAGGCTGAAATTTCTGTTTCTGTACATGATTTCTCGCATCTTTAACAATAACGTTTCTTTTTCGGCAGTACACGAACAGATTTATATACCTTCGATAGCTCAGTTGGTAGAGCGGAGGACTGTAGGAGAGCAGAGCAGTGCTGACATCCTTAGGTCGCTGGTTCAACTCCGGCTCGAAGGAGGAGCCTTTTGTAGGCGTAGCAGTTACAGAGAATTAGGGTGACGAATTTACATTTAAATAAACGGACGCATTTTATGATGTAGGCCGAAAATGAGCTTCCGCTCCTTATAAGACCAGCAGCCGCCACTGATGTCAAACTATGTCCATCTAGGTAAAAGAGGGCTAAATTTGGTTTAGGTTAAGTAATGAACTAACTTAAGTTCATCTATGTCTTTAAACCTGCAAATCCTCACTGGGAGAAGTGTTCAGTCCTTTTGGTGCTTTATTTTACAAGATTACACCATATAAAGTTTGGGATATGTTTATGATGGATGAGGAAGTGGAAGTGTCCCTGCTTCACCCACCAAATTAGAGTACAGGTGATGAGAATATAATGTCAGCTTCTTCCTGCTGCACAGACAGATATCCAGCACTGGTAAACTGAAAGAGGTTACAGCACAAATTCCCAGCAGAGACACAGATATCCAACTGCTCGCCAACAGGTGCTCACTGTTAAATAACAACATGACAAAACATTTACTGCCTTGTCAATCAGAAGATATGCCAAATAAATACTTCTATGCACGGTAGTTCTGCATGCCAGGTCACTGTCAGGACGATTATTTCCTTGGTGAGTTTGTCAAGTAAGTGAGGCCAAGTCCAGTCACACAAAATTAATGTTAGCTTCATGCAGATCTTTCTACCTCAGCTCCTGTTTCCTGTTGTGGCATTTATCTGTCATCCATGATTATTTATAGCTTGCTGCTTGGACTGCGTCCTTGGACTCTTTTACTGCATGTCCAGTGAATGATCTGGGGATTCAGGTTCTGTGTCACTCATTATTAAGTTGCTCTGGAAAAAGAACATCAGTTTAATTCCTAACATGTAATGCAAAATGTAGGCATGGCTACCTAGCTAGCTGTCTGCCCAGATGCTTTAGCCTGGAGCCATATTGACTCCTGCCTGACTACCGGTCAGCATGGCCGCAGGCACTATTTACGCCGGCTCATGCCTGAGCCTACACAGAGACGTCAGTCTACAAAGTCAGGCTCACTTCTGATTGGATGAAACGACGGCCAAAAACCTAGAGAAGGCCCCCCAGGGACCCACAAGGCCATGTTGTGGTACCTCGCTCTTGCTCTCACTAACCCTTTCTGTTGCTCTTTCTGAATACTGATTTCATATTGATTGATGCAAATCCACAGCTGCAGCCCGAGATGACTGTGACAGTTTGGTTTTATTCTGTTAGAAAACAATGTAGGGTTTTGTGCATCCATATTCAAATTACTAAATGGAAAAATTTATGAAACAGACAGTGAAGCACAGAAAATGACCCATCTAATTTAAATGCATTGTTGCAATGTAAGGTGGTTGGTTACCAGGGAGTGCATCAGTTTAGGCTACATCCACAGTAATATGGAGACCCCTAAAACACCTGGGTAGCATTGTAGTCTGGACCGGCAGACCTTTGCAAACGATGACGCAGACACTCACATCGTCTCCCGAACGTCAACGTGGTGCATGTCACAGCTGGTGTGATCCCATTACAAGATGAACTGTAATTTCATTTGTTGGACACACATTCAAAAGCCTCCTCCTTCGAGCCGGAGTCGAACCAGCGACCTAAGGATTTCAGCACTATTTTGCTCTCCTACAGTCCTCCGCTCTACCAACTGAGCTATCGAAGGATCAGCACTAGAGGATTTATATATTTTTTTTTTTTTTTTATTTTACATTTTATTTTTAAAGGTTAAGACACTAACAATACCATCAACAGTAAAAGTGGAAGAGTAAACACGATTGAAAAAACTCATACAACAGAAATCTATTTAACTTAAGTTGTGCCAAACAAAGGTAAAATATACATACAATGCTGTGAATTAAAACATTTGTAGCTGCAGTTTCCTGCTCTGCAAATTCTTTTTGCCTCATATTAGCCAATATCATCAACCTGCAGATGTACTGGTCAGGATCCAGTTTCAGTTGAGGACAATGTTCACATGTGTAATTGCAACAACTTCACTGGCACTATGGAAATGCTCTGTCACAATAAAGGTTAGAGTGCATGTTTGTGTGTCTGTGTTTGTGTGTGTGTGTGTGTGTGTGTGTGTGTGTGTGTTTGTGTGTGTCTGTGTTGGTATTACGCTGTTGTGGGGACTGTTTGCACATTCACATTATGGGGACTTGTCTTCCTTATGGAGAAAAAAAGAAAGTCCCCTCATTATAAGGTTTAGATTAAAGTTAAGATGTATATGCACGACAACCTCTTTAACAGCTACCCACAAAAATTTCCTCCTTCGAGCCGGAATTGAACCAGCGACCTAAGGATGTCAGCATTGCACTCCTACAGTCCTCCGCTCTACCAACTGAGCTATCGAAGGAACACAAGGGGGCAAGGCAGCAATAGCCTGAACAATAAACCTTATTGTTAAAGATGACAGTAACAATATATATCATGTAACAGTAAAATTGGAAGCACAAAACATCTCTACAAATTTTTATACGTATTTGGCCAAATACATGATCAAGCTTGATAGCTGTGAGTAGCTGTCAGCTCATACCAGGCAATATCATCAACCTGCAGAGGACAAGCCAGGCTAATGTTTCGGTTGCGGACATTATTTACATGGTAATTGTTGAAGTCACTGGCACTGTGGAAATGTTCTGTATGAGGGATGAATGAGTTTATTTTAATTATTGGACAGTTATTCTCCGTAAGAGCTCCACCTACAAAACACTCTTCCTTCGAGCCGGAGTCGAACCAGCGACCTAAGGATTTCAGCAATGCTCTCCTACAGTCCTCCGCTCTACCAACTGAGCTATCGAAGGTGTTGGCAGAGCACATTTCTGTGTACACTACACATCAATAATCACGCTGTGCAGCGAGATGCCGCACTTGCTTCAACTGCTGCCTAGATTAAGTCAGGCAGAACAGTTTGATTGTGGGGTTTTCCTTTTTTTAAAATGAGCTGAGAAAGGTAGATTATATATTTATATACAAATTCATCTCTCGGATATACAGGTCTTTCTCACATGAAACCTACCTGACTGCTTGTTTCTATGGTGAATATGTATTGTGTGTATGTGTTGAATGTTTCCAGCATTTTGTGTTATCCATGCCACAAAATGCCACTCAGGTCACTCAGGTCATACACATGCATGCATAACATATGATCATTTAAATGAAAATACGTCAGATACGTCAGATTGAATTTTGTGTGTGAATGTATGAATGTTTGTGTTTAAATGTATGTGTGTGTTTGAAGTTATATGATGTATTTACTGAGCAATTTATTCACTAAAAACAAACCTTTAAATAAATGGGAACTATCAGGGGAAACTGAATTTTAAGAGATTAAAATCAACTTGCAAAACTTCAACTTCACGAACAACAGAGTTTTTGCCTGTCCGTCCTGTCTCTCCTGTTAAACATGACAAAAAAAGCTGATATTTTTAGGATACTTAAGCGGAGAGTGATTATCTCATGCTGCTTATATGTCACTAAAATGTACACTTCTGTTAAAGCAGAAAATACAGGCTTGTTCTGCCGTTGTATATTCATGTCCTTTGCCCTGTGTTGCAACATGCTTATGCAAAGCCACCGTGTCTTGACTTGACTTGACTTACCCTCTGAATGAATCGTGGCCCAGCTGTTGACTAATAGTCCACATTCACCACTAAAAAAACACCATGTCACCACTCCTTGTGTCCGGAGTGTGGGTGGTGGGAGCAGGGAGGGGCTGGCCTAGTAAATAGGTTGGTGTGGTTGAGGGGGGAGGGCAAATAGGAGTTGTAGCATTGTATTGTTTGACTGACAGTGAGACAGCGAGGGGGAACGGGTGGTCCCGGCCCAGAGACAATGACTGAGAACACGCTGCCTCTCTGCTAAGCCCCCCTGTTTTGTGGTAGGGTGGGAAACCCCTTACAAATAGCCATCACAAGCATGATTCATGCCTTTATTGTGACTAGGGAATCTGCTTGGTGGAAATGTGGCACAGTCTCCGATGTCATAGTGTTGTGCACGGTCAGAAGCACTATGTGATTAGCTCAGGAGAATGTGGAAGCGTCTGGCTGTTTGTGCTGCAGATGTAAGGAAAAAAAAATCCCCTTTTACAAAATAAGTTAAACACTGTAATCTGCAGAAGTTTGGTAGTATCAAACAAAAATCTGATAATGGGGTAAAGAAAATGTATAGGTAAGATTTGTTTAATCAAAATGATTCTGGTGCTACAAAATACTGTCTGACACTGTGCTTAAAATTATTATTATTATATATCCTTTATTTGTGGTGGTATGTTTGTTTTTATTTTAGATTCTATCATCCTAAACTAAATGTTCTATGAATTGCACTTTTTACTGTGTAGGTGAGATTTGAGGATATTTTTAATGCAGGTCATCAACTTATTAATTTCAAAAGTTTAAATTAGGGGAAATAGGTGTAAGTAGGATGCATAGTCAAGAGTGTGCTGATATTTTTTTTCCCACATTTACTGGCTATAATGAAATGTGTGTGCACGCCCTGCAGAGCAAATAGCCGACAAAAATTAAATGTTGTAAATGTAAATAAAAGTAAGTGTTGAGTATATCCAACTGCTCAGTATAAGATTGTTAGCTTTATTGTAAATTTTCCAATAAACATATATTTATCAATTATTTTGTTAACATCCCTTAACTGATGTGGCGATGCAAAAATAACTATTGAAGCTTCAAATTTCACTGTTGGGAAAAAGTTAGAATATAGTGCCGGATAAAGGATATTCCATAAAATAAGGCAAATAATCCTCATTAAACATATTATTATTACAAAAGAGCACAGATGAGAGAATACAGAAAATTCATTCATTCATAGTTTTTTTTTTTTTTTTTTAAATACATGTTTAAAGTTTTTGTGCAAAAACTGTTGGTTTATAAAATGGTATATAAAATATATTTCCATTTGCTTTACATTCTTTAACTGAGTTTAAAACTGTTTTTATTCAAATGGTCAGTGTGGGACTGTTAGCTTTGTCGTAAGGGCTCCAATCAACAAACTGTTCATCCCTTTATTTTAACTTCACTTAACTGGGCTAACAATGCAAAACTCTCTTTAGCAGGAACATACCTCCTGAGGTTGAGGCTGTTTATTCAGAGGCTTAGGAGATGTGTATAAGAGACAGCAATACAATGGTGCAGGGATTTGCAAAGAATCAAGTAGGCCTATTTGTCAGCATAAATCTGTTAATTATTTGTGTAAATTAGTTCCCAAACAATAATTATCACCTACAATTAGGTAAGAGGAAGAAGAGAAGGAACTGTCATTAATTGTGTTTAAAATGCTGATAACACCAATTAGCCGCTACATTCGTCCCTGCCGCTGCCACCCAAAGAGCGCTCTCCCCGTTGCGGAGATGAAACTCATTTACGCCCCCACCCTCCTCCAATGCACAGCGTTCCCAGTCATACTGGTTCAGCTGGTCAGCCATTCAGCTCCAGCTCACATGAACACACAGAGCTGTAATGTAATCTGGCATGAGGTCATGAAATTTGAAGGCAAATCGTTCCCAGCATGGAAAATGATACAGTGGGACTGGCACCGATAGTGACCCTGTGAGAAAACAGAAAACACTGATGACCACAGAGAGTGCAGATGAAGTAACATTTGGAAGGTCAGTGTGTGTTCTTAAGTAGCCAAATAACCTGCTGAAGCATCCTAGATGGTGAACTTTCATCTGCTAAGTCAGTGAACGTTGCTCAGATAAGACCGAAGAAAAGGACGGAAACGCACACAGAGAGATCTCAGCAGCAACAGGTGTGGATTCAAATACAAACTTGAGGACTTGCTGCCTGCTCAAAGCATCACCTGTGATTAAGTACAAACAAACTTTACACACCTTGGCAGCAGATTAGAGCATGCAGACTCTCCCTGATTTCACCATGCTCTGAATGGGAGTGCCAGTAAAGTGCCCAAAGTGTAACAGAATGTGAAACAGGCTGAGCACACAAGGTTTCAGCACAAACCACAAAACTTTTTAAAGAGCAAATAACGCACTCTTCCATTCCACAAATTAAAAGTTGAATCCATGAGCAATAAAAAAAAAAAAAACATTGCAGAATTTAAGTGCATAACAGCTGATAGCAAAGACAACAAGGTCAGTAGCACTTCTTTCATTATCTATATTGCATTCACCACTGGTAGTCAGGGCTGGTAAGACCACACCACAGACCAACCGCAGAGTTTTCAAACTAAACCAGGTTCAGCAGCCTTTCCAAAAGTCTCTGTTTTAGAGGCGCCAAAAAACTTTGGAGTAGTGCGGACACCAGGAGTAAACGTAGCAAAAGTCATTGGTTTTAAATCTAAGTGTGGACGTAGCCTTGGTCTGTAGTTTATGGTGGCTAATGCTAGCCAATGTTTGAAAACTTTTCTGTGTAACTGACATTTTAGGGTCAGTTTGCTAGCAGCTAGTTGCCTATTTACACATCCAGCAGGAGACTGAGGTACTAAAATTTACATTTCTGATGAACTTAATGTAAGTAATGTGTTTACTCTCCCTTTCTCTGTTATGGTCTTCGCTAATTGTCCAAGGGAAAATCTGGCTCTTTTGCCACTAACTGCTCCACAATGTTCACCTGCTAAGTCTCCAACCTTGTGTCTGTTCTGCGGTGCTGAGTAAGTAGTGTACAATTGGGGTGGGGGCTTGACTCTCTATGAGTTCATTACAACAGGAAACCCTTTACACATTACGCATAGTCATTCGATTCATTGTAAGTACAGGAGATTGAGTAGCTACTTCTTGTTGCCCCATGTAAAGATACAGTATGCGGCTTTAACTTTTTTTTCTGTCTTGCTTGGCTGACATTGGAATGCCTTGCTGAAGGACACTGCAACAGACACTGCTGAAAGAGGAGATAGTGTTTCCTGATGACTGTCCACACCCAGCCTCCCAGCCAGTCTGCAGGTTTGAACTTGTGACTTTAACCCGTAACCTTTATCTTTAAAGATGTCAGAGCTGTTATTAAGTGCTTTGCGTCCCACCTACAGATGACTTCATATTATATGATCATTTGTTGTATTCAACAACCTATACAGTATATTATGTATATCATATCTCTATTTTATGCCATATTGCTCTTTATATCACTGTTGGTTTTTCTTAAACACGCTTATGAGTTGAGGCAAAGAACCTCAGATGAATCATAACTTTAATAACTGTAATCTTTTTTAAATTGCATCATAAGGTATAATCTGTGATGAAATTGTGGCCACTAATCATGTTTCATTCATCACTACCTAGCAGCTTTTGATGCTTTTGTATCAAGAGAAATTAAAGGTTTCCAAAACCCCTTTCCAAGTGAATATTTATCTTGAAAATTTCATGTTACATATTACAGTTACATGTTATAATTATTTATCTCAACTTGAAACATGTTCTGTTACGAGATAAAACTCATCCATTTAGTCATTTAAACATTGAAATCACAGTGTAGTGGCTAATGAATTAAAATGATTTTTAACCACCGGAGGCAAGGTGGAGTAACCAACACACACACATATAAAGGATGCAAGGAGACATAATATTTTCAATAACTGAAACTACATTTATTTAATAATATACTCCAGTTGACTTTCCAAGTGAAACAATGATATCCAAAACAGGATGACGACTAAACTAATTCATATGCACGGTTGGCAAAACTGATGCTCTCCATCATCTGACCTGACACAGCCAGCAAATCCAAGACCTACTAATCAACTGCCAGAGCAGAAGGAACACAGCAGGATCACGTTACGTAATCAGCACCTACACAGGTAAGTCTCAGGTAATCAAATCATCAATCAACCATATTCTGTTTAAGGGACCTCATGACCAATTTTCTTGAATTAATGCCAATACTTCATAACTCATATTAACATAAATCAAACTTGAACGTAAAATACTGTATCTACATTATTGTCTTATTTGAATTCAAAAGCTCTTCCTCTCTAATATGGCTCCAGCACACACAGTCATCTATAACCTAAACAAGTGAATAAAATTCCCTTTTCAAACACATTTAGCCCAATTTTAACCTTGACATCTCAACATGTTTTGACCTGCAAATCACTAAATCAGGGCTGTTAATATTTCTAGACCAAGTTCATATAGAAGATGAGCTGCAAATTTAGTTTGCATATGCTGTGAATGTAAAACAGCTTAGTTGTTGTATGACCTTCAATTTTTTTTTTTTTTTTTCTAAAGGGAAAGAGCCGCCCAGTACATGTGGCTTCTGCTGGTCAGCACTGAGTGGATGAAGGTTTTTTTTTTTCAGCTTGTCAAGATTTTGCACCAACAAAAGCACTCCAAAAAAAAATAAAGGCACATATTACTTTGATCTGAGCAGTTGGTTGAATGTTAAAAACAATGAGCTGTAGAGGATTCCACATTTGGATCAATATCCAACAACCTCCAACAACAACAATGCAACAGAGAATCCATTCTTCCATGACACAATAGAGTAAAAAAAAAAATCCACACAATTGTACATATATAAAAACCTACAGGCATATCAGTTATTGAGTGACACTAAAACACCCCAAAAATAAATGTAACAATGGGCTAAATTGGATATCACTCCATTTTACAGATGCAGCTAATTCAACAAATTAACAAATGAGCCAAAACA
>NW_019525289.1:377843-426109 GCF_002814215.2 Seriola lalandi dorsalis
TCTTATTTGAATTCAAAAGCTCTTCCTCTCTAATATGGCTCCAGCACACACAGTCATCTATAACCTAAACAAGTGAATAAAATTCCCTTTTCAAACACATTTAGCCCAATTTTAACCTTGACATCTCAACATGTTTTGACCTGCAAATCACTAAATCAGGGCTGTTAATATTTCTAGACCAAGTTCATATAGAAGATGAGCTGCAAATTTAGTTTGCATATGCTGTGAATGTAAAACAGCTTAGTTGTTGTATGACCTTCAATTTTTTTTTTTTTTTTCTAAAGGGAAAGAGCCGCCCAGTACATGTGGCTTCTGCTGGTCAGCACTGAGTGGATGAAGGTTTTTTTTTTCAGCTTCCACATTTGGATCAATATCCAACAACCTCCAACAACAACAATGCAACAGAGAATCCATTCTTCCATGACACAATAGAGTAAAAAAAAAAAATCCACACAATTGTACATATATAAAAACCTACAGGCATATCAGTTATTGAGTGACACTAAAACACCCCAAAAATAAATGTAAAAATGGGCTAAATTGGATATCACTCCATTTTACAGATGCAGCTAATTCAACAAATTAACAAATGAGCCAAAACACGGCACAATACTGTGAGGCAAGTTCATTTTCATTAAATGATAACACATTCCAGCCAATTCAGTTTTTTTTTTTGTGTTTTTTTTTTATTATTTGCGTATTCATAAATTCCGGGCACGGGCGCATGAACCTCAACCTTTGTTAATATGAATATATTGTGAGGCATTTGCATAATCCACTTCATAATCCACTGCAGCACTCGGCGGTAACAAAGATAAGGAGGGGTAGCCACTGTTTCTCCTGGGAACGCTACACAGATAAACGGAGCAAAAGAGACCCACTTTCTGCTCCTATTATGAGATAAAAAAAACAGGAAGGCTTTGCAAAGTTTTCACTTTCCAATGCATTTCCCTTTTAGAGACAGATGGTGGTGGAATATCATTATTTGTATGTTTTTTTATTTTTTCTTGTTTTTGTTTTTTTTTTTTTATTTCACAGACGCTGAAATTTACTGAATTTCCACAGAGACGATGTGCATGGGTTATTTATGTATCCGCCACAACACAGCATGCTGATTTTATTACCCCGCTGAAAGATGCTTCTCGCGGAAAAATGTTTTTCACACAAAAATTGAGAAAACTCCGGTGTGCAGCGGGAGGAATCACAGGGCGACAAATGAGCAAACAGAGAGCAAACTCCCAGCTCGTCCTGAACATCACTAATGAGACTCCTTTCAGCTTCAATATGGATGGAAGAGTGTATATGTGTGTGTGCGTGTGCCTGCATCATCTGTGTGTGTGTGTGTGTGTGTTTGGACAATGGCAACACTTCCTTTTTGGCCTAAATGGCAGGGAGCCCCAGCCATTGTGGCCTGATTAGGGCTCCCATTCAAGCTCTCTGGGATTTCTAATTGTGGGGCCTTGTGCGGCGAACTCCCCCTCACTTCCCACCCCGCTACACTCCCCTCACGACTACTGTAAGACTTAATGAGACACAATTACTGCCCCCTAGGAGTCCTAGAGCGAGCCAATCACAAAGAGAGACAGAGACCCCCAGTGAATGGCCACTCAGAGGAGAAAGAGACAGAAAGAGGGAGCAGGAGGGAGGGGAGAATCACAAGCCCTTATTGTCCAGAGAAAGCACAGAGAGAGAAGCCTTTTTTTGGAGAAATATAAATGTTTTTATTTAATGCCGGCTCATAATTAGGCCCCTGAGAGGGAAAGGGAGAGCCAAAGGAGTGGAGAGGGTGGGGAGTTCAATAGGGAAAAAGGCCTGTAGGTACAAAAGACGAAGAATGACATGTTAGACGTGCTTAGGAGGAGGAGAAGGGAGGGAAGGTGGAGGAGGAGGAGGAGGAGGATAGGAGAAAAGAAAAGGGGACAAATAGATACTGAGGTGAAAAAACACAGAGGCAGAAAAAGAGAACAAAACCAAGTGGAAAAACTTGACAGGACTTTCTTCTTTTCTTCTCTTTTTTTTATATTGCTCTAAGCCTATTTGGCGTGGGAAATGGCCTGACATTGAATGATGCGTGCCAGGCGGAGTGAAAAGCCGGGGCAGTGGCTGTGTGTCTGGCAGGTCTGGCACTTCACGTTCGCTTTCGAGAGGTGAGATATTCCTCCATTCGAGGGGCCTTTCTGCTGAAACTGTGTGGGAAGCAATATTAACAGGGACTACAAGAGCTTGGATTTAGAGAGAACCTCAATAAAAAAGAAAAAAGAAAGAAAAAAGGCTCTTGACTGTATGGGAACATTTACTGTGTTATTCCTCTAGAAGAGTACAGATATTGTTGTGAGCAGTCATGTCTGGGGATTTTGAAACGTTCGCATGGAAAGGGGAGGTTTATTGCGAAAGTTGAGCCTCTGTATGATGTTCGCAGACGAGGAATATCTACGATAACAGATGTCACTGACCCAATAAAAGACTAAACGTCAATCAGTTCTCTGGAGAAATGCTGCATTCTTGGTTGAATTCAGTTTGCAGCACAATGCCCAACCAGCAGGAGAGGAGGCAGGTGTGACCCCCCACACACACACACACACACACACACACACACACACATACACACACACACATACACACATACACACAAAAACAGAGTAAATAATAAAAATAAAAGGCTTTTTAAGACGTCTGCATTGATTTTCTCAAGATGCACTTGTGGATAGAAAGAGCTGCATTACATTTTAAAACTGTTTGGAAAAACCTAACTGGACAATGTTTGTCTTTTGGCAAGAATTTAACCTGTGAAAATGTAGACTCCGACAATGTCAACGTTTGGCTTCCCCACACACACACACACACACACACACACACCAATATTTAGCATTACAACAGCTATTTCTTAAGAGCAGAAATGATTTCAGTGGAGGTGGTTTGAGCCACACAAGAGATGTCTATGCTTCCAATATTGTCGTTATATATAATCCTGCCTGTTCCTTCGATAGCTCAGTTGGTAGAGCGGAGGACTGTAGGAGAGCAGAGCAGTGCTGACATCCTTAGGTCGCTGGTTCAACTCCGGCTCGAAGGAGGAAGCTTTTGTAGGTGTAGAATAACTGTCCAGTAGACAAATTAAAAGCAAGCTGGTGTATCCCCCATACTGAGCATTTTCATTGTGGCAGTCAGCTCTCTGTAAATAATGTCACCAACTGAAGCTTGGGCCTTACTACTACAGCTGCAGCTTGGTAATAACGGCTGGTATCAGGTTATCACAGATCCATGGCATTATCGTATATTTCGCTAAATGCTAATGTTTATGCTTACAATTTTACTGTTACAC
The DNA here is from genome assembly GCF_002814215.2 of Seriola lalandi dorsalis. Lineage (NCBI taxonomy): Eukaryota > Metazoa > Chordata > Actinopteri > Carangiformes > Carangidae > Seriola > Seriola lalandi. The sequence goes on from NW_019525289.1 coordinate 381,163, forward strand.
AACATGATATACACACCCCTTCGATAGCTCAGTTGGTAAAGCGGAGGACTGTAGGAGAGCAGAGTGATGCTGACATCCTTAGGTCGCTGGTTCAACTCCGGCTCGAAGGAGGAGGCTTTTATAGGTGTTACAGAGAATAACTGTCCAGTAGAAAGGCTGAAATTTCTGTTTCTCCACATGATTTCTAGCATCTTTAACAATAAAGTTTCTTTTTCGGCAGTACACGAACAGATTTATATACCTTCGATAGCTCAGCTGGTAGAGCGGAGGACTGTAGGAGAGCAGAGCAGTGCTGACATCCTTAGGTCGCTGGTTCAACTCCGGCTCGAAGGAGGAGGCTTTTGTAGGTGTACCTAGATCTGTCCAACCTACAACATGCTGATGCGTTCCCCATACAGAGCATTTCCACAGTGCCAGTGAGGTGTTTGGAAGAATCAACCATGTTAATAATGACTAGTCCAGCTGCAGGTTGATGATGTTGCCTGATTTGACATTATTGCAGATATGTGGCTTGATGTGTATTTGGCTAAATATGCATCAAGAATTTGTAGAGATGTTCATGTTTACAACTTTATGATTACACAACATATATTGTTGCGTTCATCTTTAACAATAAAGTTTGTTTTTCGGCAGTACACAACTAGATTCCTATACCTTCGATAGCTCAGTTGGTAGAGCGGAGGACTGTAGGAGAGCAGAGCAGTGCTGACATCCTTAGGGCGCTGGTTCAACTCCGGCTCGAAGGAGAAGGCTTTTATAGGTGTTACAGAGAATAACTGTCCAGTAGATAAAGTAAAAACAAGCTGATGCATCCCTCATACAGAGAATTTCTACGGTGGCAGTCAGCTCTTTGTAAATCATGTCCAGAAACTGAAATTTCAGCCTTTCTAGTCCAGCTGCAGGGTGATAATAACAGCTGGTATGACATTACTACAGATCTATAGCTTGATCATGTATATTGCTGATTAAGCATCAAGAATTTGTAGAGATGTTCATGTTTACAACTTTACCATTACACAACATATATTGTTGCGGTCATCTTTAACAATAAAGTTTATTTTTCGGCAGCACACAAACAGATTTTTACACCTTCGATAGCTCAGTTGGTAGAGCGGAGGACTGTAGGAGAGCAGAGCAGTGCTGACATCCTTAGGTCGCTGGTTCAACTCCGGCTCGAAGGAGGAGGCTTTTATAGGTGTACCTAGATCTGTCCAATATGCTGATGCGTGCCCCATACAGAACATTTCCACAGTGCCAGTGAGGTGTTTGGAAGAATCAACCATGTTAATAATGACTAGTCCAGCTGCAGGTTGATGATGTTGCCTGATTTTACATTATTGCAGATATGTGGCTTGATTGTGTATTTGGCTAAATATGCATAAAGAATTTGTAGAGATGTTCATATTTACAACTTTATGATTACACAATATATATTGTTGCGGTCATCTTTAACAATAAAGTTTATTTTTTGGCAGTACACAAACAGATTAATATACCTTCGATAGCTCAGTTGGTAGAGCGGAGGACTGTAGGAGAGCAGAGTGATGCTGACATCCTTAGGTCGCTGGTTCAACTCCGGCTCGAAGGAGAAGGCTTTTATAGGTGTTACACAGAATAACTGTCCAATAGAAAGGCTGAAATTTCTGTGTCTGGACATGATTTCTAGCATCTTTAACAATAAAGTTTCTTTTTCGGCAGTACACAAACAGATTTATATACCTTCGATAGCTCAGTTGGTAGAGCGGAGGACTGTAGGAGAGGAGAGCAGTGCTGACATCCTTAGGTCGCTGGTTCAACTCCGGCTCGAAGGAGGAGGCTTTTGTAGGCGGAGCAATTACAGAGAATTAGGGTCCTGATAGATAAAGTGAAAAACAGAGCATTTCAGTGTCATCACAGGACAGCTCTTAGTACAGGTGTGAATGCATTTGAGAGCCGATCATTCAGACCATATTAGGAAGTGGTCGGCTTCACACTGTTTTAGCAGTGTGAAGGCAAATGCATCCTGGGCCACACTGAAGGACCAGCTACTAACTAACCAGTCTGATTAGTCCTGCCAGTTTCATAATGAACCAAAAATATTTCACTGTTTCAAATATTTAAAACCTTATTTCATTACAAAACTGTGGGCAGTGCAATTATTTACCCTGGTGATGGATGTTAAAGCCAGGTGTGAACAGGGCAGTGAGTCCACCTGGCGACTAGTTTACAGTTGTACGAATTTTTTTTTTTGTGAAGTTGCTTCACAACAGTTAAGGTGACATGCTACACATCATTTGACGCGTTAGTTTCCAAAACCATCCAAGTACATTTATAATCAATCAGTAATGTAACCCGTGAAACATCTATCATAGCTTTTTTTTAACTCACTGCTGTTCTCTCTCTCTTTTTCTCTCTCTCAGTCACACTACATTCTGTAAACGTCTGAAAAAAAGCCATAAGGAATATTATTGTAAATTTAATACATCTTTTATCTATCTTATATATAATATAGTAATATTATATAGTAACATTATATATTTTGTATATCTATCTATATTTTAACAGATAGATGAAGCCAGAAATATCATGTATTCCGTGTCTGAAAAAGGCTTTAGACTTATTCCTTTGTCTGTATGGTGCATCTACTGTTTGCTCCAGATGTCACATTGGATGGAAGTGTGGCTGCATTGAAAGTGTATCACCACTACAATTTTTCTTGTTTTTCCCACTTTTTAGATTTGATTTATTTTCTTTGTCATGTTGTCATGCAGCCTTAGAGGTAACTGGCCAAATACATGTTCCCTGGATTCCTTCTTTCCTCACTCCTTTAATTGTGTCTTATGATGGAAGATCTAGGACATGAGGAAAAGACTTGAGTAAAAGAGACATGGCATTTAAGACAAATGAGACACGTTTCTCTTCTAGAATAGTTTGTTGAATTGAAACTCCAACCTGCAACACGCTCACTCTCTCTCTCTCTCTCACACACACACACACACAGACACAAACATGCACTCACACACTGACTTGGCCCCATGCTCCTTTCAGTGAGTGCGGCCTCTCAGCTGGTGACTGAACCCCCTTTGTTCGGCAGTGACCCTCTTAAGCGCAGGTTGAAGCCTGCAGCCATTCCACTTTGGATTTGGACCCTATCGCGTGTCACACGGCTAAGTCGACCAGGACCGGGCCTCTTCACACAAACGCACAGCAACAATTATCCATTCAAATGACAATGAATGCTGCAGCAGGGTCTAAGCTAAAATAACTGTTTCACCAACGTTATGAGAAGTAATTTACTGTGCTGCTGCAATGAGTTTTAAAGCCCCCTTTTCCCCAGAAATGCCAAACTATTTCAATTGCACAAGATGAACATACTAAAACACAGCTACTAATTCTTTGCCAACTAGTTGTCCTTCCAATGGCTGCACCAATTAGCTGCTAATGCTAATGGCTGCAAATACAATAACTGACCAGGTTAAAGACTGAGCTAATGTTTCCTTTAGCCTTTCAGCTAATTACGACAAGTTCCAAGTGGTAATTATGATGGAAATTTTTTAATTTTTCTGAGTTTTTTAACACAAATATATATATATAAAATTTGGTGCCAAGTGATCTGGGGTGTTTTGAAATATAGAGTTCAGAGACTTGGAGAATCAATGCCAAGAAGCACTGAAGCTGTTCTGTTGGCTCATGATGGCTAAGCGGCAACCTCCAGGGCTGAAAAATGAAGCTATCAAGGAAGTGCCAAAAAAAGTTCCTCGAATGGCCACTTGCAGCTGGACGCCAAAAGTGAGTCAATCCCCATAGACTCCCATGTTAAAATGCCCAACTTTACAGCAGAAATAAACATTAAACATACAACAGTTTTGGTCTCTAGCTAATTTCCTCCTTCATGACAACTGTACGGGGGTGAATTTTTAATTAACCCATTTACATTTTATTAAGTCTTAAAGTTATGTTATGCAAGTCTCAGCTCCAGTAAGGTGGAGTCAGGCGGTGCCAGGATGGTGACGGCGGAGCAAAACTGCTCCTCAGGAACCTATGGGAGACATCACGGAGGCTATTTCCATCTTTATATACAGTCTACAGTGGTGGCCCAACACCTTAGTAAGAAACTTCATGTTGGTTTTCCCTTTAATTTGTCACCCATCTGAAGCTCAGTGCTAAAACTATTTTATCACTGTACAGGTGACACATTTTCCTGGTGCCTGACTTGCAGTGATGTGAAGTCACGCAAATGGTAACAATGGTAACTATTTCTTTTTAACCTTTATACGGGAAAATATAAAGTTAAGCACTGGTTTTTCCATCTTTGTTGACAGCAGTGGGTATGCTTTCATTAATTGATAATTGATCATTTTACCTCAAATACTGTTGTTGCTATGGAATAATGGAGTTGGACAGGCTGACATATCATGCAATTTAAATCAATGTCCTAATGTGTTTTTGAAGTGAGTTAGTGATTGATAGTAGATTGTTTTGTGTATGTTGCCTGTGTGTTTCATTCACCAAATTTTGCTAATGACATGTTGCTATACGGAGGTGTACGCAGAGAATGGAATTCATTTAATCAAATTGATGCTCTCATAATAATCAAGTAAAATTAATTTGAAAAATATCACTGCTCGGGTCTCAAGATGACGCCACAAGAAGCAACACATTATTTTCAAGTTCATTTGTACTGGAAACAAGTGAACTAGATATATTAAAACTCTCAGAACAAGTGAACTTTTTTTACAGTACAAGTTCTTTTTTTTCTTTTTTTTTTCTTTTTTTTAAGAGCGAGTATCAAAGACCTGCTCAGATGGTTTATTTTTGGAGCTGCCTTTAACGTCTCCCTTCATATGACTGTCAGCCTGTTGCTGCTGGAACAACAACCTCTGACACCTACAAAGTGGAAAGTGTCTTTGTCAGTTTCAAGTGGCTCTCTGTTGGTTTCATCAGCTTAATCAGGTCCAACTGTGACTTAGATTGACAGGTCATATGTCAAACGTTGATGTTTCACAAAGCGGCACAGATTTCCTGGAGTTGCTTTTCAAACCTTCCCTTATTTATCCAGGAAAAGTTTGCTAATCCCTCGTGCTTCTTTTTTTTTTTTTTTCATTTCCTTGATTTCACTCATTCAGCTGCTCACATTGAGATCTGGGAGCAGCTCAGAAGATGTCAAAAGCAAGTCAAGTAACAAATCGCAGCTACCTACATTAGGTGAAATGCCTTTTTACCTTTAGTTATGCTTTGACTGGATTTTTAAACTATTCTCTACGTAACTACTGACTGACTTATGGTGGCTAATGCTTCATTGTGTGTGTGTGTGTGTGTGTGTGTGTGTGTGTGTGTGTGTGTGTGTTGTCCTGTAAAATTTTTAATTAAAGGGGCACTTCACAGATTTTACACATCAAGGTCAGTTTGTCACTATGCCTCTGTCTCACTCTCCACTCTGCCACACCTCCTCATCAGCCTCACTGTCCTCACCTGTTGCCCCCAGCTGCACCCCATCTCCAATCAGGCCAGTATATATGCATCCCCGGTTCACTCGCGCTTTGCCAGATTGTTCTTAGTGTCATGCAAGACTTTCCAGCGTTCAGCTCCAGACTGACTTCCCTGTAGCGATTCTGCTCGTCCCTGACCATCCTGCCTCATCTCCTCCTGGTCCCCGTCTGCCTGTCCCTGTGGCTGTTTGGCGTTCTCCAGCTCTGACATCGCAACATGAGTGCTTCCCTGCTGGCTTCCCTGTGTGTGTGAGCATCCCCAACCCGCTCCACTCACCTGCTCGTCAACATGGCATTTCCGGCCCCTGCCCCCTTCCTCTATCCCCAATACCCACCTGTGAGCAATATCTCTGCTGGTTCATTAATAGAAGTCTTTACCAGCTATTCACCTGTTTGGTTGTGCTGCAATTGGGTCCTACCACACCACCTTACACAGTTGTAATGGGGAGTAGGACTCAGACAATTGTCTAACAATTCCTGTGGCTCTAGAAGAGATTTGTCAAGTCTGAGAAAATAACCCTGACCCACCATCAAGTTGAATTATGGGACTTATAAATAATTAACCATTCATGTATTTTTTTTTTTTTTATGTCTCTTGCAAGTCTCCCGACTTTATGAAAGTGTAGTATTGAATCTCTGAAGTGGCCCTTTTAAAAGCAAAATTAAATTCTGGTGTTTGAGGAGGAACATGACTCAAAACATCCTGTACATGAACCAGCAACTTTTTACGCACAGAAAACCATTAACATTTAAATTAGTAAATTGCAATCTTATTTCTCAGTTTAATTTCACCAGTAGGCTGAACGGTCTTTATATTTGAGAGGATTTTACTTTCTTCCCCTCTGAAAAATGTAGCAGGTGCTAACGGGTCTTTACTTTTTCTTTCATGCTGCTGCAGTACCTCAAACCAGAGTACACAGGGGTTACAGTCTGGAGGCAGATGCTGCCATGTTAGAGAATCCATCGTTTTTTTTTTTTTTCTTGCTCCTAGTTGCAAATATAAAGCTCTGTACGTGCTGCAGTGTATTAGCATCAGTTAGCTTTAACCAAATTGTTTTCCACTGTATTAAAATAAGTTTATCAGAGATGTAATAATAATCACAAAGTAGAAATTAGAAAGTGGAGTTTAAATAGAAAGAGAGAGCGCTTTGATCAGGGATCAGAAGTTGCTACTACACTCCACTCACATATTCTGATTCAAACCAGTGAACTTCCAACAGCAGCTTCCATCTCAAACCCTCAGGCTGGAGTTCATGTGTGCAGCTGGAAGGATGACTATAGCCTGCTCTTCTTTGGAGAGTGAACAGTTTGAAAGCACTGATACTGTACGTCTTTCCATTAATATAAAAATAACTAGCTTTCTCATTGCTGTGAATTAGGTCTACAACTAATACGACAACAACGCACAACTCATCATTATAGGAGATATTATTTACTATTTTCATTTAGTTTGTCTCCATCTTTGTAGGCGAACACCAGTTATGATGCTTTTTCACTGCATGTCCTCCAACCTGAACGACCACACAGGTCGTGTTTCTCAGCCCTCTGCTACGACCCGTGGGAGTGTCTCCTGAAATAGCGCCCCTATTTGCTTACTTTGGTTGACATGGTTACAATAATAAATGTGCAGACTGTAGTGAGAGAAGCGTACCAACCTTCGTCACCATGGTTACTATAATAACGGTCATGTCTCCACTTCCTCAACATTAGACCGTCTCGGTTGTCATGATTACAAAAATAACAATGTGGTTAACTTTGTCGAACGCTCGCATGGATAATAGAAACAACATAAACTGCTGCTTTCGCATGAGAATCTCTCTTCAAATTTGGTACAAACGTTCACTTGGACTCAAGGACAAACTGATTAGACTTTGATGGTCAAAGGTCAAAGGTTAAGGTCACAGTGACCAGAAAATACTTTTTAGCCACAGAAGTTATACAAAATCTCACAGGAATGGTTAATTTATATAAACACGGATGTAACCTGAAAGTAGTCTGAGTGAGTGGCGGTAATTCTAGTCATTAGTTAGATTTGTATGTGACAAGTCAAAATGTCTGCTCCAAAACACTGTTATTATCTTTTCCTGTGACAAACCATTTCCCCTTTATGCAAATGTACCTGATTATTCTTTAGATTAAACTAATGCATATTTCCCTCATTTCTGTTTGTTGTCAGGAGGTTGTTGTTTTTCATATTGACTCTCAATACTCTCATCTCCTTCTGTCTTTGACTCCTGCTACAGTCAGCCCCGTGTAGTGTAGTAAACACCATGAGAAAACATTAACAACGTGTGCGTGATAAATGATTACAGGTTGGTAATCATTATCCAGAGCATTACCGTTGAGTGGGTTTGTGCGGGAGGGAGGCTTTGGTGCAGAATTGTTTTATGGTTGTGATGACTTTTTCAGTTGAATTGTAGCTGCGATTACTTTTAATGTTTTTACTGTCTGTGAAGTGTCTGGTCCTGTACAGGTGAACCATTAAAATCTGTGATACATTTTCAAAAATCAGCTTCATGAGGATGTAAGAGCAGCAAAAAATAAAAAAAATTTTAAAAAAGGCCTGGAGCCAGACTGAGGATCAAGTTTTACTCTGACTGAAAGTGATGTCCTCTAAACGACAGATGCAGTCGGCCTCCACATGACAAAATGTTACTGTCACTCACATGTCAGTCGGTGTCGCTTTGGCTCCAGGAGTCTCCTCACAACAGCAGCACGGTAAACACTTTGTGAAGTAGTTTCTTTTCAAAAGTTGATGTTAAAAAGATGCTCAACAGCTTGATTGACACCAACTCTTATGAGGGAGGAAAAAAATTCAACAACAAATCAATTTTTTTTTTTTTAAACAACAGTCAAGTGTTACAGATTTGATTTTCTGCATGTGGGAAATGATGAATACAGAATTTCAAAAAAAAAAACCACCTCATTTAAAGCTGCAGTGAAGGTGTGAAGTAGTTCAGGACAGATTGCCCTTTGGTAATCATTATCCAGCATTTTAAATCTTTAAATCCCAGTCTGCAGATCAGCTTCACTGAGAGTGCCCACCTTTACAATCTGTGTAAAACATTTACCAGTCTGCCCAGCGTTTTCTGCAGTCCAAGCAGTCCAACCAATTTATTATTAGGTCCTGTCACAGCTCAATCAGAGAGATAAGAGAGATTATATTTGAATCCTGAGGAATTTTTATTAAGTCCTTTATGAGGATTTTTTTTCTCCCTTTATCTTTTAAATCCTGTGCTACAAAATCTCTCCTGGTTGAGCTCAAAAAGCCATCAGTTAAAACTTGAGTTGTTCTACACAAATGTCTGTAAGGATAAAAAAAAAGAAGAAATGTTATAATAAGAATGATAATAACAGTATGGATAGTGATAGCTGATAATATATTTTAGTGTGTCACCTGACATCTTGGCTGACAAAAACAATTTACGCTTTCTGTGATTGACTGTCAGAGTGCAGGAAACAAAAATGGCCTCATAAATGTGGGTTTATTGTAGTTTACACCTCCAGACACATGCTGTTGCCTCAGTGCAGGTTCCAACATTTTATCACTTGTGATTCAAACCAGATTGCAAAAATATGTTAATGTAAGGTCGGTGAAAGTTATATTAACGCTGCTTTCGGCTGCTTGCATACATATATGCAGCTTTAGTCTTTCATCACCAATATTTATTTGAATAATAATTAAACGAAGAGACATTCGACAGGTTTTCTTTTCCAGTGTACAAGATTCAAACTGTACTTTCAGCCAATTGGCTCACCTGATAAAATGGTACTGTACAAAGGTCATAAGACTAAGGCATTGTTCTCTCTTTAATACCAGTTCAAAGGTCACACAGGTTTGATGCTCCAGTGGACCCTTTTGCAGCTCTCCCTGTTGACTATGAGCTTTGGCTGCTCTTGTTTTCACAAAATACAGTGAAAGCTGTCATGTCGTGGACAGTCTGAACTTGGTTTTAGCTCTCAAATGAGACAAAGAAACAAATGACATTTGTTCAACCTTGTTAAGTTGCTTTCTGCTACTAAAAACATTTGATCTCTGAGGAAGCAGGTGGCTCTTTCTCTTTATCACATGGCACTGTGATGTTAGGGCGTTGGGCTCGAAGAGCCAATAGGGACTCCCTGCTTAGGTTCAAATTCTGCTCACAGTGAGGCAGGTCGAAATGCTTAAAGTCTATATTTACCCTATTCTTACAACATTTGGTGACACACCAATGTAGTGTCTCAGGCGCACAGACAGTAGTAGCATGATACTGACAAGTCCCATAAACTCATGGTAAATGGAAATCACTTGCACAGCACTATTCTACCTTAAAGCTTCCATATTATAAAAGTAATATTTCCATGTATTTTTTGATTATAAAGCAGGTCTAGGTTCTATATTAATACTGTGAAAGTATCAAGGCCTCAGTCCACAGAGAAATGCACACAGCCTGTATTCAGAAACTGAGCACATTTGGAACTTTGTGAGGACACAACAAAGCAGTCACCATCCACAGCCATGCCCCAAGCCCCGCCCTCCTGGACCCACCATCCCAACTTTGCAGAATTTGGTTTCTCTGAGTATTTACTACTGTGTTTTTACTTGATCACTCAGAAAACAGTCATCTAATCAGAAGAGAGGCTCAGGGCCTCCTCTCTTCTGATTGGCTCACTGATCTGTTGTTACTAGACTAGCTACTACACACCTTCACACATTGATGACAGTGGAGCTGCAAAAACGGCACAACAAAATAGTTATTAGTCAAGCAGAATTATTAATGTGAGTCTATGAATTAACAATTTATGTTAACAAATGAAAGAGTTTACTTCTGTTAGCTTTCTAAATGTGAGCATTTGGGCTCAGCTCAACTTACAGCACATTAAATGTGTGTCCTTTAATTTCCTAAACTTTCTGATTGTCTCTGTGCTTGCGTGATGTGGTAAATGTTTCTCAGCTTCTTGCCCTGTCTGAATATTTTCAGACTGATGCTGCCATCTCACAGAGGAACACACGACAACACAACAGAAGCAGGTACCACACTCAGGTTTTTCTCTGCATACTGAAAATGTGTGTTAAACCAGGTGGATTGAAAGGTACGCACCCTCTACCCTCCCACACTAATTTCCTCTTTCTTTCTCTTTCTGTCTCCCTCCTCCATCTCTCCCTCTGCCCCCCTCCCTCCTCCCTCCCTGCCTCTTTCTCTCCCTCTCCTTCATTTGGCTGAAGCTAAATGTCTTGTGTGAGATAACATCACAGTAGGAAATTCCGCCTGTGTTGCCAGACTGCTCAGTTTTCTCCCCAGGGCTGGCAACAATGTGCGTCCTTCATAAGTGCCTCTGCAGCGCTCAGGATCTCCACTCATCCCCTGTGAGCCCGGTCAAAAGACCCGCCAGCGAAACCCAATGCCGCGGTCCGAGCTCCACAACAGAGCCGCAGCAGCTAGCCAGCGGGATTACTGCAAAGACACTGAAAAGTCCAGCCTACAATCATACATATACTTACATGACCACAATAATGTGGAGAGAGCATTATCAGAAGTCTGTGCTTACAAATCTGGGTCTTAACTTTGTCTGTTGTGCATTCCAGATTCTCTTTGGAAAATATGAATGGCCTTTAAAAAAAGACTGAAATGAACAGACTCGAGTTGGTTTCAGACGTATCTTTTACATCTTGAAAATGATCTTTTAATCATGTTCTTTTAAAGAATCACTTCCTGAAGCGGTGGGCCGTCAACCTCACAGCAACGAGAACACTTTGCACGTCATGTCAAAACATGTCATTTTTACACTATGGTCTTTGTAGATTAAACAAACAAGATATGACATGGTTTAAAGAGCTTTTGAGCTGTCGGATTTTATGACTGTTGGACAGGCTACTTTTTCCTCCTGTTTCCTGTCTTTGTCGTAAGCTAAGCTAATTAGCTGCTGCCTGTAGCTTCATATTTACTGTACAGACATGACAGTGGTATCGTTCCTCTTATATAAATTCTCTGCAAGAAAGCAAATAAGAGGATTTTTCAAAATGTCAACAATGTTCCTCTGCATAAAACATAACCCATACAAACATGACCCTTACTGGCAAGTGAAACAGATCTTTAAGGTTTAGTGGATTTGTCGAGCAAACAACCAGATATATTTCTGATCGTGTTGTTCATCGTTCAGTTGGTTCAGAGTGTTAACACTGACAGCGTTTTTGAACAACTCTTCACACTTTGCAACTGAATCTTTAAATCATAATTTAATTTACATCTCGGTAAAATATTGAATTGAAGATCATGGGAGACGAGACTTTCATTTGAAGCACAAGTCATCAATCTGCTCAAGTGGGCATTTTCAATAAATAGAAAGTTATAGTCACGCTGATCTTCAGTCAGCAGTCCCCATCCGTCTGGTCAGTTGTACTCAACACCCGCAGACCCTTACCTATGATGGCTGATGGTTTAAACATGCTCTTGCTAATGCACCACAGCAACAGCTCTTTCTTGTCATGTTTCTGTAGTGTCATTCATTCAGCAGGTAAAGAAATAAATAGTCAGAAGAGTCACAGAAAGTTTTAAAAATGTTTTTTTTCAACACTTGCCTGCAGAGGTGAAATCCCCAGAGACAATTTGTTTGTTTTGTTAAGACTCCGGAGAATTAAAGCCCACAGCATTTCTGACAAACGCACAGAAGCTGCAGATGCTCAAAGACGTGGAGGTGCTACCCTGTCAGCCGTCAACTGTGTTTTCAGAGACAGAGGCTGGAGCTGCGGCTCGGCGAGTAAAAAAGACTTATAGCTGTGCTCTAACGGCTTTGCATCAGAACATACAGTGTAATGGTCGGTTTACCTTCCAGATGGCTTCCACAGTGTCTGTCAACCACGAAGCTCGGAGCCTGCATCATTTTAACAGGCCGTGTCAAACAGTATTTATCTATTTCCTGCAACGTAAACACTGATTTAAACCCCTTAAGTCTCTATATAGTCCTCATCGTGGAGCGCCACAACACACAGCGTTACCGCGGGAACTAAACAGTTACCTCAAGCCTGCCGAGATTAGTGGCTTGTCGTCCGGGCAGGACGAAACGTTTGCGCGCTGTACGGTATAAAAGGCTTTATGTATTTAGGGTTGTGTCTCTAAATTTGGAGCGTCTGCGCCATGAGCGCTCGAGGCCCTTTGACAGAAAGGGAAGGAGTGTCTCGCTGTGTCAACGTCTGCGACCTTTGCAGCCAAGTTCAGGGGCCACACTGTTCGCTTCACACTGCCAAAAAAGCATGTTCCACTGAAATGCAGCAGGAAACGCATCCAGACTCCCTATCCGCTCGTAAGAGAGCGAGCGGCGGTGCACCGAGGCTGACTGACAACCAGCAACTTGGAATGAAGTAGCAGAATTATCAATCTGAGCGACCATTAGAAAACCGTACATTCAAAAGAGTTTTAAAATCCATTATTTTACTTACAAGTGTAAAAATGCAGCAGAAAGTGGAAAAAGTATAATTTCTCTACCATCTTAATCATATCTTTCAATAACTTTCTGTCAGTCATTTTGCTACATTGAATAAAAATATTTAAAGCGACTCTAATCAGGTGAAATTACCGCCCTCATTTGCAGACTAAGTTCCATTAGTCAGCCCTATAGCCTGGTGTTTTTTATGGGAGCGTCTGAACATTCGCAGCCATCTCGCCTCGGGGTTGGTTAGCCTTTGACAGCGCTATCTCGCAAATGAGGGACCTCGCGGCTGTAATCCTCGTGGAACGCTGCGCTAAATGCACCTGTTTGTCAGACTTATTTGAGGTGAGATAAGGTTAATTACGCTCCGGCGTGTGCTTTATCATCGCTAAGTGACATACCTGGAGTTTGTACAGGGGCCTGCACTTCCAGCTTCAGCTTGAAGAATGCCATTCAGGAGATGTAGAGCTCACTGAGAGATAACTGAGTTGTCATAAACACATGCTTCATGTTCACCTGTGATAATCATTCACTGTGAGCCAGGGGCAATGGGTGAAATACAGATTGTGATAGATGTCATAGAACTACAGTCACTGTAGTGTTATGTATGTACTGTATGTCTCCTCCACTATTTATCTGATGGTTGCAGTCATTGTTGAACCCCTCTCTCCCTATCCTCCCCCATCTTCTCATTCTTTTTCTCTTTACACCGTCTGATCTCCTCCTCCTCTTTCACCACATCGACCCACGTTCACCCCAATAATTCACTCCTGTCTGTCTGGGGTAGGCGGGGGCACTCTCAGTTTACTGTGAGCCTGTTGCTGTGTGTGTGTGTGTGTATGGACAGGAGGATTTGGGTTGACAATGGGCGTGGGTGGAGGTTTCTGCCAGGTTTCGTCTGGGTCAAGGTCAACTCGTCACCTTCCTGAGGAATGTGTCAATCCCCCAGGTACAAATGCTTGTACGTACAGTGGCTTCAGAGAGCAGCCAACACATTTTGAAGGAATGTGGAATGAGATAAATTCACAATTCACATTCACACAACAAAAAATATATCTTGTTGAGATGTGTAATAAATGTTTCCAGCAATTTTCAGGAATCTTTGATTTTAATCTGTTGAAGATAGTGGACTACCCCTCTCCCCTTTGCACATGCATCAGTATTATGTTTGTCTGCCAGAAGCTAAAAAGGACTATTTATCCAGTTTAACGCCACATTTTTACAATACACTTTATAGATCTTAGTTGTTTTCAACTATGTATCAACTAGGGTCAGCAACTCGCCCTTATTTCAATCCTAACTGATTGAGCTAACTGGGGGACGTTTCAGGTGATACAATTCTTCCACTGTAGGGAGCAGGTGCTTCTACGTTGGGCCTGTGATACCCCATGATCATTGTCCTAGCTCCAACTGATTATCCTTTAGAGTGTAAAGCAGCTGTGCCTCATTGTTAGTCCGGATCACTGGACCCGGGACTCACCCGACGGCTCGGGCCAGTCTCACCTCGTGGCGGATTGGCTCATCAATTAAATATAATAATAATTTCAGAGGATCCTGTGTGCAGCTGTTTTGGACCGAAAGTAATCTCAACTTCCAATTTCCACTGGAGCTGTCCAGCTCTGACGGGGATCCTAACGGCCCGGTTAGATTGGGTGCTGAGCGAGTCTAGCTGGTGCAGAAAGGTTATTTTTGCCTCAGCGAACAGGTCAGTCGTCTGATTGAGATCATGAATTATTCCCCCACGTGGACTCCCCCCCGAGATGGTGTCCCATGCGCCTCAGGGCATTCTCTGCTGCCTGTCCGGTGTTCGTTTTAGCTTTGATGGCGAGGGCAAAGACACAAACGGAAGTCCTCGGCCTATTGGCATTAGGTAAGGTGTTAATCAGTTGGACTTCATGTGTAAATGACCTTGGTTCTCCGCGCATGGTCGCCATTATATTATCTCACAACGCCAAATAAATTTCTCTTACTATGTTCCCGTGGGCCCTCATCTCCGCAACCGGGAAATGGAAAGCACCATCACGGTACATCATAGGGATCAGAGCATGTTCAGACCTGACCTTGTAGACCGCTGCTTGGAGCAGTGTATCGGGGTCCTGAAATCACCTTGGCAGGACAGCTGTCAGAGCTTGTTCAGCTAACCTCGGTTGTGCTCCATAATGACTCACCACTATGTCGCAAAGGCCGAGGAGACCCATCCCAAGATTGTTGGATTGATCGTGGACCACACGTCACAGCTCACGCTTCTCCCCTGCTGCCTGTGGCAGGTTTGCTCGCTGTGAACCCGGCGGCAGCCTCATTGCGGCATTTCTCACAAGCCCGGCTCTGTCCGACAGTGACATTTTCCAGACTGTTGACTTGTTTTAAATACAGTTATACTTGTAAAACAGCTGAATGTGAATGTCAGGAGACATATATAAATGAGGGGGAGGGTGTGGCATATATGGTATATATGGTATATATTTATATTATTTTATAAATAAGAGGCACTTTATTTTGTATTTTCACAGATACCCAATTCAGTTTAATGCTTTTTTTTTTTTTTAATTTCAGCAATACGCACGAGAGCAGCTGTGTGTATGTAAGCTATGGGTTTATGCTGCGTTTTTCAGTTGGCATTTATACCTTCATAGTAAAGCCACTCAAGACCAGCGAAGTCATTGTTGTTACTGTTATTCTTTCAGGTTGGTAATTGTCACCTAAAGCACATTCATATTTTATTAGTAATGTACCCTTTATAGTTATTTGTTTCTTTTGTTGAATCGTGCGTTGTTACTGTAAATTGTTTGTGGACGTAACGGCATATTTTGATGCAACCTTCGGGACGTTGATGTAGTTCCTTAATGTTTTAAGCTGTTATTTTAGTAATCTGTGTAATCTATATCGTGACAACATCTTAATCAGGAGTGTAGAGACTGTGATTGTCGGTGGTGCTGGTTACTTTTGTTTAAATATTCTAAATTGTTTAAGTTAAGTACTATTGTTGAGATGCTAATGACAGTTGTCACCCGTTGCCATAGCAACAATAAACTCTAATCTAACTGTACTGTAAATATGGACAAGGGACACTATGTAAATGATTTTAGTAGTTAGAAAATATATAGGATATATTTATTTTAACTTGTAATAGTGAAATTGGAGTCTTTTGATTAATTTATTTTCTATAAGAATTGTACAGAGAATGAGTTTGATTTTTTTTTAATATATATATATTGAGTCAGATGAGTTGGCAGTTATACCTTGATAGTAAAGCCACTGAAGACTGGTGAAGTCATTGTTGTTTCTTTTATTCTTTCAGAATAAAGGTATCCTCTTTCTTTAAATATATTCATCCTGAGTCCAGTGTGGTTCGTGTGTGTAACATTAACATTGTACAAAAACACCTTCATATATGGAAGAGACCACATACAAATAATTATTCAAATTAACCATTAAAAAAAAGTAATTTATCATGCATTTGCATGCACTGGTATACCTGCACACACACATATACACACACGCATGCATGCACGCACACACACACGCACACGCACGCACACACACACACACGCACGCACACACACAAAAAGTAAGTGTAGAGGAAGCTGTTACTTAAAGGGCTAACATGAATAAATTTTAGCAGGGAACACGTGTGTGTGTGTGTGTGTGTGTGTATGAGAGCGAGAGACAGAATGTGTGTGCATGGCTGACTGTTTACCCTCTGTGCAGATGTGTGTACGTGTGTGTGGGATATCTCTCTGAGTGTGGAAGTGTGCTTTGTGTGTGTGTGTATGTGGCTGAGTGTTTATTAACTTGTCTGTACAAATGTGTATATTAGTCAGATTTTTACCAAATGAGTAAAACGAGGCCACTTAAACCCTCCAGGAAATAAGCCGAGCCCTCAGACTCACACGCTGCGTACATGTTATTTTAAGCCCAAGTTACACATCATCTGATATCCGTCCTAAATGGCTTTTCCAGCTTCACTGCTCCAAGTATTCTGAGGTAGAAGGACAGCTGTTAAAAAAAAGAAAGAAAAGGGGGCCAACAGGTTTACCAGCGGTATAAAGAAAAGAAGGAAAAAAAAAAAAACACAAGGCCAGCTCCACTAAGATGAGGGAAACCTGCCAAATCCCCAATTCCCTGAGAAGGAGAGGGCAAGACCCAGGCACTACAGAGATTCTAGGCTACTTATCTCTTTTTAAAACATTTACACTCATGGCTTCAGTACTTCAGGGAAGTCGATCCTCCCAAATGTTCAAGACTCCATTTGATGAAGTGGATGACATGTTTGCAAAGCAGCCAGTGTAAATTTAAGAAATACTTGTTAAGTTAAAGTTGCTTTAAGACGCTGTTCTAAATCACAGTTGTATAAATACTTTTATTTTCAGTTACACAGCAGCATGTGTGTCGGTGACGTTATTTATCACTTACGTGATTTCAGTTCTTCTGGCTCATTATTTAATCGGCTGCCTTCATACCAGCTGTGGCGAATACAACCATGTTACCAGCCAGCAAACCAAATCATTTGCAGACTTTAGCTTTTAAAATTACACGTTAAAAGGATCACTGCTTGTACAAGACTATAACTCTCTGACTGCTGTACTCAGTCGGATATACTGCTCTATGAAAAGGACTCATTATTTTTGATTTTATTTTCAGTCTTTAAATTGAATGTTTAAAGTTTTTTGTCTTGTGTTACTTATTTTAGGGACTCTGGCCCATACATCAGCTCAACTGGAGTGCTAGCTTATTGCAGAAAAACGCAAGTAAGTAGAACTTGAGTTAACATTAATTTGCCAGCCTAGGTATAAATAGTTACCTTCTGCTATAGATTGAATAGAGCGCAGCAGGGATGATGTTTGTTTTGTTAATGTTAGGCTAACTAACCGCACCATCGTCACCACCACCAAACTTAAACTTTTTACAAAGCTTTTGCTTTTACAAAGTTATTAACCTCTTGCAAAAGCTTAAGTATAAACATATCAAGACTGTAAAGGTGGAGTGGTGACTAGTGACCAGCCTTTTTAAGAGACATAAAAGCTCAAAAATCCCATTTCCAATCCATCCCTAAAACTCCATTCAAAAAAACTCATAGGCTTCGGGACGGGGGAACAGGAAGTGCTAAAATGCTAACTAATTTCCGGGTTTTCCTGCAGCACTCGATACGATGCACTCACAGCTGAAATCTGTAACTTTGCACACATTGTGCATATTTTGAAATTATGTTTATGAAATACTACAAAGTTGGTAGAGTTGATTACACATAACACCATCTGTGTTATGTGTAATCAACTCTGTGATAAAAGATGTAATAGTAATTCAAAAAAGCACTTTAAATTGCCCTAAACAACTTCTACTTTGTCTAATTAGATGTTGCTCAAAAAGCACAGAGTTAATGTGTTTAAAATGACCTGTTACACACATGGCACAGCAGTCAGATGGAGAAAGGGGCGGTGTGTCACCTCCATTTGCCACAGCTCACTCCTGAAGGCCAAACACTAATGGAACACTAATCGCTTTCAACATGGCTACATTTCCCACCTCGTCACTGTTTCTGCCATCAGAGCAGCCCCGTTGACAAGCTCCCTCTGAGGTGAAAGCCGCTCGTAAAACACAGCCACTGACTCGGAGCTAACCGAGCTCCGAGCCTGTCGTCACTGCTGTTAATGAATCCTCAGGTCTGTGCGAGGCCCGGTGCCGGCCCGAAGGAACATGTTTACCGCGGAGCGAACGTCATCACTGCAGAAGAAAGAGCACAATTATGAGCACGCCATTGCTGTTTCCAGTGGCAGCAATTTAAGAACAGGCCTCCTGTCGCTCCAGGGTCTTAATGACGTTTGGAGAACAAGTGGCAATTTAGAAGGGCTCGCCTTAATACCCTCAGTGTGGGGTTGGCACCCTCCAAATTTAAACTACAGTATGGAGGGATTATGGAGGGTGTGGGAGACAAACAGAGACATATGGTCAGATTTTGGCAGCTGGTTTCATCTCCTGAGAAAAGAAAATGCTTCAATATTATAACTTATTCACTTCTGCCACTACCTTCCCTTTTCACTTCATCTATCAGTTATGTTTTAAAATTCAAATTCTGGTTACTTAAAACCTATGCTTTATTTTCATAGTTTTGTAAATTCCTAAGATATGGGAATATTTCTACAACAAAGTCAGATGGGGCATAAAATGCAAGCGTTCAGAAGATCTGACAAGCCAACAGTTTAGTCCTTTTATATATTCCTCTTCATTTTCTCTTCCAGATAAGTTTGATTAACCAGGAATTTGTTTATCTGGTGGAGTTCCTGGCCCTATTGGATTTAAATTTAGAAATGAAACTTTCTGAATTGAACTGAACTGAAAATGGACGATTTTCTACAAAGGTGGACTCGTGTTACATAATACCTACGTGTAGACTTTCTAACGGACATTGTTAAACTGCAAATGCCTCCTTTTGTGAAATGTGTGTCCCTCCATTTAATTATTTTAATTCTTATTTCCATTTTATTCCATTTATGTTATTTTTTCAGTTTATGAGGTCCCATGTCAGACACTGTATTGTTCTATAATATACCTAAAAAAAAATGAAACAAAAAGTCCCCCCCCCAAAAAAAAATAACCATCTCTTAAAAAGGTTTCTGATTTTCATACAAACCATCTGCTCGTTTAGTGACATTGGAAACAGGTGTGTGTGATCGGCTCCAGGCAGTGAGTGAAAGGGAACAAATAAATTCTAGAGGGAGGGTAAACTGTTTCTGCATTATCTTAACGTTTGAGCACTTGGGCATGCTTGTGCTTGCCCATAGTTAAAATCTATGTAAACAATAGCTAACTTTTTTTTTAAATGACTGTTAGTTATTGTATATTCTTTGGAAGCCTACACCTTTATAACCCCCGCCCCCCCCCCTGAGATGATGGTAGGTTCCTCTCCAGGTGAGGGTGAGATAGTAAAATGCCAGTCTTTATGGAGTAAGTGGCAGTTTGCTGCTGGTTTGATCTGGCAGAGTCTTTGCTGCTGAGATTCTGCCTCCACCTCAACACAACAGGAGATTTGTTTTGTGGCATTCATGTCTAAGAAATATCTTTTTGATATATTAATTGTTTCTCTTGTAAAAGAACAAGTACATTAGGCCGAATCCTCCTGGAGCCACGAGGCTAACAGCATTTTCAGTTAGTGATCTACGAAAAAGAGCTGAACACAGAGATTAACCTCACAGCTGTGAAACTTGCTTCAACCTTTGATCTGCCGACTTTAGAGAAGTCAGAAAACAATAACTAATAATACCTCCTTCATGGTCTTATCTCCCAACTTCTTTTCTTTTTTTACCCACTATGGTCGTACATTACACTGAGCCAGAGAGGTTAGCTCTTCCTTCAGCAAAGGTTTGTGTTACAGCTGTAACATTTTATTTTATATTTTAGACCTCTTAGCTCTTACCCAGAAGCTTTGTGTGTGTGTGTGTGTGTGTGTGTGTGTGTGTGTGTGTGTGTGTGTGTGTGTGTGTGTGGGAGGTTAACAGACCTGGCTGTCATGATTCTGCCAGCAGTAGACTGATTGGATGGGAGGGTTTTGTGTCACTGTTTGCTCTGGTTAATGAGCGGAAGGAAGGTGAGCCAGTACAATACACACACTGTCAGGGTGTGTGTGTGTGTGTGTGTGTTAAGGGTGACTGCCTTAAGCCTCATACCCCACATCAGGCTAATTAGTAGTCGTTTTTTTTAAGTAAACACACAGCTAACAGCGGAGGAATCTAACCTGTGGAAGGAAGGAAGGGAGGAATCCTCCATCCATCACTGACCAAGAGCGGCAAAATAAACACAAATCCAGGAACTCAGATTTTTCCTGGTCATAGCCAGAATATTAAAGACTTCCACTTCATAATGAGACACTCGAACATTTAAAAAACACATTAAACAAACTGCTGATGAAGTAAACTTATTTCCTGCTCATGATCAACAACATTAAGGTTCATGGAAATATGAGCAGTACTCCTTAAACTTGTTATCATCAGACCAAATTATATTTCCAAAGTCGGCTATAAGCATATTTCTTTCCTAACATGGATGCATACATTTTTCTGAAACTCTTCATATAGTGATTTATATAGATTATTTATCTGGCCACTGAGAACTCTGTGACAGCAGCGTTCCCTGCGAGATCAAGGGTGGCGTCTGAAAGACTGTGTCCAAACATAAGGAAAGTAAACATCCTCAGAAGTCGGCGGGGGGGGGGGGGGGGGTCCACATCTTATCTTGAAGTCATACATCAGATATAATTACGTTCAGATCTCTTTTCCGATACAAACATAAAGTTTTAAATCAGTTGGATTTCAGCGGTGGGGGGGGCGGCGACTCTTCATCTGAATATTTATTTGATTTCCAGCTTCAGAAAGATATTTAGGAAGAGTTGAAGGTTTGAATGGAACTACATCAGGTTGGTTGTTGGTCATTTCAGAATAAGACACTTGGAAAGTCAAGACTTGTTTCGTTGAAGGCGACTGTATCTAAAGCACTGTCATTTAATCTGTGCATGAATACATCTGGAATATTTGAACTGTAACTTCTAGGATTTCCACCAGTAAACAGTACCTGAGAGCAACCTGCAACATCACACCATCTAATGCCACGCGTATGGACACTGGATCTGTAAGAGGAAGTAGTGAAGGGTATCGGGTCCAATGAGGAAATGCAATGCAAGAGAGTCGCTGGGAAATAGAACGTGTGGAAATAGTGGCGTGCTCTGAAGAGTTGATGCTGCAATGACTCGCATCAAGAGACCACCAATGCGGGCTCACATGGAAAATCAAAGCAGGGATTCTGATGTGTACTATGCAGTACTCGTGTGTGTGGTGCCCTTAAAATCTCTAACGTCGACTACACAGTGTCCCCAGTGCCCAGTTTTTAAAATGAAGGAAAACCATTCCTTATAAATCCTATATTCTATTCCTATAACCTCTAACTATTAGATCGTTGATTCAAATCTATACTTTATTTCATCTGGTGTTTTTTTTGTTTGTTTATTTTTTGTTTTTTTCACTTGTGTATAAGAGATATTTTTCAGGGTGTGTGTCCCCCACAGTGTGACAAGTCAGTCCCAAGTCAGTGTTAATCAATGCAAAATTTAGCTAATTATAAAACGGACGGCAGAGTTTGAGAGTGTCACAAGGCCAAACTTCCCATGAGGAGGTTACAAAGACAAACATTTCAGAGTTTCACAGCATGCCTCAGTAACTCTGTGAGAAACCCCCCCCCCCTCGCCTTTCTCTTTAGCGTCATGAACTTTGAGAGCCCTGGGAGAATCAGGGGGAAAGATTGGGGGGGTAGGGTAGGCAAGAGAGAGGCAAGAGAGGAGGTTAGATAGAGGAGTGGTCAGGACTGGAGAATGCAGAAATCGACTTCTAAACAGATGCAGTAATTCCATTTCCACCCTTTTAAATTTGGTATGCAGGGGGCCAGCGCGTAACCCTAAACCCGCTATCGCCGTTGCACACAGAAGGCGGGGAGACGAAGTCGACAGTTGGTGGCTGGGGCCGCCGAGTCTATCAGCCTTGTTAATCAATACGGGTTCCACTCTGATAGGCAGCGATTGGTGCAACCGATGCTCCGTCTGCTGTTCTCTTCGCCCCGGCAGGAGGAGGAGGACGAGGCACCTGTTTCCTCCGGCTTTCACCTGCGGTTCGCCGCTCAGCTGGAGACGACTGGCCCAGCGTGAGGCATCTGGATCAGGCCCAGAAAGTTCCTGTGCACACATGGGAATGTCTGAGAGGTCTCATTGCACCATGAGAAAAATGTTCCACCTGTTCTGACTGGTATGAGAGTAAAACTGAATCCTGGAAATTGCTGAAGTTCTGAGCTATCGGGAGTCCTGCGTGAAGCACGACTTTTATGTGGATCTCAACTTCACTGAGGAAATGCTGTAAAAGCTGCTTTAAAGACCCAAATTACATTCTGGTAACATGGAAAACATTCCACTTGTAGCTTTATATTCACAAGAGTAACACTATGAATTATATAGTGTTCATGTTGAGCAGTAAACATTGGACAGCGCATTTCTTCCAAACTGACTATATAGATTTTGGCAATACTGTGAGCCCTTTCCTTTAGTTGATGCAGACTAGCGTAGCGTAGTCATACTTTCCATATCTGCAAGTACGCTGGGGTCCGTGTGATGTAAATTTCATCAGTGGAAGATGTCCATGAGGCTCTAATAACCAGTTTGTGTCCACACTGTCAGTCCATGTAGCCACACTACACTATAAGGGTAACCAACTACGCATGTTCCCCACTGGGTACTGTAGCGCGCATATATGGAAAACGTAGACAATGATCTACTGCGCATGTATTGAACACATCCTCTAAGTGGAGTATAAATGAAAGCAACTACATGTCCGAAGCTGTGCATGTGCGCATCCGCAAGTGAGTATAGGCCTTACACACCAACCCTCCTTGGACCTCACGCCAAAACAGCAGCTTTGTTTGGTTCAATGTAACACCCTTACGAACGGTCTCCTTACCTGCAATATAGCAGGATCTCTGTTTAATTAATTAAGCAATGGTTTGTCAGGGTATTGGGGGATTTGAAGCCATGCTGCCCAGAAGTTGACAGGTTGTCACCAACAGTGCCATCACCGCCAAACTGTTCCAAAGCATAGAAAAGCTCTCTTTTCAGTTCATGTACTGAAAGACAGTTGGTGAGGTGACTGAAATGAGCTGAAGTGTATCAAAAGGTGTTTAGTGGTGGGTTGAAGTGAACAACAGGAAGAACAGCTTTACCTTTTGTTGTTTTATGCCTCCGCGCCGGCGTCAGAGCCGGAGGCGTATTGTTTTCGGGTTGTCCATCCGTTCATTTGTACATCTGTCCGTCTCATTCTATCTATCTCAATAACGCCTTGATGGAATTTCTTCAAATTTGGCACAACCATTCACAAGGATTCAAGGATGAACTGATTAAATTTTGGGGGTCAAAGGTCATGGTCACCATACAAAACGTGATATTGGCCTTGTGGACGTAATATCTCCGTAACGCCTTGAAGGAATTTCTCCAAATTTGGTAAAAACATTCACCTGGACACGGGAAAAACTGATTAGATTTGATGACATAAGGTCAAAGGTCACGATGACCTCACAAAACATGATTTTGACTTTGTGAACACGATATCTCAGAACTCTCAAGGGAATCCCTTCAAATTTGGCACAAACATTCACTTGGACTCAAAAAATGAACTAATTAGATTTTGTAAGTCACAGGTCAAGGTCACGGTGACCTCAGAAAACACTTTTAGCCATTACTCAAGACTTCACACAGCAATTATGACAAAATTTCACTCAAATGGTTCATATTTTATATGACTCTGGATAAACAGCGATGTAATATGAAACTAGTCTGAGTGGCGGAGGCAGACCACCATGAGGTGGTAATTCTAGATTACCTAGTATTGTAGTAGCCTTTAATGTTGTTACTCTACTGCTGAGACTTGTGTTTGTTGTTTATGTTCCTCGTCTGTTGTTCTTCTTGGAACATGTTGTAGAGAATACTGAGCCCTCGGGGGCAAATTTGTGATTTTGGGGCTTTTATAGATAAAACTAGACTGACTTGACTTGACAGGGGAAATATATAACACATGTTTGTGTTTAAGCCAAGGAAAGTTACAACTTAGCTAACGGCTGTGATGACACATGCAATGTTTTTTTGGCATTGGCTCGGAGTATCTGTGTGGTTGTAAATATCAACAGTGAGGGAACAACAAGTTTCCATGACATGTTCTCTATGTTTTGACAGAGGACAGCTTCATATCACATGGGTGTTTGCCAAACAGCAGAATACAGTGTGTTGTATAAGTATCGTAAACTCAATTTAGAAACAATTGTGATTGCCCCCTCACCCAGCACCCTCAAAATTACCTTCACACAATACACCCCACCCAGCTGGTATTCTAAACGGAGCTAAAACAAGCATCCTTTAGCAAATACTGGAGTTTGGAGCTAATTAGTTGTGATAGAACCTGTGGATTGGAAACACGCTGCCCGTCTGCCAAACTGTCTCAGCTCCATTTGAAGCTGATGAATCCAATAAGAAGTGTGAATGACTTTAATTAGTGCTATCACAATGCTGTATCTGCCCATATTAGCTTATTCTTTGGGCTGAGCTCAGAAACACACACACACACACTGTCTTGTTTGTTGGGCCTGGTGGTGCGTCGCAGTAATCGCCGGCTCAGCATGCTCTGAGTGAAACATTGGCACCAGCGTTAAGACAAACAGCCCCCTCCCTTTAGACCAAGACAACCCCCCGCTGTGGGCTAACAAGACCACATTAACCTCCCTTGCCACACACACACACACACACACACACACACACACACACACAGATTCTCCCTCCCTTTTTTCTGCATGCAAACAGACAAGCAGACATCACGCACTGTCATAAATCAGCATGTAGACACACATTTCACACATTTCTCATTCCTTCACACATACATCCAGCTGAGGCCGCATGTGCACGTTCACACAGCGTCAGATCCGCAGACACTGGAAGTCAGTCCCTGCAGCGGAGGGTGAATGACGGACAGTATCAAACCGCTGCTCCCCTCTGGCTTTCAGAACCGTTCGCTGATGAATGAATAACACTGGCTTTTTATAAACTGCACAGCAATATGAACCAACTGCCAAAAGACTTATCTTAAATAACTGCAAATCTGTCGATCCACCTGCTTTTAAACAGCGGCTGACCAAAATGATTTCCTGAAAATGAATTACAACAGAAATGGAAAATTCTATAATTTCCAAGTGGTTTGGATAATGTGGAAACTACAACAAAGACGGTGAAAATGATTTACTTTCCACCATCTTTCTTTTTGGGAAGGAGTGTGAATGTTACAGGCAAATACTCAAAAAATTTGAGACTATTTTTGTTGCTTTTGTTTGAAGTTGCAAATACGGAAACAGGAACGTTTTTGAAAGAGACACGTCTATTTTACTTATTTTATTAGTTCATTTGACTGGGACTTGCCATAATTAGCATGAAAGGCTAATTTACAAGGCTAAATTAGTACGTTTGTTTGTTTATTTATTTATTTACCTTTTTTATTTAGTCAGGTGAATCCCATTGAGATAGAACTTTACATTTTATTTCTATTATGAGTTTAATAAGTAAATATTCAATACAGTCACAAACTGTAGTATTTCGATTACAAACTTAAAAAGTCCAGCAATACTCCTATCCAGATGACATGTGGTGAGTCTGCAGAGATTTGGTGTTTGGTTCGAGGGCACTGTTTCAGGATTTGAATGTGTGACTTGTAACAGAGCAGTTCTTGTCATGTAAATTAATTAAACACAGATGAGTTGCAGTAATGCACTAACTTCAACTAATAAATATTCCAGTGTCACATCATTATAAAGTTAATGTTCCTCTTAGTGTCAATTTTCTTGTTTATTTTTAGCAGATGAAAAAGTATCAAACCAGAGTGATAGGAAATGTAGCATGACCTCCAGTCATTAGTCAAACAACCACCAAGAGGAACACAAGTCAGACCTAGTCAGAAAAGTAGTTTTTTATATTCCCCCTTAATGATTTGATTTATAACAGTGATGTATGTTAGTTTACTCCCCACTGCCTGTGTCCCTAATTACATTCCTTCCTAATGTCTCTATTGTCCTACAGCTCATGTCTCCCTGTTTGTAAAGGGGTGTGTGTGTGTGTGTGTGTGTGTGTGTGTGTGTGTGTGTGTGTGTGTGCTGGGGGTCGGGGTAAACAGAGACAAAGTGATTATAACCCTTCCTCCAGGGTGAACATTTTAAACAAACACCTATAGAAGGAACCGTGGATTGACTTATTCTCCCTCCCCGCCCATGCTGGGGGAGTGTCCTCCCTCCTCCCGTATAAAACCCAACACACCGAGCAGCTACACAACATGCAGAGAGAGACACGGTGCTAGACCGACAGGCAGAGAGAGAGAGAGAGAGAGAGAGAGAGGGGAGAGAGAGAGTGAGGAGACTGACAGTATCCCAGACTGTGAGAAAGTAAAGCGCTTGTTTTTTGGATTTTACAGACTGTCACAAACGATCTGCGCTCTAGCATGAGTTCAGCAGCATCCCTGGATTAATCCCACTTGCAGCCTACTTGCAAAGCGCAAGTTCGCTCGCACTTTCTCGAGGACGATTCGCGCACAGGAAAACGACGATGGAGAGGAGCATCCCGGGATGGTGCGTGCTGTTAACCCTCGTCTTGCACGGAACGCGCTGCATGGCGGCCAAGGAGCTCCAGTGCCAGGAGATCTCCGTGCCTCTGTGCAAAGGCATCGGCTACAACTACACCTACATGCCCAACCAGTTCAACCACGACACGCAGGACGAAGCCGGCCTGGAGGTGCACCAGTTCTGGCCACTGGTGGAGATAAAGTGCTCGCCGGACTTGCGCTTCTTCCTCTGCAGCATGTACACACCGATCTGCCTGGAGGACTACAAGAAGCCACTGCCGCCGTGCAGGAGCGTGTGTGAGCGGGCCAAAGCTGGATGCGCTCCGCTCATGAGGCAGTACGGCTTCCCGTGGCCAGACCGGATGAGGTGCGACCTGCTGCCCGAGCAAGACAACCAGGACACGCTGTGCATGGACTATAACCGGAGCCAGACCACCACTGCTTCTCCCGTGGTGGCGAAACCAACCAACCGGCCCCTGAAGCCGTTCAACAACAGAAAGAAGAGCAGCTACGGTCGTGGCATCCCCGGGAAACACAAACCAGCTGCTTCCCCGTGTGAGCCGGGATGTTTCTGCCGTGCGCCCATGGTGCCGGTGACCAGCGACAGCCACCCGCTGCACAACCGCGTCAAGACGGGACAGATCCTGAACTGCGCCATGCCGTGCCACAACCCCTACTTTACCCAGGAAGAGAGAACTTTTACCGCCTTCTGGATCGGCCTGTGGTCCGTCCTGTGCTTCATCTCCACTTTCGCAACTGTGGCGACTTTCCTGATCGACATGGAGAGGTTTAAGTACCCGGAGCGCCCCATCATATTCCTCTCCGCCTGCTACATGTTCGTGTCAGTTGGATACATAGTCAGACTGATCGCCGGACATGAGGAAGTGGCCTGCAACAGAGAAAACGGCGCTGAGCACATCCACTATGAGACCACAGGTCCTGCGCTCTGCACCATTGTTTTCCTGCTCATCTACTTCTTCGGCATGGCCAGCTCGATCTGGTGGGTGATACTGTCCCTCACGTGGTTTCTGGCCGCAGGTATGAAGTGGGGGAACGAGGCTATAGCCAGTTACGCACAGTACTTTCATTTGGCCGCCTGGCTCATCCCCAGCATGAAGTCAATAGCAGTTTTGGCTCTGAGCTCTGTGGACGGGGACTCTGTGGCTGGGATTTGCTACGTGGGCAACCAGAATCTGGATAACCTGCGGGGTTTCGTGTTGGCACCGCTGGTTATCTACCTGTTCATCGGCACCATGTTTCTGCTGGCCGGGTTCGTTTCTCTGTTCAGGATCAGGAGCGTAATCAAGCAAGGGGGGACCAAGACTGACAAGCTGGAAAGGCTGATGATCCGGATAGGAGTTTTCACAGTTTTATACACAGTCCCAGCCACTGTCATAGTGGCGTGTTACTTTTACGAGCAGCACAACCGACAGACGTGGGAAATTACGCACAACTGTACGTGCCAGACGGACCCTAACAGGCAGAGGCCGGACTATGCCGTGTTCATGCTGAAATACTTTATGTGCCTCCTGGTGGGCATCACGTCAGGAGCCTGGATCTGGTCCGGGAAAACACTGGACTCCTGGAGAACTTTTTGCACGCGGTGCTGCTGGGGGAGCAAAGCCTCCGCGGGCTCCATGTACAGTGACGTGAGCACGGGACTGACCTGGAGGTCCGGGACGGCCAGCTCCGTCTCCTGCCCCAAACAGATGCCACTGTCCCGGGTTTGATCCTTTGGATCAGATGTCATTTGGCACTAAAGACTAAAAGCAGCGCGTATCTGCTCTGTTTGGGGACACAGCGACGTGAAGACTGATTCAAATGATTTTATGTGGTAAATTATTCAAAAGTGAGTCACCGGACAGCCAGGTTAGATGGAATTTTGGTCACGAGCACTCCCCTAATGTGAACTGTTTGCTGGATTTGTGGCCATTCCGCTTGTAAAAGTTACAAGAATCAGTTTAGAGAGTTCTCCTTCCTCGCCTTATCCAAATGACGTGCTTAGGCTGGAATATAGGGGGGGGAAGGGGTTGGGTAGGGGAGGGTGGTGACTAATTGTGTTGGGATTGTCCATCAGCGTGTTTTAATTAGCACATTAATGAACGCCTAATGGCTTCTTTTTAAATAATGAGACCCCTCAGCAGCAGAACAATGTACCTGGCACTAAGAATGCAGAGTCTTATCTGGGCTTAATTGAATGCATACAGCTGACAAGATCCCTTTTGTCGATATAGGTTACGTGGTATAGCTGAAGCGCTTCTCCTCCTTACTGTAAAGAACCGCTGTGTCTTAAACACCAGATTCACAATGAGACCGCTCTGCTTGAAACGAGGACGTTTTGTCTCCCAAGATGGATTTACACGTTCATTAATCAATGCCTTAATACTGTCTCATACGGGTTGCATTAGCGCGTAAAGTGTATTTATATAATTATTGGTGTACATATATTGTACATTTGTATATTAAAATTTACGAGATTGTAAATATGTATAATTCCACTTTGATAGAAGATTTTATTTTGAGAATAAAACAACTTTTATTGAATTTGTTTTACTCGTGCGTCCTGGTCATTCTCGCCAAAACTCTGTCCTGGTGTTTGACACTGCAAACTGTCTCTGAGGTTGTTATACGGCATGCTTTAAAACACAACTGCACAGTGTAGACTCTTCAGACTCCAGCCTAAAGTTGAGTTATGTCAGTGATAGATTCATTTATATTTTAATTAAAAGTTGTAACTTGTGTTTTTTTTTGGGGGGGGGGGCATAAAGGATAAGTAAGCTCTGGTAAACCTCTCAGGTGTTGCAGATTCACATGCTGTGAGACGCGGGGAACAACAGCGGCATGGCACTACAGGTGGTCTCCTCAGTGTGATGCCCCCAGGGCCCCAGTCTTAACGCTTCTGTCCTCTCTTAAACCCAGATCCCAGCTAAAATTTACCTTCTTCACACTTTGCACGTTCAGCAGTCAATGAGATTCACCTCTTCTCCCACTTGCACTGATCCACCTGTTCCTAAAAGAAGGGGATAAAAAGAACAATTGAATTGAGTTTATTCATCTTATTTAGTGTGAACATCTTGGTACAAGAACTGAAACAAATCAGAAAAAGTCATCAGATTCTACGATTTAAGAAACACAACCAGGAAGACTAATCTGAGCAGTTGTCGATTTTCTACAACAATTTTTAAATATTTTATGTCAAACATTTGTTTTCTCATGTTTGGCATTGAATGCTTTTAATTGCATATCGAATGGACCTCTCAGGTTACTCTTATTAAAGCGGTGGTTTCTGTACAATGTAAAATACCTGAGGCTCATCATAAAAACGTCCGCGAGGTTTGGACAAGACTTGTTACCGCCGTGCAGCGTGTGATCTGTTTATCGTGAGACAGTGTAGCTGTCAGTATCATGTCTAGATTGTAGTTCAGGAAATGTTTGTGCGTAATGGCTGTGGGGGGCGCGCGAGAGAGGACTATTTTTTTCCCCCTCTGGACTGAGAAAATAGGTTTCAAATGTTTTTTCGACCAAGCACGGTGTTTCTAAGTCATCCATAAACTCAAATGACATGACCTATACGCTTAACAAAACCTGATGTGCTGCTCTGGAACTCCGGAGGACACTCTGAATTCCGATGCGGTGAAGAGGGACGGATAAAGCGGCATCGTGCTGCCACCTGGTGGTCAAAAGGATGAACTGGCAGCCAGCTGTGGCGCACCAAGCAGAAAAAGGTGAATTCAACTAAATACGCGTTTACGTTTGTTTGTAGTCAGTTTACACCACCCAAGTTACAAATGTCACTTTTTCCTGATGCACTTTGAACCCAAAAAACTTCTGTAATTTAAAATAGCATTCAACACTCTTCAACTGGAGCTATAGTTAACACGTGAAACATTCAGACCCCATGGATCCATCTGCTGAGTTTTTTTAATAGCATTTCCCTTGATGTCAGTGAAGTTATCTTATTATATAAAAGTGTGGATTTCTGACTTTGACACTAAATTACCTTTTAAAAACCACCGGTTACTTGCCCTGCTGTGCACACCCAATTAATTGCAGCAGAATACAATATACTATAGTAAACAAATCAGTTACTTCCAATAGAGGCATAATTGTGACATTTTTAACATATGTCAAATTTGTCTCTGTCAATAATTACATTCATCAATGAGGAGACAACAGGTCCTGTTTGCTCAATCCAATGAGTACAAATTGCCCTGCCACTGCTTATTAACCATGAGACAAGTTTGCTTCCTCTTCCAGCGGTGTGTCTGTGTGTGTGTGTGTGTGTGTGTGTGTGTGTCTGTGTGTGTGTGTGTCTGTGTGTGTGTGTGTGTGTTTGTGTTGTTGCAGGGGGGGGTTGGGCATGTTCCCTCAAGCACCAATAGAAAAAAAAAGGAAAAGAAAATCAACAGAGGAAATGGGTTGAGAGGTTGTGCCCGATCCATCTCCTTCTAACATAAACAAGGCTCCGGCTTGCCGGTTCAGGAAGCGCTCATCACGCAGAGAGATGCTATTGGTGAAATCCAGGAAAACCAACTCCTCTTCATTTGCTCCAATTAGGATGTTTATGAATGCAGTCTTTGTGTAATGATCTACTTAGCTGTCTGACTCTGATTGGTTTGGAATAAATCATATTAAGATGTCTGAACGGCTTACACGGGCTGTTAAAGGTCACATAGAAATGGGGGCCTATAATTTCAGAATGTATACAAAGCTGGGTGGGAAGCATTTTGCTTTCAATAACAGCTATTGTCATGTCATGGCTGATTTACAGTGCTGTCTAAAACAAACATTTCTTCTGGGTGTAACTGACAGGCCTTGTAACGAAAAGATGACCTCACCGCTTTCTGTCCAAATGCATGCTGGGATTAACCACTACATGACTATAGAAAGAAGTGCATAGAGAAAATAAAGAATCACTGAAGTATTCAAATTAAAATCATTTCAGACTTTTTTCAACTTACTGCACATTGTTACAGGCTAAATATTAGTGTATTAGCATGCTAACTATAAGAAGAGTAACCATGAGAGCACTAGCTTGACATGCATATTGGTTAGCTTGTTGATAGGGTTTTGGTCTTTGTAGTTTTTGAGGTTTCTTCATACAAACTAAAGATACACTTTTCACCTGCTGGTGGCACTAAAGCAAAATATGGTAAAATTCACAGATTCATTTACGCTGTCTGTGTATTTAAACAAAAAAAACAATAAAGACTATCATTCATCTCCCATGCTTGTGTGTAAAGTCATGCAGGGTGAGGGGCGTAAAGGTGAGAGGTTAAAGGTCATGTTTGTCATTTCTGGCATTCTCTGCAGAGGCAAAAAGAGCAGCCCAAGACATGTCTTCCCAATCTGAAGTCCTGTTCCGTAGCACTGTACTTCCACCAGTATCAGTATTAGCTGTAACTTACTGTAAATGTTTGGGAGCTGAATGGATTTCACCGTAGTCAATGTTTCCACACTTAAAGATTTTACCGATCTTACCGACTTCACACGTGAAGATCAGTTTACTTGTCACATGGAGTTTCACTCAAGTTGTGAAAACAGTTGCATAATGTCTCCTGTGGCTCTTGAAGGAGTTCTCTAAAGTCTGAAAAAATAACTCGTTTGAAATGATGTGGGCGTTTGCTAGGCAGGAAAGATTAAGGAAAAATGCTACTGAGTTTCATTATAGTAAGTGTAGGATCCATCAGTTTTGGAGGCTTCACTCATACAAGGTACTAAAAAGTGAGGATATCTCTGCCTGACAATTTAATCGGTCTGTTCTTTATCCCCCATCTTTTAATAAATAACCATAATACCATGATAACTCACTGAAGTATCTCCTTTGCTCAAATGGGAGAAACAGAGTTTATGAGTTTCGATCTACTCTGTGTGGATTGATAATTGTATCGAGGTTGTATAATTCATTTAATTGATGTTTTAAAAATGGCACACACGAGACGTTTAGCTTTCTCTGAGGTGCAGGCCAGACAGGTTTCAACCCATGCAGCCTTTCAGTTTCACATTATGCTTGTGGTGGTGGGTATTTGTGATAGTATACTGTATTTAAGAGCAGCCACACTCCTTAACTAACTAATCTGCGGACAAGAAGTCAAAGCAAAGGCAAGACGTAGGAGTCATGCTGTCTTCCTTTATACAAAAACAACACTGGACCACCCTGCTCCTCCTCTACCTTACAATCTCTCTATCATTAACATCAAAGGAAGACAGAATGGATTTTGTTTTCCGAGCCATAGCCACCTGGGACAAACCTACCCCCGACCACCCAATCCATCTCAGCTACCACCTCAGAGGTGAAGAGGATGCTGGGTAATCAATATTTTTGATGCCCCCGACATCTTCTCTGATGTGGCAATGTAGTCAACGTTGAGTTTTCCCTTCTACTTCTCAATCTCCTCCGTCTGTCACCCATGAGATCGGCGTGTGTTATTGCCCCTCAGGCTCAGGCGGCCGCGCAGGTGGAAGTGTTAACTTCAGTTGGGGAGGGGATCGATGGGGAGGAGAGAGGGCAGCGACTCCTAACAAACCGCTCTGGACGGAAATGTGTGTACAGCTGTAAAACACAGGGTGCAGGTATGAGGCATTTTCTTTCTACCAGTTAAAGACATTCCTTGAAAAAAACTCAGACACCTGACAGAACTTTTAAAATGATAGTCAACCATTCAAAAGTTCCTTACAGAGTGGGTTTTAGAAACTAGCAGATGATGAATATCAGGTAATGTTAAATTCTCTAACAATAATTGTCAAAAAAAAAATCATATAGCCTATTTTAAAGAGCATTTCTTTTAAGGATAAAGAAAGAGGGGTTTTCATAAACTGTGTATATCAGATATTGAACAGTATCTTAGACATTTTTATTTTTCCCTTATATTGACTAACTATGGTTAGTCACAAATTCCATCAGAATACTTCATGTGGTATGAAAAAAAAATAGTTGATACTCTCATACTGGCAACGCTCTTGTGACTTGTGGTCATGTCTATGCTTTTGTCTGCTGCATTACTCAGCATTGACCACTAGATGTCAGTAAAGGCAACATTATTCTGAAGTTATGTGACAGGCATGTGTCTATATCTGAAGGCTTTTTTCAAGCAGGAAACTGTTATATCAAATCCGTGAACAATCACTATTTGTGAAATATAATTCTTCACCATGTCTTTTACATTTTACACAATATGGCCAAAAGTATATGGACAGACTTGTGTACTTTTGATCTGAGCCTGTTTTTCATGGTTTGGGTTAAACCTCTTACTGTTTAAACATGGCAGTGCCCTCATGCACATAAAACCAGGTCAAGAGAGAACTTGACTGGCCTGCACAGAGCCCTGACCTCAACCCCTATCCAGCTCCTTTGGGATGAACTGGAACAGGACAGGGCATCAGTGGCTGACCTCCCTGATGCTCTTGTGGCTAAACGGGAGCAAATCCCTGCAGCTAAGTTCCTAAATGGAGAGTGGAGGTGGTGATGTTCAGCTATCACATGGGTGTCCACATAAAATGTCCAATAAAAACCACATATACATACATACATATACATATATATATATATATATATATATATATATATATATATATGCTGTTGCTTATAAAGTTTGAATAAAATATTTTTTACCTCTTTCCATGAAATGATTGTAACAATGCGATTTATTTTATTTCACCTGGGTAATTGGGACACATAATGTAATCATTGCACTTGGTCAAAAGTGATTACTGATGCGTTTAAATAGGAATAAACAGAGGATAGTGTCTGAAAACAAAATTATTCCAACTCTATGGGCAACAGTGCATCGAGCGGGTGTATGCAGAATGTATCCATATGATCTTATAGATTGCACAACAAAGCAGTGCCTGTAACATGGCTGATATGACAGACATGGTGGCTGGGATTTTGCCAAGGACAAATAGCTAATAAAATAGTTTCTGTGTGTTTTGTGTGTGAGTGCTAGGTTGACAAGTTGTGGGAAGGTCAGTCAACAACAAACACATACTGTCACCTCAGGGACAGTTTTATGTAAATATGCATGTATAGGGTCACCGGGTTCACTTGTCCGACCTCTTGACCTCCACCAGCGACAGTACAGTCCTTTCTCTGAGCACCCAACCCACCACTGCTAATGTTTCTGCACGTCTTAGCTGCCCCAAATACCACAGCAGAAGAAGAATGGAAAGGGTATGAGGCTTGTGTTCGGGTCACAGCTATACACTGAGGGCTAATGTGGCTCAGGGGTTGTGCTGTTGCATTCATTGTCATTGTTTTGACCAGATAGGAGTGTCAGTTTTAATCGAAGCTAAAATTCACATTCAAGTAGTTAAAACTGTTATGTCAAGGAAACAATGAATCCCATCATTGGCCTAATATCAGCAGAAAACCAATCAAAATTTTAAATAAGTTCTTTCCTTTATGGTTCGCTTTTATTGTTCTGAGTGTTTAAGCATTTTTACATCCATTAATTCAAATGCGACTGTGATCACACATCATGTTCTGTATCATATAGGTCAAACGGTATAACGTGTATGCCAAGTTGTTGTTTGAATAATGGTGGCAAGAAGGTTGAAGGTCTTAGGTCATCCGAGCAGGCTTGGTTTAAGTCAGGTCATGGCTGGGTTTGTCGAGCGGTCATGTGAGATGTCAGAGGTCAGGTCAGTGTGTCTGTTGTGGCTGCCAGCACTCAGTAATCCAGACAACAGCTGAGCACTGTTCACCACTGCTTCATCAAGGTCAGTGTTTGTTGGATTCATTTTCTCACAACAAAACAGAAGCAGGTGAGGGTATTAAAACAAACACGCCTCGGAGTGTACAAAAGTAAAACAGCATGAATCAGTTGTATTTTACTGGACAAGATGTATCTGATCAATGAACTGATTTTTAGTACAACTCATTTAAGAACAGTATTTAGAAAGCATGCATCAGGGAAAAACTACACAACATGAATCCAAAGATGTCCAAAAAAATTCAAAGATTGACACAAGGTGGCTAATTTTTTAAATGTAAAAGTACCTTTTTTAAAAAATGTACATTGTCACTTGCATATCAATTAGCTTTATATCCTGTGAGCCCTTGAGCTGTTTTCATCATTGCAAAATTACGTTTTATTCTAATTCTGTAATGACTGACTTTGGCCACTTGGGGGCAGTGGAACAAGCTGAAGACACAGTATCTGACTTCCATTCAAAAGCAGAATTTAAAAAAAAAAAGAAGCTAAAAGAGTCAAAAAACATATTTCTTTGTGGGTATATTACTATTAGTAACACCTTTCACATCACATAGTCATTTGACTCATTGTTAATAATAATGTTCAATAGTTCAACTTTACAATTTCTAACAAATCTTCCTTTACAGTATAACTCTATGAATTCATGCTTTTAGAATAATGTTTAAATGAAGTCATTTGGCTTGTAGAGCAGTTTTAGTGGCCAATCACACCCATGCCCTCTTGTCCTGAGAGTCACTGCTGTCAGACTGTTGGCTTGAGTTTGTTCCCACAGGGGTGCACTGTCCCAGCTTTTTGACACTCATGAGTGTTGGCATCCTAGGGTTCAGTGGTGGTCCTCTATCTGGACGGGGGGATAATGGAGGTCTTAGATGGCTGTGGAGGACAAAGTGAGTTGGCACTGGAGTGCTCATGGGAGTAGGTGAGTGAGCCATGTCCGCCTTAGAGTCTTTGTTTTCTGGGCTCTTCTCACTGGTAGATACACTAGTCTTAAGGGTGGGCCCACCATTCAGTTTTGTATGAAGGAGTTCATCGTTATTCGGCACAACACCAGCAGCATGTTTTTCATCCCTGTCAGGATGCGTTGAGCTTCCACCTGGGCTGATTCTTCTGGTTGAAAGAACGTCACTGTCTTCATTCACAGTTGTCGTTGTGAGCATACTGCTTTGCTCTCCTTTACTCATCTCCTCTATCAGCATCTCCCTGTTCCTCCTCCACCTCACCATCGCCTTCATGGAGCTCAGCAGGTCAACCAAACTCAGTAGGACGGACAGGGAGGCAACACCCAGCATGAAGTTGAGCATTAAGGTCTTCTCAGTAGGTCTGGAGATGTAGCATTCAACCCCAGATGTGCACGGAGCCTCGTAACAGAGGAAGCTTTTCGGAACGGACAAACCAAAGAGATAAAACTGGCCCGCACCAAAAACCACTTCTAGAAGGATCCGTAAAATTAGAGCAAGGAAGTAAGCACAGTAGAAGCGTGGTGTTCCCCATTCACGCGGGAGGTCATGTAGTGGAGCTTTATGCAAGAAGAGTTCTCTTGAGGAGCTCGAGTTCTCAAGAGTGAAAGGTGAACCTCCTCGACTCCTGTCCCAGTGCAAAGCTCCAAAGTAAGGATATGACAACAGTTTATGCATGACGTAGGTTGCAAACAGTACATGAGGAAGACAGAGAAGAATAAGGTGGAAGAGCCAGAGACGGAGGACGGATACAGGAGCGAATACGTCAAAGCACACATTAGAGCAGCCAGGCTGGATGGTGTTACAGATAAATCTCTCCTGCTCGTCACTAAAGAGCGAGAAGCCGGCCATCAGGACTACCAGCAGACGTACAACCAGCATCAGCATCCACCAGGTTTTGCCTGCAATGGATAAAAGATGATCAAGCACCCAATAATAGGTTACATGTATAAATACGACTAAATAAGTGATAAAGTATCATAATGCCAAACATAACACAACTGACACAACACAACGCTGTAACTTATTGTCTGTGTGGTTAT
The DNA here is from genome assembly GCF_002814215.2 of Seriola lalandi dorsalis. NCBI lineage: Eukaryota > Metazoa > Chordata > Actinopteri > Carangiformes > Carangidae > Seriola > Seriola lalandi. The sequence continues at coordinate 418,922 of NW_019525289.1, forward strand.
TAAAAGAAAAGAAGAATAAAATTACTCAATTAAAAATTCACGTTTAAAAATTCTGACAACAAATTAGAAAATTGTAAAGGAAAAATTAATTCCACTGTTGTTAGAGAGCAGCAGTGATAGTACATTACATATAGGTAAGCTCACAAATCCTGCCAACACCGAATCAGGGTATATCCAAAAGAAACATTTCAGAATAACTTACCCATAAAGGACACATTATGACTGATAGTGATGAAGAGTAAGTCTCTTGCACCCATGATCCTCATTGTTCAACTTCAAACTCTTCCAAATCCAAATGGTGTTGATTTTTCTACCCAGGAGGTGTCCCTAGGTTGCTGTCCCCTTCACCACTGGTCCAAGAGCCGAAACCTCACAGCTTGCCACTAAATGCAGTCACCTCTAATGCTGTGCTGCTGCCTCTCACTCTTGTGTGCAGCAGAGGCCAGGATCTGCGCAGTGAGCTATTCTTACCAGGCTGCCATCAAAGCATTGTTGGGATGTCAAGGTACCAGTCAAACTTACTGGAAGGTGGCCATCATATATAGGCATGCACGTAATGGACAGCCATAAACTTAAGTCGGACAATCACATGGTATTAATTCAAACTGTGATTCAATTTAAGGTAATAATCTCATCACAAGACAATTAATTATTATTACTTCAGTAGACACAGAGAAGTATATAAAATAAAAATCTTTTTTAAAAATCCACAAATCACCTGTTAAAGACTGAGGATTAGTAGACAAGAGCATTTTTCTTTATTAAAAACACAAATCAACAAGTTCATAAATAATGTACACTTGACCTGTGTCAGTTTCTGAACTCTTTATACACTGTACAAAGTTCATTTGCAAAATAATTGTAGTGGTTGAGTTTTCAAATGACAAATGAGAAAAACAAAACCATGAAACCCTGATCAGTTACTTGAGAGTAGCAGTTAGTTTAAAATTAGATGCACAATGGAAACAGTTTCGATACTGTGAAATTCTTGGCTCAGCAGTCGGGGTTTATTGAATATACTGAGATTGAAAAGAGTGCAAATGCAATGGGGTGCACCTGTAGCTCACCTGGTTAAGCTCATACCATATCAAGGTTCAGTCTTTTTTTTTCCAGGGGCCTGGTTTCAAATGCAACCTGGGTTCTTTGCTGCATGTCATCCCCCCTCTCTCTCTCTCTTTCCTGTCAATCTCCACTATCCCTGTGAATAAAGGCAAAATGCCCAAAAAGAAATCTTTAAACGAGTACAAGTGCACTAAAATGATTTATAATTTTCAGATTTCTGTTTGGTTTGCATACCAAAATACCCAAAAGAATATCTCTGAAATGTAAAGGCAATTAATGTACATCTTTGTGCTAAAGCAACACCAACCCTTTTATTGACTCTGACCTTTTTTGAAAATTGGAGCATACACCATGGCTAATGCTTTAATTCAGGATAGATTGTTGCTGTTGGTCACGTCCTAGTGATTGTGGTGATCATACATGTGACAACTTCTTTACAGAGGACTTACAATGTGATAACACCCACATTTGTACAGTTTTCTTTGGTTAAGGCTGCTGCTGAAAATATCATTTTGCTCCCTTTTCCTTAGCAAAGTATTAGTGTCCTGTTCTTTATGATAGCAATGTGAAGGCATCAGCCAGGAAATAGAAGAGTCTGGGGTAGCAGCCATTGAGCATGACACTTATGAGACTGGAGTGTTTTTTATTGAACATTTTCCAAATGTACTGTACTATGGATGTAATGGGTTATCTGGCTCTACAATACTGAATAAATAAAAACAAAGCAGTGCTGCGTGGCCTCCTCGCATCCTCTATATGCACTAGCACCCCCTGCAGAGTGTGCTTGTCAGACCTGTTTACCCGGCTGTTGGCTGCGATTATTCTGTTGGTTTGAGGTTGAACTTTTAGTTTATTTAACTGTAAAATTGAGGTTTGGTGTTGGAGTTTGGTGCTAAATACATTTGTAAAGTGCAAAAATAACCCCACATCTGTTTCCAATAAGCAGCCCCAATTCTTACCTTCACATTGTGCCTTGTCAATTCAGTTCAGACATATTTTCTCACTTACATCTAATGGCCTCTGATCTTGCAGGTTGTTTTGGATTTATTTGAGATGTCTCTCTCTGACCATCACCGTTTTCACTGTAAAATGTTTTCATAGGAACTACTTTCTACTGATGGATAGTAAAAACATTCTACTCCAGTAAATACCATTAAGAATTTGGAATTTTGGGTGAACTGACCCTTTAAAATCATCAAACTCTGAATTGATAGTTTTTCTGTAATGCTCAAATGTCCACTAGATGTCAGCAGAGAGATGCACTCATTCTACTCAAAGCCTATGTGGGGCACTTACAATCCAACTTGGCTTGAGGAATATTCATGTTTTAGTATTAACTGCTGAAACCTCTTAACAAAGTGATGTTAAGATACAACCAAAACCTGATGAATAGTGAATGAGAACCTCAGTAAAAACATGCTCTAGTATATATTTCATCTTATACAGTATTGTGGTTGTAAGTGTTTGATTGTGCATGTCCCTGAAATAGGACTGTACTGGTCACACATTTATCTATGGGAAATCTAGCCCCTTTCATCTGCTGTTTGCTTCTCACTTATCATAATTTGTGTTTCAACCTTCAGTATAACTCAAATGAGGAGCATCAAAATCAGTTAACATACTAAAACAGACTACCTGAGTATCAAGAGGTACACTAGAAATACTGTAAACCTTAAATACAAAGATTTCCAGAGAAGAAAACTTGCTAACACTTTTATTATTCTAAGACCTGTCAAAAGGAAATAAATAATCGGTACAAATTCCAGTGCTATGCTACTGTTTTTGAAATTCTGCAGTTAGGGATCAGGCAGCTGCAACTGTTGAAAAGTGGAAATAATAAGGTAAAAATAAATAATATGCTTCGTTGAAAGGTTCCAGGGCCGTCTGAGAGGCGGGTTATGTCAACCAGATTAGTCAGACAAAACCAGAAAACTGAACAGAGTCTTTACATTAAGGCAGGTTCAAACTGCCATCTGAAGAAGTTTCAAGGCTCTGTCTAGTTTCAGGACGTCCTTCATGGTCCAGAGCTGGATTTTTCTCCATAGTTGATAGAACAACCAGGAACTCCTTTCTCTCTTTCATAGCTGCTTTGAAGCACTGTGAAGGCATCAGGTAAGGTTAGAAATCCCTCTGGAGTTCAGCTCATCTCCCAAAACTACAGATGTGGTTTCAGTTTCTTGCCTCTAGTTTGAAGGTGTGGGGTCCAGAGGCTGATTTCAGGTTTCAGTCACTGTTCCACTAAGATCCAGGTCTTGGCATTATCTGGGTATCCAAACCAAAGTTCTTGAACTCAGCACAGAACCGTGTAGAGTTTTTTTTGTTGTTTTTTTTGTTTTTTTTCATGTGGTTAGTGTCTGTAGCCTGATGCAAGTGTTCAGTATATGGCAGTTTGTTAGTGGTTAGGAGAGAATTGCAGGAACCCATCTGATTCCACATAGATTGTCCATGCTGGCAGAGCGCTTCTTGGCAGCTCTCCGTATGTCTTTGTACTTGTCGTCACAAAGCCTGGAAATAGCCTGGAGAGGGGGCGTAGTAGTGGTTATTATTAACAAAATAAAAATGTTATAGTTATTTTTTCTTTGACAAACTGCATTCATGAAAGAATAGCTTGCTTGTGAGTAATCTTGTGTTCAACTATTAAAGGAGCTATTTGTAAGTTTTGCTATTGCTAGGCTACATAACCATCACTAGCATTAACGGCTGTTTACTTACCAGTCTGGGAGAAACATTAGGAGTTCAGCAGCAGACATTATTCCTGTTTCCAGAGGTGGAAAGCAACCCTTGTGTTCTGCATCTATTTCTATCATTTCGCCAATGAAGTTAGTATGCTAACTAGGTAGCCCCGGCCTAGTTGGGCCCATCTCGTCACTTTTCAATACTGAGATACTGTAGCGTCCAGTCTGCCCTGAAGAAGTAGCGCTGCTAAGAGGACGTATTATAACCTTTTGTATTATGAATGCAAAGATGGCTGAAGCTCTTGCAGCAACTGTAAACCACTGTTAATGCTAACGCTGGTTTATAGCAAAACTTACAAATAGATCCTTTACGGCCGCAATGTAACAACCTCATGACATTGTTTTGTATCCTTTAAAGCTTTTTTCAAGTCAGACCTTTCAAAACACATATAAACTTGAAATTATAGATTCAATTTTACTGGCAAATTACTAAATTATGGGAACATGTGGGAAAATTAAGAGTTTAAAGTGAAATTAAAAATAGGGGGACACAGATTTAAAAAAAGAGGTAAAAGACTGCTTGGATGTGCAGCTTAACAGAGGCCTCTGACCTCTAGTTTTTGGGCCTTGTCCCTGCTGAGCGGCTCCAGGGGGAAGCTAAGGTTGTTGGACTCCGAAAGCGACCGCAGGTCAAAGTAATACTTGGCGTAGACACTGGACGGCACGTTGATGTTGAACTGCAAGAGTTCCAGGAACTGCCGCTCCAATTCATTCCTGTTAAGAAAATAACATTTCTGCATCACCAGACTGAACTAATGACTTTCAAAATAAAATATATGTCCCCTTAAACTCACAAACCCCAGTGTAGATACAGAATCTCACAAGTCTGTGCTCTTTAATTACAGAAGCTAAGTATTGTTGAGCCTTTGAGGCTCAAACTTGTAAGAGATCATCTTCATCATGATTCCTTCTGTTCATATTAAACTAATTCCAAATCTAACCCTAAACTTGCTGTTTAATATTAATGTTATAAAGGTAAAAGCTGCCATTCGTCTTAGTACAAATACTCACATGTCCTCCACAGTGATATCCTTGAGGATCTGGCAGTAGTCGACGTTCCACACAGCCTGGTCATCCCAGACCTTGGAGGCCAGCAGGATAGCACCCAGAACAATCCTCTTCCAGTTCCCCGGACAGATGTCAATCTCTGCATAGGTCAGGAGCCTCTCCAGGTAGACCTGCACAGCAACACGAATAAGATATGAGACATCACTGAAAACTGGGCATGGAAGTAGGGCAAAAGACAATGATTCAAATAGACAAAAAAACACCAAAGATATTTTCAAAAGCTAAAGGTTACAAGTCTGGAAGCTTTATCATCGTGACTTAACAAGTCCTCAACAAGGTGGGCGTTCTAATCTGTCTAAGTAATTTATATTCATGCTCTGCTCCGTGTTGTCAGGAGGTATATATTCTTTTTTTCCTCGATGACATCTTACATTCATCAGTGGTCTCTGAGTCCCACCAACACACAGAGATAACGTGGGAGTTCGGATGCACAGCCACATCACCAATTTATACACATCCCTGGCTTGTCTCAGTGCATCAGGGTGCAATTTCCCCCCAAGGCCTAAACAGAAACTGTCTGAACTGGATGAACGCATGGTTCAAAAAACATAATAGGAGGATGAAGGAGGTTAAAAATCTTACCAGTGTGACGATGGCACACTCAGCAGTGAGCTGAGCAGCGCTGAACAACGTCCTGACGAACCGGTAGATCTGCTTCTGCTCTGGGTCGTGCTGGTTGTAGTCCAGTGGCACCTCGGATTTCTGGAAGAAGGGAGGAGAGAGGTTAAAGAGAGGAAGGGAAGATGTGGTGGGCCAGGAGAGGAGGAGGGGAGGAAATTGGTAGGGTTGAAGGAGGAAAGGGACATTTGGAAACAGAGGAGATGCAAAAGAAGATAAACGAAAAAATACAGTAAAATGGGGATGAGAGCCCTCAGGAGCAAGAAAAAAGACAAGAAAAGGGATGGAAGGTGGGAGCAGAGAAGGATAAAAAATCGGAAATCTTACTGAGAGAGGGTGAAGCTTTTCATCAAATATTTCCAGCAGCATTCCTCCATCTGTGTCCCTAGAATGAGGCAACACAGTCACATGGTTGATTTATCTCTACACTAAGTTAAGACTACAATTATTGCTTCCAGAGATTATACAGGGTCAGTAGCATAAGTAGCAGTAGCACAGATGTAGCACAGATGGCGTAAATTGGTGGATAAAGTGTAAAATCCACTACTTTGAAAGGATTTTTAAATACAAATAAAATACAAACACAAAAAGACACGCCTACATAAAACAGAATACTGTACATAGACAAAACTACTGAACATTAAGTCACTAAATTCACATTTTCTTTGACCCTAAAGTCCACATTTATGTATCATTATGTGCATCAATCCAAAACCAGGCTGCAGTTTAAAAGTTTACCAAAAAAAACCCATTATTGACTAAGTACGGAAAATGACTGAGAGTTCTCACCTGTTTTTTATATGGTAGTAAATTGCCAGTGCTACACTGTAAAGAGAAAACAAATAACTGTTTATATGAACAGGGAAATCGGACAGATGAACCATTTCTCTTTTATTGTGCTGTCATGTTCTAACCATTTGATGGTGTATTTGAGGTTGGGCTGGCTGACTGTGTTGTCGTCTAGGAAGATGGTGGAGCAGGAGCTGTATTTCCGCCTCAACGTTCCGTGCTACAGACACACACACACACACACACACACACACAGTGAGGGTTATTAGAGTGTACATGTTTTTGTCTGACCCACATAAAACCCGACAGGGTATCATGCACAGGGGAAACGAGAATCAACGACATGAGACCTAAAAATGTGACAGCTTATATTTTCAGCTTGCTTTGTCCACAACGTGTGGTTCATTCAAAATCACACAAACGCCAGCTGATTTTTACTTAAAGCAACAATTAACTGATAAACACCATGAATTAGATTTGTGGAGGGAAACAGAAATGATTGCACACTCACATTGAGATGTGTATAAGAGACAGGCTCTGCTCTGCTCTCCTACAGTCCCCCGCTCTACCAACTGAGTTATTGAAGGTATAGGAATCATCAATCAACAATATATGTTGTGTAATGGTAAAGTTGTAAGCATGAATGTCTCTAGAAAAAATTAATGCTTAATCAGCAATACACATGATCAAGCTATAGATCTGTAGTAATGTCATACCAGCTGTTATTATCACCCTGCAGCTGGACTAGAAAGGCTGAAATTTGAGTTTCTGGACATGATTTACAGAGAGCTGACTGCCACCGTAGAAATGCTCTGTATGAGGGATGTATCAGCTTGTTTTTACTTTATCTACTGGACAGTTATTCTCTGTAACACCTATAAAAGCCTCCTCCTTCGAGCCGGAGTTGAACCAGCGA
>NW_019525289.1:426571-557249 GCF_002814215.2 Seriola lalandi dorsalis
CTGCTTTATCCCTTAAAGCCATGAAGGGGGGGTGGGGGGGTGGATTACCAACATGTGACTTTTTTTCCTCCAAAACTAAATGACAACCAACAATAATCACAAAAAATGTCATGTTCATTCATTTATTGTCCGACTTTTTGATTCCCTCTTTTGTTTGTTCGCAGTGACTCAACAACCATCTCATGGCACAAACAGATTCTCTGGGTGACAAAGTCCATAATCCTGGGCAAAAATCACAGTGATGCAACACAATATCTAACATCCATATGTGTAAAATGCAAAAGATTTAATTTAACCATTCATCAGATGCAGTTTTCCCCTACTTCAACATCACAAAGCCAGTACTGTCCTGCTGTTTGTTCCCCTGGCCTTTAAGACAGATGATGATCTCATGCTGTGGTGATTATAGCTCTTAGAAACATGTTAATAATTCCTTTTTTTCACAGAAGGCAATGACTTTCCCAGCCCTATGCTGGAGCTCTTAGTCAGATGCTTCAGGCCGTTGCATAAATTTCTTGCAGCTCTGAGATCAGCGTTCCTACATACTTACTACATCTCGGTCATTGTTCAGTGTGATGATGCACACTGAAAACTGGAGTGTAGCATTCCGAACTAAGGCACATGTCTCTTCCTCGGACTAACTATGACTTTTCAATCACATGCTCATTAAAAAGACAACTGCAAAAAAAAAATTGATACATCAATCAAATCCTTTGAAATGAAGCTACTTACCATCGTTCTGGGATTTGCTGAGGAATATGGTGCTGGCCCGCGGATGGTCCGACGGATTGTACTCCATGTTCAACTCTGTGGAAACACAAAGCGTATATGTTACTTTTTGTGAGTAATGTGGAGACAAATTCCAGCTGCTGGCGTCTTAAATGTTCCTTCAATGCAAGTACAGCAATAGAAAATGTTTACACAGGGCAACATAGCACAATTTTTGCTGCCCCAGCACAGCGCAAAGCGACCGTGTTCTGTAGAGGGTTGTTGGGATTGTTGATCAGTAGAAGAAACTTTCTGATTTTGAAGTGACTTGTAAAAAAAACAGCTTCATCTGATTTCAGGAGTCATAAAACGATCATAAAAAAACAATGTAATAAATGTGAGATGTTTTCCTGTAGTGACTGTTCTATGTTCTGTCTACAGAATCAGGATTATTGAAGTTTTAATGATGAACATTTGAGGTTCAAGTCACAATCTTTCTCTGTGGGGATTATCTTCTATTGTTTCCCCCCATGTGTGGCTCTAAGCTTATTTTTTGTTCCTCTGTGCTCACAAACACATCCAGGCATGATTCATGCTCCCATCCAGAGCTAATCTGGACTGCATCATGGCCTGAGGACATGAGCCATAGACGCGTCTCTGTGTCTGCATCTTATAAGGCGTGAGGGAAGACTCCCAAAATATGTGCCTTCATCATATATGCCAAAATGCTTTGTTCCCTTGTTTCCTCGTAAATAACAGCAGCTACTTTGATAACAGAGGTTAATATGAAAATCTCTCCTTAGTGATTCGCCCTTTTTCACAGCCAGCACTCAAACGAAACATGGTGTTTTAAAATCATGCTATGTGATCAGAACATTGATGGATTCTACCCGCATTATATCAAGTTTTCCACTGAGATCAGACTGAACGAGCAGCATCATTATAAACCACAGAAGAGCCTCAGTATTTTTGCACTCGTATCCCAAACTTTGCACTTCCAAGATGAAATCCATCGAGTGCGATATTTTCAAAGCAGCATTTAAAAACGCCCGGCATGCAGTCTGCACTGTCAAACGTTCTGACTCCTATGATATGACTGCGACAGACCCAGATCAAGATCGAGGCTGTTTGATTACAATGTCGATGCTGGAGGAGCAGCACAACTGATCATCTGTCTCCGTGGAAGCAGCTGCTGCAGGACGACTGGCTGCGGGGAACTGAAATGAGAATAACACTGCTGTTTGCTGACAGAAGTATGATAACAATCCTATCCAGAAAAATATACTGGTTTTCTAACAGGCTTCTCTTTTTAATCACCAGACCACCCTGCAGGCTCTATCCACATTTCCAGATCTGCAAAAGTAACACAGTTCAGGACTTTCAGGGTGCACAAAACTCACTTGAGTCATGATAATAATTTCAAAACTTCTCGTTTTTCAAACTCTGCTCCCACCCAGAATCCGCAGTACATCCAAACCTGTTCCCCCTCCTGCTGGTTTCAGAAACACAAACTCTACATCTGATTAGTTCTGGCTGAATGCCTCCGCAGCCCACCAGGCTGAATGCACTGAGCTTGGATTAGGCTTGTGTCAGGTTAACACCTTATGCAACAGTAATCAGGAGTATCACTGCATCCGGGGCTAATTTCAACACATTCACAAATTAGAGCTTTAACAGTGGCTGAGCTGGTTTTCGGTGCGTGACACCACTGACCTCATGGGGTCGAGAATATAAACAGAAGGGATTTCCTACTGACTGACCAATGAAGCAATCATGGAAGTCCATAACTAAATTTATCCAGTGAATGCAAATTAAAGATACTGATTGATAAAATCAGCAGTCTAGTGGATTATATCTGCTGTGGTCACAAAACATGTCTTTGCTCTACGGGTACAGATGTTGTATGATGACAGACAAGCTTCATGTACTTTTTTTTAATGGCCAGTAATCACAGAAAACCCTTTTCCAATCAGAGTCTGTTTATATTGTGGGTTATTTTGGATGATAATAACCAGGATACATTAAATGACATGTAAAATAAACACATTCCACCTGCACCTGTGACGCCCCTCCCATTGTCTTGGAGGTCTTCCTGGCAATTGGTCGACATGTGAGGGTCGTCAGCTGATGCAGTTCACCTGGGCCTTCCAGAGAACAACAAAAGCTGGCCCATCTGGTCACTTGTCCTCACACTCCCAATTGCTGACATCCATTTATTTTGGTGTCATCTTTTGCCTTTGCTCATACAACACCTCCACAGCACATATACCACTTATTTGTCTTATGTTTTAGTTATGATAAAATGTTTGTTTTTAGTGTGATCACCCTTCTTGTCATATTCACTGAGCCAGTTTGTGACAAATGGGTGCCTCAGGGAGGCGAGAGAACCAGAACCGAGCTCCAACATGGTTTTAAAAACACACACAAACAGGGCCCAGGTGTGCCAGGTTTTCTAATAAGCCCGGGTACTGACAACCCTTCGCCAAACCCACCTCTAGTACCTGCAAAGGAGAAAGCCACACACAGGAAGCAACAGGTGCAGAGGGTCGTCACATTAGCCATGTTAACACACAGCAGTACAGTATTTTTTCTTTTCTCTACATATTGCTTCTAGAACAATGATATTGTTCAGGAAGAAATTTGACTGATTTAAGGACAGATTTTACACACTGAGGAATTTGTCTGTGCAGATAAACTGTTTATAATGCATGCACAAACACACACACACACACACACACACACACACACACACACACACACACACACACACACACACACACACTGTCCTGTCATCATGGAATCATTTCTGACAGATGTCACTAATGTGTCAAATATGTGACACATGTCAAACAAGAGCCAAGAGTCTAAGTCTGCCAGTGACACACTGACTTGGCTTTTCACTTCAGTCTACAACAGAGAATAACTACGAAGCATGTGTTTTTCATGTACCTTTGGGTCAGGTTTGTCAGTCTTTGCTCCCCCTCGTTGCACTGCGCCAGAATCAGCAGTATCAAAACACATTTCCCCTCCCAGAAGTCTCAGAAATACAACTGATTAGTTCTGAAAGCCTAAGCAGCCCAGCAGTCAAATATATGACACATGACATGTGTCAGACAGGAGTCAAGAGTCAGTCTAAGTCTGTCAGTCACACACTCACTTCACTTTTCGCTTCAGTCTACAATAGAATATAACTGTGAAGCCTGTGTCTTTCTGGAAAAACAAATGAAAGAACCTAAAGGCAAGAAGTTTATTATTTAGAACTTTTTTTTTTTTTTCAGGGTTAGTCACCAGAAACATTTGTACCCACAAGATTTTGTTTTTTAACACAAAATCAACAGTTTTTAATCCATTGAAAAAATGCATCTTTCATTTACAGTACATCTGTCAATTTAATGTCATGTTTGGAGGCACTGCAAGAAAAAGTTATACCTTAACAAACCTAACCTTCTGTATCGATTGTTTTTAAAAAAATTGGTTTAATGTATGTAAACTCTTCAAATAGTTTGAAAGGTTCTGGCCTCGTCTTACATTCTCTGAAAGGCATTTTGGACTCAACTGATTGATTAAAGCATTTCTGAATAAATCTGACTGGACCTGACCTACTATAGGCCAACCTGCTGGAACTCCCAGCGTGCACAGCAGCTGGTGTCGAGTGTTGATACCGATACGTGATATTCACCACCTCAAGTAAACTTTAAAGAAGACTCGCAGCCGGCATCTGTGTGGTGAAACAGGAGAACCTCGGCTAACCTATCAGCTGGAAAGCTTACTTGTCTGCCTTACTGCTCTTACATAATGAATTAACAACAGGCGCACCCTGCTCTTAGCAGTTCTATCCATAATTGCACTATGGTGTTTCCAACTGAGTAGTTTTTTTCCCCCTATACTGTACATGTGTCTTTCTGTTTTGGCTCAAGCAGAATATGACAAGCAGCACACAGGCCTGCTGATTACATTTGCAATATTGTGCCGTATGTGGTTTGGATTCTGCGTCTGCTTCTTTCAAGCATCTTGCTGTGTCAGTATCTAAGCAGTAAGTAACAGCATCTGCTTAAATATGGCAGTCTCAGCAACACTACGCTGCTATCACTTACCACAATCCGTTTTGTTTTTAGGATACATCACTCCTGTCCATTCCTCCACCTTCAGGGTTTTGTTATATTTTCACATTAGGAAAATTGAAGCTTACACTATAGAGGACAATAAAGCCAATATTTTCTGCAACAGCCCAAAGGGTCAGATGGGACAGAGACCTACAGGCCAAAAAAAATGTTACTTCTCCCAGACAAGACTAAAACCTTCCTTTATTATGCAATGATTTTAATTTCACAACTGAATCTGCCTTAGCTTATTGATTAAGTCACCATCTTTCCAAGCACAAACAAACCAAGGCTAGCTTAAGACACCAAACTAGCAGAGATGCTAAGTGGAAGGCTAGCTGGTGAAGAAAATGGACCTAGCATCTTAAAACCAGATATTTTTGTTCAGGAAACAAAAATGAATATTGGAAACAAAACACTAAATTGTTCTGTGTGCCGAATGTGTAAGCGGCTAACTGTTACCTAACATATTAACCGTAACATCTTCATTAGCATTATGTTTCCGAAGCTCTTCCTGTTGCTTCCTCTTGTGTTAAACCTCTACATTAGCTTGTTAGCACAATGGTCTTTTAAGTTTCAAGCTAGCCTTTCTGGGTTAGATAACTATTATAGTAACAGTTTGATTAGAAATGCTGTGAAGTAGGCTACTATACATTTTTTTCTAAATTTAGTTATGGTTCTTTGTTGTATTGTAGTCATTAGGCTTCACCAACTGGGATTAGCCGCCACAAGAGCAGCTCAGCCTCTGCAAACAGTTTGACTTACATCTATGATGTGAATGTCATCCCAGTGTTATTGTTGGAGTCTGTGGTAGCATGAGCCCGGACTCGCTCCCATACAGTCAGTGAACATGTTCACTGTTCAGTCATGCGTGCTAATCTCTGCTGGTTTCATCTTAGAGGACAGTTTGGATTACTCTGAAATGAGCTACATGTGAATATCTGAAGCCAAATGTAAGTTAAGTGGAAAAAATCACTTTGGAAAATGAGTACCAGTAACATATTTCAACCACAATATGAGTGAGTTTCTGAATGATACGACCTGAACTCTAGATTACAATAAACTGTTTATTTATTCAGAAAATGATAAACAACAGTATATAACAAGTTCATGATTTTTCTTTTTTCATGGGGTTGATATGTTTATCCTGATTAATTAAACAACAACCAGTTAAAGACTTCTTCTTTCATTGGTTGATGTAGCTGGTTGATCGTTCATGCCTGATGCTAGTGTTCAACATTTGCTCCATCTTCATTATCATGTCCCTGTCAAACAACAGGAGAACGTTATCTTAACTCTTAACCCCCCTTATACTGTTTCAACACACACACACACACACACACACACACACACACACACACACACACACACACACACACACACACACTGACCATTGGCTAGAGTGGCTGTGGACTAGGCTAAACAAACAGAAATGACCTGTACACACATGCACACTGGCCCATATTCCTGGAAGAGAAAGTTCCCTGGGAAAGCACTTACCATACGCTTATGCTACAAACACACACACACACACACACAAACACACACCACACCACTAATACTACTGTTGCCACTGCCCCTATTGTAAATATTACTCCCACTACTATGACAACTGCTACTAATAGTGCTGTTAGCACAACTGCTGTGGTATTAATTCTGCAACAACTGTAACCTAAATGCATTCTGGGGATAAAAAATCCATCACAACCTGCTTATAAAGAAGCTGCTTTATTTTACATTTCATTTCAATATCAGAGATGTACTGTATATTCCATCAAACTGTGAACCCTATATGGTTTTATCATTGCACTCCTACTAATGATACTATGTTGATCACATTGCTGTTATTCCACAAGACCCTGATGACCTACAGAAAACATCTCGTTTCTAAACCTGCAGTGAACATAATCAATTGATTGATCATCTACATTGCGTTAATTATTCCATCTCCCTGCTGGAAACGTCTTTGTTATACCAAACACAACCAATCGATTATGGTTAATAGCAAATGCAGGGTTGGTGAGAGATTAATCAGGCAGTGTGTGTCTGCAGGAGCCTCAGGTTTAAAAGCGTAAAAACAATCTAATTTTCCTTTTCTGTGATTGAATCAAACCAAACCACTCGAGTGTGTTATAACTTTTTTTTTTTTTTTCTTCTACCTCTCCAGTCTCTTCTTTTTTGTATATCAGGGATAAACAGACTTGAAGCGATATTTCCATCTGCTTTTATCATTTAAGACAATAAGCATCAGTGAAACAGTGGAAACAGTCATTCCAGTTTTGTGTCATCTTTATTCAGAGCGAAGAGTGACAGCGGCAGAGAGTTACGAAAATATCGACAAAAAACAACCGACAAATTGCTTAAGCGCTTCAATTTGTTTTGATCTGGATAGAATAAAGTGGGGAATGACGGTAAATATAGATATATTACACATCAGCCATTTAGGAAGATGTGAGTACTGCATGAGAGCACCGAATCACTGGGCATCCAACCAGCGTTTGAACCTGGTTGGGAGGGAGGATCACAAGGCCAAGTCAGATGATGCATATTCAGCTGCATCGACCTGGTAGTGGTTTTGGTTTTGATAGGTTTTGCAACGGGAGCTGACACTGTCCTGCAAGATTGAGTCCTCATTCGCGTGAATCAGCCTTTTAAGTGTTTTCTGCCTTCGACAGCTCAAAGCCAACACGCCTTTCTGAAGTGGTAATTAGGTGTGGAGTAAATTAGTCTCATTACTAGTCAATAAATCAAACAAGGACCCTCTCCTGTGAATACCCTGACCCTGAGAGGAATAATTTATTATCAACAAAGGGGGGGAAAAAATGAAAGAACAAGTCACAATGTTCAGGTTTTTCATTACATTTCCCACTCTAACCTTTAATAGAGTTGTTTCCCTCCCTGCCAACATGTTGAGCTGAGCCAGTCATCTGTCCCTGGTGAAACACATGACTGCCGCTGCTGCTGTTTTAAAAATAGTAATGGGATTTGATGTGGCTTTAGACAGTGGAAACAATTGGATGTTTTGTGCTACTTCAGCATAACCGCGTTATATGACTTCATTCTCGCTGGGCCAAACTTTCAAACACCTATCGAGGCTGAGAAATGACACTGTTAGAGAGAAGTGTGATTAGATTTCTGGGGTACTGTGTAGCCTGAATGAGACAATGAATGAGGGTTGTGTATGTTTATGTACATTTCAAGCATGCAGATGTTTTTATATTGTCATGACAACAGATGCTTCCTCCTTCTGTCTTCTCTGTTGTGTATTCTACCTTCCACACCTGCCAGCAGCTGACTTTCCCGCCTGCTCGCGGTTCCTCACCTGCCCACCAGTTAACCTCAGTGTTTCCTGCCCTAACCCGTCACCTAACCAGTCACCTGTCTACACACCTGCTCCCTATTAGACATTGGGGCAAGAATATTTTCTCCCCAAAAACACATCTACTCGTTTGCCAGATATGTTGCTGCCTGTTTTTAACCGATGCCTGACTTTGCTCCTTTTTAATTTGTTTGCAGATTCTGCCAAAAACCTGTTATATGCTCTACTGCCTCGCCTTTGAGGCCTGTTTTCTGAGTCTGAAACCAGTGTCTTTCCTTGGCCGCTAGACTACAGAAATTTTAAAGGTTTCTGAAAGCAAAACATTAAAAAAAAAACTATTTTACAATTACTGCAACAGAACAAATCTGTCCAAGTTCCATCCAACATATAACATAAACATCCCTATTCAAAGTGATTGAAAATGTAGAACAGAGAAAAGGAGGCACAAAGGTGCAATTATCTGACTATTGATGACAGTGTAAAGGACAGTCTGTCTTTAGTAAAACCTCAAAATGAGACATTTTATAGAAGCATCCGACTGAGGTGAGAGAACAAAGTGAAAGCAAAGAGGTTGATAACTACAAGTTATCGGTTTATATTTGTTCCACAGCCTAGCAACTCTTAATCTATGATGTAAAAACCAAAGACAGACTAATTGTAGATATCACACTATTACTTCCCAAGTGCACTCAACCCAGTTCAGAGGGGCATAAATAATGACTTCAGTTAAAAAACAAGATATCCATCATTTGGAAATAGTACATGTACCTACAAATCAAAAACAAATGTTGCAGCATTTTAAAAGCACTGTAAGTAACACCAGCCTTTATATGACAAAACTTCTAAACTAACAAAAAAACATCACAACACAGTCTGTGAAGATTCTCAGTCATCCAGGTCATGGTTATCCAAGAAGAGCTGAATCGAGGGCAACTTGAAAACTTTTTACGTCAGTTCTGAAGAACTGAAAAAACCTCTTGGCCTCAGTTCTGAAGAGGCCTGTTGGATGAGAGGCGAAATGCCTTCAAGTATCTACACCCAAGTCCAGTTGCCCTCGATTTAACTCTTCTTGGATATTGCAGCACAGGGTTCACCAAACCACCCACATTTCGCTCTAAAACACCAAAGAAGCCAGTTTTTCCTTCCACCCCACCATACACTGTACCTAAATATAAGCCTGTCAGCTGACGCACGATGCCTTACAGAAACAACAGTCATCTTAAGAGAGAAACACAGTGGGCTTTGTCAAAGAAAGGCAGATCATATGACGGCTTTGTCTCTCTTTCTCTCCCTCTCCATCCATCTTCCACCTCCAGGGAAGGCAGTCATTGGCACTGGTGGTGTGAATTTCTCCTTTACCACAGTGTGTTGTATATGCCAATAAAAAGTTTACATTTTAGTTTCAAACAGTGTTTACATATAGGAAAACAGAGTGGAAATGTGCAATAACCCTGGAACAGTCCATCAATATTATGTATAATAATAATGTATGCAGTTGTTTCTTCAAGTGACTATATGACTATTGAAAGACGAAGTAATACATTGTTATCTTACAAAATAAAAGCAGAATTAATAAATAGGCTAATAAAACACATGTCTGTTCAGTTAAACACACTCTGGGATTTTGCTGCAACAGCTGTATTTGGTCTGGTATGACCAGTAGCTTACGGTGGCTAATGTTAGCTAATGTTAAACTTTCATACTCAATATTAGCAAACTCCAGATAGGTATTAGTGTGTAAATGACATTCCTGAGTCAGCAAAAGTTACATAGGCCTGTTTTAATTGATCATAATTAGTGACATAACTGATAAACAAAACTTCTGACAGCTTCGCCAAAGCATAACTAACTTCAATCTGGTTGCTATCTGGTGTGGTCCTTGTACTAAAAAGACTTGGTGGTGAGGCTACACTGTTCTTTGCCTCACACTTTAAAGAACTTGACTACAAAGATATTTTCTGACTCTGTATCTTATACTTATTGACACGCTACCCCAATGTTTGGTGCAGGGACATTGGTCTGATAGAGAGCTAGTGACCAATGCTGTGGCCATGAGAAATACAATTTCACATAATCTTTACATAAGTACTTCACCCCCCAATAGCTCTAAAGGATGATTTCCAAAACAACTGCGCCTGTCAATGAAAATATGAGAGCCATGCAAAACAGCAAAACCTCGTTCTACCAAACTAAGCTCTTTCCTGAAACTCTAGCCAGCGGTTTAGCTGGACAGGCTTCAAGGCCCTGGGTCAGTGAGATGATGGTGTTATGTAGGGAAGTGATTATGTGCTCTTAAAGACAGGGAATGCTGGGAGGTCATTTTGAGACTCCAAGACTAAAATCCTCCAATAGCCCACACAGACAACTGTCTGTCATGTTACACTGACATAATCAAACTGAATGTCCAAGGATGATGTTATGGTTAATATTTCCTAGCATGCAAAACACATCTTCAATATCAACATAATACAGACACACATAACATATTTTACTCACTTGGATTTTAAAAGGTTTATCTATTAAAGGTTTACTTATGAATGGCTTAAATATCACAGCAGCTTTCTGATGGCATTTCCATGCAGGGAGATCAACAACTTTCAAATTCTCCAGTCTTTCCAGGTTTTCCATGACTCCTTGAACCTTGTAATCCTTTTTATATGTGACAGCTTGTCCAAACAAGAATTAATAATTCCCTACTAAGCAGCTTGTAAGACTGCAATCAAACCCAAGGCAGTACTTTCAGTACTCTACATCCCCACACAACCTTTGTACAACAGCAAACTATTTTCCACTTCCTGTCATTTTCTCCTGGTAACAGGAGAAAATAACTTTTTGGTCACGTGTTACTTGTCGTGTTCGTGTGGCTTAATGAAGACAACATTAGTGCATTTTTAAGAGCATGAAAAATGTGACAAAAACTGAACGAACCCGGGAAACAAATGTTAAACTGGATTACTTTATTAGGTTTGGAAGTTCATTATAGTGAATGAAATGTTTATCTACATGCATCATGGCTCAATACTTAACATTAGCACTGCTGCTAACAGCAAGAATACCATTTCTTTGTTTCCAGACCTCGGGAATTCAAATCAGTTTAGTAACGTCCTTATTAATAGCTGTTTGGTTTGGCTGGAAAGACAATCAATCACAGCTGTTAGGAATGAGGACATCATCTTCCTGAGCTAAAGCCAGAAAAACAATGACAAAAAAATATACCAAAAAACTGCCACAATAGTGGACGAAATCAACGCAGTGTTACAGGTAGTTTGTATGTCAATTTAGAGTCATAAAAACTCTTAAATCTGCATAATCAATTCATTTCACTGACATGAGAAGCATTAGGTTACCTGCTTCTGGCTAACTAGCTTCAATGTCATGGCGTCAGCAGGACGGATGCGTTGCTGAACAATGAATGGTTAACTAAAGTGCTTTTGTTGCCTAAACATAACCACAGGACAATTCCTGGTCTCTCGTGTGACCGTCATGCACTTTGTGCGCATAAGAATTAGTTGATCAACAGAACATGAATGAACATTTAAATTAGCAAATGTGAAGATTTTCTGCTGTGTTCTGTTTTATGTCACTGTAAATTGAATATGTCTTGCAGTAAACAAAACACCTATTGGAAAAGCATTTTTCACTTTTTTTCAAGGGGTTTTTGGGAAACCAGATCCACTGAGAGCGATTCTAGGAGCAACTAGCTCTTTATCTTCTGCCAGTAAGTATGAAAAAAAGGCTGTCCTTTTTGGAATGGTAACTGCTGAGAAGTTAATTCTACGAATGTGAAAGCTTGAGAGAAAAAGATTTTACAGTGGAGATAGGGGAGGTATGTTGGATAAGATCCGGGACCCTGTACTGATATCATTTCAGGCTAAGAGTTAAAGTGCTGAGTCCAATGTAAAGCACATGCTATGTATGTTGTTTCCCTTTTTTCTCTCAAATTGTACTGTAATATGTATTTATAATTTGGTCTTTTTAAAGACACACTACTTCGTCGCCTTGGACTCTGAGAAATTTTGATGCATTTTGTTTTTCACTAATGAAGAACATTTTGTAAACGTAAAAAGTAGTACTAACAATTAATTACTTAATAACCTGTGTCTTAAAGTAATTAAGGACCTATGCCATTGCTGTGGCCATGACACTGCAGTGCTTCTCTGTGGCCGAAACTTGCTACCAATAAATGGGTTGAATGCAGAGCTCATTGCGGGTATGTGCAAAATTTAAATGGGCTCCAAATCTAATTGTATTGCATCACAGTGCACTTTAACTTTGATGTTACCAACTTTTTATTGCACAAAAAGCCGGCCCTTTCAATCAGGAACAGATGATGTCTTTGAAAGCAGCGCGTCACAGTTTAAATTGAGGTGTTAATGCTCGGCAATCATATCCCCCTAGAGGTTTCTCCTATCTGCTCCGACACAGCCTCACAGCTGCCTCTCGGGGCTTTTCTTTTTCTTTTCTGACGGTGCAGATCCTAATGAAGCCCGCTAATCTCCATCATACTGTCTGTGAACTCGTAACAGAGCCAACACATTAGACACGCTTCGGTTTCAATCACCGCACCACTGAGACAGACGGCCCCTCAGCACGAGTTGTCTTTAGCCCCGTCAAGTAGCGCCGGCTCAGTGTCAATCATCTGACTTTGAATCTTCTTCATGTCACTTTTTTTTTAATCTCCTCTGTTAGGACAGCATCTGGCTCTAGACTCATGCATCCAAAAACATTTTTTTCAGAAGAAGAAAACATTCATTGATATGACGCCAGCCCTGCCATTGAAACTGCAGCCACAATAACAGCATAACCATCGCCACCGTAATACAAAGCACTCCGGTTAATAGCCTCCAGAATGTGAGAGGCATATACCCCTCAAGAGGAAATGACATCTCTGATCAATGGACAGCAGGTCTTTCACCCTGCTGACTCTGTGCAATCAAAGGCACTCATTTTGAGAGTATAGTGGCGACTGGAAGGCTTCCTACAGCAAAGAGCACCAGCTACCATCAATCCTAATGGTGTATTCATGTGTGATTTGTACTGCAGGATGACTTCTTTCTCTACTAATAAAGACTGTAAGTACAGTAGAGGCCCATGAAGCCTTCTGTTTTGAGATTATTATCTGTGACTGGGGCGGATTTTGTTTTCTCACCCAACTGCAAGACAGTTCGACAATCACGCCCGTGTGATGCAGCACCTGGACAGCTCTTAAGAGGTTTGAAAGGAGGCTGCTGGGTTTGGGCTTCTCTCTCAAGCTCTCCACTTAAGATGCCTTTAGCAACACCATGTCTGCCTTCAAGGAAAGACTGGTCAAAATATTTGAACTAGATGAAAGATTTTGGTCATCAGACGTCCGGATCTTAAATGATCAGAGAAGCAAACGTTAGCTGCAGGTCGGCTCGCAGCCCCTCCAACACCTCTTGTGTCCGCTGAACAGACTCTGAGAAACAGTGATTTTTAACCTGAAACTGCTTTATTCAGTGTTTTATTTATTCACCTGGTAGATGTCTTTCTGCAGGACGGAAATTCGGCTCCCAGTGAAAACCTCCTGAACAGTTGACAATGAAGGAGTATAGCTGACTGGAATGATGACAACAACTCCCATGATCCCACACTACTTCACGACATCGTCGTGACCCGTCTTTTGTTATTGTTTTGATTGAAAGACGCCTAGCAGCAGAAAATTACATAATGTGCATTTAAAAGAGTAAATAATAATAACTTGAAAAACTTTTAAGAGGTTACTTAGAGCAAAATGTGATAAATGTCATTTAGATATTACTGTGGTTTCTGTACCGTTTTCTTCAGGTTCGTCTTGTTAATGTGCATTTGTGACAATCTTGATTAAGTTTTCATTGTAAGTTATTATGTTTTTTTTGTTTTTAAATGTAGAATTATTTTAATTATTTTCTGTGTTTGGCTTGTTTTGTTTTTTCTGCTTTATTGATATAGTGCGATTGCTAATAATTGTTTGTTTTATTTGTTGTTTTTGTGTGTGGACCCCAGGAAGACGAGAGACCACTGTGTGGAAGCTAATGGGGATCCAAATAAAGAAATAAAGAAATCAGCAAATGTAAAATGTGTGTATCTTTAGTATATCCACAGTGCAGCTTTAAACCAGCCCTTTTTAAGACTGATGAGTCAACTGATGTGGCAACCCACTGATTAGCAAACCTTAAAAATGGACGCTTACACTGCATCACTGGTGTGATAATGTCCAACTTCCTAGAGCCAGTAACAACCACTATTTGAGGCTACTGTAAATGTCATTGTGTGTTATTAGCGACATACACTCTTAAGACTAAGCGTCTAAGACTGAACGGGTGTATATATCAATACTGTTACAAAAACTGTGTAATAATTACTGGCCTTGTAAACACGCAGGCAGACTCTCTGATGATGGAAAACCAAATCCGAAACCATGTCGACCTCTGAAAGAGTCTGGAAAACATTTTCTGAAAAAACTGGGTCTTGTACAGTTTCCGAGAAAATCCATTTATATGTAATGCCTGGCTGTTAGCTGAAAATAGGCAACCCATTTAGTAGGCACTTTCCAGTGTGAATGGGTCAATTGTAATGCATATTAGCATGTGTCAATGGAGGGGGCTGTATTCCATAGTTGCAGTTTCTTTCATGCACAGGCTGAAAACAAAGACACGGCACAAAGGAGTCTGCCCTCATGAACAGGATGTTGTCTGCAGCTACATATCTCTCTGCAAGGACACATGGGAGAAAAAAATGCACACATGACTTATCCATGTGCCCGGCTGCACTGGGTGATGATACATTTTCTGCCAGCCACTCAATATTACAGACTGACAGGTGATTGTGAGCAGAGGCAGTATCTGTTTTTCCAGGATACGAGAAAAGTGCAGATTTCATAGAAATCATTGAAGAGGTCAACAGTGATAATCCAAGATTACACGTGGTGGTAATATCTCATAGAGGCCCTGTTATGAATGATCTCTTATGCCCTTCCAGTTTAAAGTGACACCAGGCCATAATATTAGGACTATATCTTTTAATATACGCTTAGGTATTCAATATCATGTTTAAGTTGTTTGCTCTTTTGCTGTTCTCATTATTTCATAGTGCTCTATTACATATATAATGCTGGCCTCTGGATTTGATGAGCTTCTGTGCTCATTTCATGTTTTGATGAATTGAAGACAATTTCCAAAATGATATGGTGCTTGGAAACATTAAACACATCACTAGAAATCTCTCTAAAAGCCTATTTCTGTTGTGTTTTCTTTGAAAAGCCCAGAATGGTTCAATTATGATATTGTTTGTTTGGATTTTTCCAGTATTACCCCTATTAGACCACCATACAACTTTATCACCAGGTATGCTCTCTCATCATCCTCACACTTCATGGTGGCAGTTGTCTTTTTTTTCCCTTTCTTTTTTTTATTTTTTATTTATTTATTTTTACCGTCGACGTTCTCCCTGTCGCTGATGTGCTGAAGGTTGCATCCCGTCTCTTCCCTGCTCAGCTCCGACTCCTGGTGGTACGACTCCAGCCTGGAGTGGGCATTTCTGCGGAGCTTGGGGCTGGCAGACACGCAGCAAGAGGTCGTGCTCCCCATCTCGCCCCCTTTATCGACCCCCGGAGGAAGGCTTGTGTGCTATCAATCCTTTCCGCTGAAACAGGAGCTTGATACGACGGGTCACCAACCCCACCGAGCCGGTCACCATAGATCACCACCGCCAGTGCGCATAGGGTGCATCCGTATAGCAGCGCCCATGGATCCTGTCAGCGGTCGGTGGGTGTCCGCGGAGAGAGGCTGTCACTCGGGATGAAAATGTCACTTCTACCGGTAGCAGCTGATGTGTATAACTGAGCGTCCTGCCGCCGCTGACTCAGGCATCATCATCATCATCATCATCATCATCAAACAAGACGCATCCTGCTCCGGGCAGAGATGAGCGGCGACGGCCGGGCGCACAGCGATATGAGGATCGGTGTTGTGGCTGGCTGTCAGGGCGATAGACCGTTAGGGAGGGCTGCGAATCCCGAGAAAAAGGTTCCGGTTCAAGTGGGTGGATACAAATGAGAGAGCAGAAAAATAGAGGGGCGGTGACAGAGATGATTTAATGATTTGTTGCCAATGTGTATAGATTATTTAAGATATTAGAAGATTATTAATAATAGTCTATTTCTCCACATTTGGCCTTTCTGTTAGTTTCTCATTAGAAGGTATAATTATATTCATTTTGAAATAATTTTTTTTATTTGCCATGTTAAATAAATGAATAATCTATACTTGTATACTGCATTTCAATACAATGTAAATTTAATCTCTATTTGTGTGTTCAATTTGAGAATCTAATGGATAAATAATGAAATATTCCATCATGAGAATATTAAAGGGTCCCTCAGTATCAGATTCAGGATTAGGTTTACAGTAGGGTCAGGTTTTTATAGAGTTAATTCATCTATTTATTAGAAATTGTGTGAGAACAATTTAATGGTTCCTCATGAGATGGAAGGAGTCAAAATCTCAGATCTGTCAACTGCTGATCTACACAATTGTAGCTATTACATGGACCAACGTTGCAAAACTCACAAACATTGTAAGACTCAACGCAGCAAGAGGTCAAACTTCAAGGGTCAGATGGATAAACCACAATAAGACACAAGACAACACAAAGGAAAGAAGTCAGACAGGAGCTGGTTTGTTGTTAAAGCCCAGCAGAAACTTGTTTCTTCTAGTGTTGCACAGTTTTAAGTTTCCATTGTAGCGCTTTCAGAAGCACTAGACTCAACCATCTTGAACCAACTTGTGGGAAATTGTTTTAAAGCATTTGATTCAGTTAAAATGGTGCCATCTGCTGGTCAACCTATAGTAATGCATTTGTATGGATTTATCAAACGCAAGACAAAACCCCATTGAATAAAAGAGGGAAAATATAAATGAACTCTGATAAAAAAAAAATATCAAGGATGACAGTAAATTATATTATAAAAAGAAAAACTGACCACGTTTAAATTGTTTCTGTGGCTCCGCTTTTAAGTATTCTGACAGATTGAGAAGAAAGTCTCATATTCAAAACCCTAACTGTGCAGTGTAAGCCTCATAATGAACATGCTTTTTACCAACTCATACACACTGAAAAGAATTTTTGACATGAGTGTAATAGTTCACACTTGCTTGCCTTCTTTTTGTGCACAAGGATTTAAAAAGTAGGACAATATCCAGCATGGTGCACATCAGGGCTGACAGCATAATATGTTGTTTAAGAGCTTCCAGTTTTGCACAACATGAATAGTTAAACATGGTGACACCTAGGGAGATTACTACAGTGTTAATATTAAGATCACATGAAACAAATCAGCAGCTGCAACAAGCTCTATTTAGTTCCTCTTCCAAACTTTCTGCCATTTTTGTTGCCATTCGCTGAGAGCCTGCAGCTGACCTTACATCCTGATATACTGCCCCCACCATTCATTTGCTTAGTTGCATTTTGTTCACACCGTGTTAAATAGTGAGAATGCACAAAAGGAGCAGAGGACACGAAGGGGTAGCCATCATGCACATGCACAATGCTGACTTCAGAGCAAGTATATCTGCAAACGGGTTCTAAAGGGACTCAGTATGCTTTAAACAAACTATGTCATACGAAACACCTGCTGTCATTACCTCTTGGCTTAGTCTCTGTCTATGAATGTTGTAACATTTGCACGTCTGCACAGTCTCAATGCAATGAACTGTGCAAACAGGGATCATGGCATACACTTCAACTCAGTTCAATGTATTTGTATAGCGCTAAATCATAATAGACATTATCTCAAGACACTTTACAGGGTAAGGTATCCTGTAAAGTGTACCTTTTCTTTATTACAATTTTTTGGGGTATTTTTGCCTTTATTGTTACAGCACAGTGGGAGAGAGAGAGGAAAGTCAGGGAGAGAGAGGGGGCGGGGGGAGCATGCAGCAAAGGGCCACTGGTCAGACTCAACCCCATGGCCGCTGTGGTTAGGACTAAACCCATGTGGTGCGCACTCTACCAGGTGAGCCACCGAGGCACCTCCAGACCTTACTTTATTATAGAAAGAAACCCAACAGGGCGACTCCCTATTAAAAGGAAGAAACATACAACAGAACCGAGCTCAGGGTGGGCGCCCGTCTGCCTCGACCTAGACAGCCTCCTCTCCAGGGCAATTATGGTGTTACACTAGATGAAAAGAGAGCTTGAAAGAGAAGTTCACTTTGTGGCTTAACACACCTTTTCTATCAGAAGCAGGTGGAATGGTCAGGTCGTCTGTTTTTGGATGCAGTAACCTGATTCTAGCACTGGAAATGAGATTTCAGGCTCACTTCATTTGAAGCATACTGAGGTCTTGACAGGGCCTCAATCATCACCTCAGCCATGTGATTTTATGGCATGTAAAAGTCAGAGGTGGACAAACTCCACAGCTCCATTACTTGAGTCAAAGTAAAGATACTCCTGGTCAAAAATTACTCCAATACAAGCAAAAGTTGAAAGCTGAAACTTTTACTTGAGTTAAAGTACTGGAGTACTTGATTTTAAAAATATTCAAAAGTACTTTTTATGTCAACACATTCTTGTATTGTTCTATATTTACAAAAACCAATGACTCTGAAACAACCTACTGACTGATTCACTGACTGTAGAACCTGGACATAAAAACACATTGAATCAACCAAAGGAGCTATTGTCGTTTTCACATTTCTTATTTTTTAGGCAGTGATGAGGTTTGGTCGTGCTATTCACAGCAAATATTTAAAAGGAAATTAATCTTTATTTATTTCTAAAATTTCAAACATGGACTTAAGATAAGGTTTGTCATTCCACTAACTAAAAGCTCTACTTAAAAGTAACCAGTACTTCATAGAAAAGTAGTGGACACAAAAGTACAATATTTGTCTTTTAAATGTAGTGGAGTAAAAGTCATAAGTCTCTAAATAAAGTACAGATACTCAAAAAATATATTTAAGTGCAGTGCTCAAGTAAATGTACACCGTTACTGTCCACCCCTGGTCAAAGTGAGGCATCAACACACCATTTAGCTGTACTTCTGCTTTAAATGGTCAATACTGTGTTGAGTAGTCTTCTGCAAGCGCTCCTTGAATGATTAGTGCATGAAGAGAGTAAAACTGTGAACGGTAAACTGATGGACCTTTTTCACTATGATCGACATTTTACATATTTAGTCAAAGTTATATAAGTTTTAGTTTTTTATAAAAAACTAAAACAACTAAATATTCTGTCTTTAGAGCAGTGCTTCCCAACCTTTTCCAATTCATGGCCCACTTAAAAATCTCAAAAATGTTGGCAGCCCACATCTGACCCCACAACAATACAGAGGCCAAAAAGTTTTCTCAGAGCAATTTTTTAGTTAAATGATAATGATCAAACATTCAGGACTGAACTGAAAGCAGTGGAAGCTCAATTTTTCTTTTTGATTTGATTTTTTTCTTTTAATTCTTCCTGTTGCTAACCAGCTACCCATTTTGATGGTCCAGTTTTTGCCATGGATATGATCTATTAGAGCACAATCATAAAATTGGCTTATCACAGTGATAGGCCTTGATATGTGTAAAAGAAAATCAAAGGAGATTTTAAAATATTTTTTTATTTTTTATTTGGAAGATCATTTAGTTTTAAAACATTTGAAAACAGTATATATATTCATACATTTTTTCCATGAAAATTGTACTGTTTTGCAAATTATTTCTCGGCCCACTTGCAATACCTTCATGGCCCATCAGTGTGCCCCGGCCTACGGGTTGAGAACCACTGCTTTAGAGAATTTGAGCTTTCTGTTGCAGTAGCGTGTGTTGAACAGCAGAGGTCCTCCATGACTGCCACAGTGAGGCACTGTTTATGTTGCCAGGGTAATAGGCGCCCTCTCCCTGCTTGTAGGCCGCCAGTCTCTAGGTGGAAATTTCCACTCCAGCCACACTGGACCAAAGGCCATGAAGATGTTTGAAAGGCAACAAACTGAAATATTAAATAGACTCCCACACTTTTCAGTTCTGGTTTGTTTTTTCAGCTTAAGCAGAAGAGAAAGAGAGGAAATGCAGTGGATTTAGAGTTTATATAAATACTTACAGCTTTAAACAGCAGCTGACTGGAAACTGACTAATCCATATAGTAGAGCAAAATCCCTACCATTAATTTCTATTTGCTACAATAAAATAAATGGGAATTTCAATGATCCCAGCCAAATGAAACCGTCCCAGTTGATTGATTCTTGATTCAAACAAGTTGAACAGTGCACAAAATATCAAAAAAATCAAATGCTTTCAAATGTCTGTTGAAACAATTCATGTAACAAGAGAAGCAGAGTGTTGAAGAGTGACTGATGCTTCAGTGTTGAGGAGCCACAAGGTTTTCTGTTCATAAAGAGCCGTTTCAAGGTTTCCCGCAGAGGCTTTCACCTGTGTGTGTGTTTGTGTGTGTGTGTGTGTGTGTGTGTGTGTGTGAATAATGTATGAGAAGGAGAATGAGAGTTTTATGTGTTTATGTAGTGTGTGTCTGTGAAAGATAAAGACAGAAAGCGTGTATGGGTGTGTTGGTGTGTGTGTGTATGTGTGTGTGTGTGTCTGAGACAGTGTGATAACAGAGTTGTGTTTGTATAATATGCTTGGATGCATGTGAGACTACAACACACCAGTAGGAGGAAAACAACTAATCCGACTTCAATAAAGAATCACACAGAATTATCTCCTCTTTTATCACCATCAACCCCTTGAAGATCAATGTTTTATCGCCAGGGGTTGCTATGGAAACTACTTATTTCCATGCGCATCCCCCTTTTTAAAAAGTAATTTTGTTTTATTGGCTCTTGAAACCTTAGTTGGCTTAATAACATCCTTCTCATAATGCTGTTTTCACCAGTTTCAATTCATTTGTCCGATGTATTTTTTTACAGATTGAAATGCTTTGATATTTGAAAAAAAAATTAATAGGCTATATATAAGCACATAAGCATGTTTTCTGTGACCACAAATTCAGGAGTATTTATGTCATTTATATTTTTAAATTGTATAATTTCATTTGAAATTACACTTGTGATATCAGACAGAGATATTGTGCTACTGCCTTACACAACACATGGCTGTACATACAGAGGTAGGAGTAGCTAAAAGTATGCCGTAACGACATTGAATACTTTGGCCTTGATGTCAGTTGTGTGTATATGTTGTGCTGATCACATCATCTTAATAGACTGGCTGAAAGTATGAAGGCGGTGTTACTGGCACTGCATTAAATTGGTCCCCCAAGGCTCTGTCCTAGGTCCCATTCTTTTCACCATCTACATCCTGCCTTTAGTGAAACTCATTCAGAATCTCCTACCACTGTTATGGTGATGACACTCAGCTCTGTCTACCCCTACAACCAAACAACCAGGGTAATTTGAGCTTGGATGGCTCTAAACTACCTCCAGCTGAACCAGAACTAATCAGAAATTGTTCTTTTTGGCTCCCAGGACTTTGATTATTCTGTGTTTATTGTGTTTAAGTTGATGTTGTACAGCACTTTGGTCAGCTGTTTGCTGTTTTTAAATGTGGTCTTTGAGTAAATTTGATTTGATTTGACTTGTATTGGGTATATACTGTATATGTGGTCAAAATTATATTCTGATTCATCTTTTTGTTTCATAAAAAGCATGACATGAGAAACACTGAGTTAGAGAAAGTGTATAAAATGACAAATGAGATGTCAAAATAACTAATAATGATGATCAAATGATCAATAAATAAAACTGTACCTTACATATATACATACTTTGTACTCTTTCATTGATTTTCATTCCTTTTGATACAAAACATTGAAGATATCTAAGGTACAGTAATTAAGGAGCTCTTGGTACCAAATCGAGGCAGGACATTTAGAATGCAAGAGCACTGGGCGATCAATAAGTCACAATCCAAGTCACATTTGAATATTTTATTAGATAAACAAAAAATAGTTTTGGTTTTTACAATTCAAACAAGGAAGTACACTAAGGTAAGGGGTGGAGCCATTTGAAACAGCAAAAAAAAAAAGAAAAAAAGAAACACAAAGTCAGCTGATATCAGAGGAAACCTGAATTTTATCATCACCTGCTGTAACACAGAATTTAACAGAAGGGACATTCAGTTGTGAAAACACACCTGGTCATTTGGGTGGTGAATATGAAGACTGCCACAGGATGATTCATAATGTTGTTACTGAGCTAAGTAGTTAAACGCCTAACTGCTACTTGAATAGCTTTGGCAGCCAAAAGGAGATGGTCTGTTACGCAGAGGAGTGCTCCTCCTATCGTCATCTACAGGCCGGACAGTAAAGAATATTCAATGGAACAAACTCACCAACTACATCAGCTGAAACAGAGAAAGCGAGCACTTTTCCATACCAGCAGAAACATTAACACAAGATGATATATTATAATTCAAATAAAACTACTTTACATTAAAAAAAGAAAGGAAAAAAGAAAATAAAAGAAATTGGCATCACCCTTTAAACAGAGCATTTTAATATCCAGCCGGAATCAAATACAGTTTTATTCCACAATGGATATCCATGATTTGAAATAAACAAAACTGACGCAGTAAAGCACAACAGTTACTGTTTGAGCTTTTTCTTAAGAAAACTGAGGTTTTTCAGGAGAGAATTGACAATTACACTTTTTTTTAAAAAACATGTTGAATAGGTAACATTTGCTTAGTAGAATATATAAACGTGTGGCGTGAAATTCTTCAAATAAATGTAATAGAATATAAATCTTAATAATATCCACACTGACGCTTTGGTTCGTTCTGTGCTTTTGACTAAAGAACACTTGTGTTCTGTCATTTCCAAAACTGCAATCAACTCACTTCAGTGATGAAAAATTAGGTTTTCATTCATACAATGCCTCTCAACATATATATTTGAAGTTCTGATAAACAGCCAAACATAAGAGGATTTTCATCTTTTACTTCACTGGTATTTCTTGAAAAAAAAAAAGACTTTTTGACCTAATAAAGAGTATAAACAGGCTGATGAAATCCAGGAAATCACTTCACCGACAAAACGCTTGAAGACGTTTCCCCTTAATTGTGTTTTTGCATGATGGAGGAATGCATGAAACGACTAGGAAAAGAAGCGTAAATTACATGTATGACATTATCAGGTAAACATGGTAAGAGTCGCCTGGTTGCAGCTGGTGGTGGATCTGCGTAGCTATTTTTTTTTTTTTTGTGCACTTGGTCTGACCGCAGAGTAACTTGCTGGTAGCAAGTCCTGACTGACCTGCTGAGGTTTTTCTTTTTTTTTCGTAATCTCTGTCCTTGAGCGGTGCATTTTCAGGAAGCACCTGTATTTCCTCTTCCTGTTCCTCTTCTTCAGCTGGCTTTCATTGGCTGGCTTCGCACCATGCACAGCAGTAACAGCAAGCATAGTGTGTACGACACTTGAGTCTTCAACATGCAAAAGGGCACAAGATAAGAGACAAGAGCAAAACTGGCAAGCTCAAGCTATTCGAATTCCCCGGGACACTTCTTGAATTCGGTGTAAACCAGGCCTGAGTGAGCAGAGAAACAAAGACGGGCAAAGCAGTTTTTGTTCCAGAGTCTTTTCTTTTTTTTTTCATTTTGCTGTAGCAGTTTGTAAACGGCACTGTCTTCAGCCCGTGACCACAAACAGCCGCCGCTACTCAGCTTTGTGGCAGTAAATGTCCTTCAGTGCTTTCAGCTCTTCAATCAGGGTCTTGTTTTGGTTTTCCAGCACGGCCACGCGGTTTTCCAGACACTTGACGTACTCTTTCTTTTTCCTGCGGCACTCACGAGCTGCCTCCCTGGAGAGGAAAGGAGCAGGAAAATAGGTTTGAGTCTCTTGATGAAAATGTAATTTAGGGGTCCAGACAAAACGTAAGCTATGCACAATCCAAGACAGCAGATGTTTTTATGGCTGTCTCCTTCTTGTATTATTAGCAAACTGCTTCCACATTTCTGTCCAGACAAACATTCATTTACCTGCTCCAGCATTTCTTTATCAAACTATAAAGAATCAAGGGGCGCAGAAACATTTGCACATCTACAGAAGAATATGCTGACCTTTACAACGCTTGTGACTTGTCACTCTGGCAACACAAAGTGTGTATACCTCCAGACTATCACAGCTCTGTCAGAGTTTCTAACTCCATGAAGCCCCGGTTGAATCTTTTCATTTCAGTGTATGAACTAGGAAATCATGGTTGTATCTTAATCCAAAAAATAAGAATCAACCGTTTAAGGCTTATTTCATCTCCAGAAGCAGTTACATACTCTACAAACCCTTCTCACTTCCACGAATATTTTTCTTGTTTAGTAACTTTAAGGGTCAGTATTGGGAGATTTCCCAAAACCGACAACTCGATTACTATGTTTTGCTACTGACACCAGCTCCTACCTGTTTTTCATGAGTCTGACCTCCCTCTTGCGGGTGATCTCTTCAGCGTGCTGCGACGAGGGGTTCTGCATGGTGCCCGGGGACGCAGCCATGACAATGCTTTGAGACAGGCCCGAGTTGGGCGAACGCAGCTGGTAGGCAGGGATGTCTCCTGTGGCAGCTACGTGGGGGAAGATGGACAAAAAGCATTAGAGCTCCAAATTCTGTTTACTTTTTGCGGCCTGTATTCCTCTTTTGTAATGACATATTCTCAATGAAAAGGAAACAATGACCGATCTTTACAGTTTTTATTAATTAACGAACGTCAATCACAGTCAAAGTCAGTTTGTTCACATTTCCCCTTAAAATAACAGTCGACTCGCCTGCATTTCATCAGAGGATGTTAGACAGCAACTTCAGCCAAAAACATTTATTCTCTCCTTCCTGTCTAAAAGGTGAATTCCACTGACCGTGACTGTCCTGCTGAACACATACTTGTTCTTAAATGACCTGACTTGTTGGCACATGAGCTTTGAATGTTTTTTTTGGGGGGTTTTCCCATTTTTGTTCCCTGGTGGCCCTTAAAAACTTTAATGTGCAGTCGCCCCAGTTCAGTGTTTCAGAATGAGCTGGCATATTGTTGATTATTTCATCCACACTCACACAGCTGGTTGAATGACAGCAGACGAGTGAAGTGAATTCAAATAGCCGAATTACACTTATTTTACTTACTCTGTAAACAGCACTCATGAAGAGAAATGTGCACTCATCAGAAAATTATTATAATTTCTTGTCATTAAATGATGCATTGTTTGTGTGTAGAAAGGATATGACGCCTTTCCTTTGTGTGGAGTAATAAGCAAGTGGTAAGGCCTCTGTGCAGCACAGCAGGAGTCAGAAGTGCTTTTTTTGTGCACATAACTTGTGCTCTTGAATTATAAATTGTACCCCAAATTGGTAATTTCTTCTCTTTAAGTACTTAATTCGTGAGCATGAATTAGTAATTTATACTCTAGGATTATTGTCAAGTGGCTGTAACTGCAGAAACTGAAGATTTGTGTTTTTGTTGATACTCTGGAGCTCCAGAGAGTTTGCAGAAGGCTAGCAGCTATGGTTTGACACTAATGAACTTTCTTTTTAACATTTCAACATTAAGTTGCTATCAGTTAGGTGCACACACATATGTAACTGTGTAGCCTAATGTAGTGCAAAATAAACAATTATCAGTCCATAGTCTAATGTAGATAAGGTGCTTAGGTGTAATGCAGATTTGTAATACATGGACATGCTCTAGACTTGTTTGCTTACTGTGTATCTTAGACATCTCTTAAAGGTCCCATATTGTATAAAGTGAGATTTCCATGTTTTTATAAAGCAGGTCTAGGTTCGATAATAATACTGTGAAAGTATCAAAGTGCTCAGTATACACAGAAATGCACACAGCCTGTATTCAGAAACTGAGCCTTAAAACCAGCCTCTGGAACTTTGTGATGTCACAACAAATCAGTCACTGCCCTCAGCCATGCCCCAAGCCCCGCCTACATGGACCCACCATCCAACCTTGGAGGATTTGGTTTCTCTTAGTGTTTACCTGAAATCTGCTATATTTTTATTTGATTACTCATAAAACAGTCAGCCAATCAGAGGAGAGACTTTGAGCCTCCTCTCTTCTGATTGGCTCACTGATCTGTTGTTATTAGAGCTCCAGAGAGAAGCCTGAGAGAGGAGATGTAAAACTACATTGAGATGGTTTTTGGTTATTAAAAATACAAAGCATTGTTACATTATATTACATATCAAATATATCTTCTTATGGATATCAAAACTTCAAAGAAAACACAGGAAAAGTTTCAATATGGGACCTTTAAACATACAGTAAAATATTAACATTGGTTAACATTTTGTTCTGTTAATTCATGCACATATATTATTAACTCAATGGATATATTAAGGCTTTGTGTACACAAATAAGTTTTGCCTTACAATTTCACTTGTGTGTGTGTAAGTGATGTTGTGTTAACCATAATACAAACCACTGTGTGTCTTACTGATAACTGGTAGTTTATTGTATTTGTCAGTAAAAGTGGTGCCAATTCTAGAAAAAGCAGCAGGGAGCAGCTTTCTGGATGTGGTTTCTGTGCTGTCTGAGTTGACTCATCTAAAAGATGACTCAACTGTTAACCACTCTGCCTGTTCTCTCTCACCATTTCAGTTTCTCCTTTTCACTTTGTTCCTGAGAAGTTTACGTCTTCTCCCACACACACACTCACACACAAACACACAACAGACACAGCAGGTGTAAACACATGCACACATACACACGCACATACACACACACACACACACGCACACACACACACACATACACACACACACACACACACAGAGCGTCTGTATTTTTCTCTCTCATTGTGATAACACAGTGACTCGCGCTGTGCTGACGTCAGTGTGTGCGTCTTCACTCGCCCGTTTTGCATTCTCTCTTCCCTGCCTGGCTTCTCTTCCAGGAAACTGGAGTGACGTCAAACAGACGACTATCTTACCCCCCTACTCCCACCCGCCCCTTTACTTCTTACCCCCCCCAACCTCCCTCCCTGCGTTTCTGCCTGACAACCACGGGAGTAGGTCAGAGAGCGGACTGTGTGTGCGTGTGTGTAACAGCGGGATACAGACTGGCAGGAACAGAGTTGAGCAAACCAACCAAACGCTTATTGGTTTGTTAGATCTCTCTTTTTTACAACACAACCCTTTCACAAGTGTCAGGGTTTTTCCTGTGTTGAATTGGGAAGGAAAGCTATCGAACATGTGGCAAGTTTCCTGCTCAGTTTCACAATGCATGAAGTAGAAGTAATGCAAAATGAATCCAAATTGCATCAGTGTTACTTGGGAAGAAAAACATTTGTTCTAAACAGTTGGATAATTAAAATATTTGTAGGACAAATAATCTCAAAATGATTCTATTCTTTTCATTCAATTTATCTGCAGGTGCAAACTTATAAATACTTAAAATCCTTATAGGAAAACACACCCGACAACATACTCAATACATGCATGAACATGTCACTAAAAGGCAGCAAGAACAGATGCAGATTTTGGACACAAGACATAAAAAAATATGTATGAGAGAAACTCTACCTGACTCAGTCTCATCCCCAGTTACAGCCATCTCTCGTTTCCAATAATCCAGCACAACGGCAGCAGAACACCTCTACACAAAAACACACTCCTCTACCCTTATTCCTCTCTGCTGTCACTAGAGCCTCTATCTTTCTCTTTCTCTCTCTCCTTCTCCTTCTCCCTTTTCCCTCTCAGCTCTCTCTGCATCAGAGTGGTCACTCGCCAACTTTGCAGCCCGATTACAATTACAGGCATTGACATCACAATGACATCACTCCTGCCCGCTGAAGTCAGTAAAACACCCTGGATTAGAGTTCCTCCCACCCTCCCACCCCTTCCCCCCACCCTCCCGCGGATCAGACGCCGAAGTAGAGAGAAACACAATGTGAGCTGGGCAGGCAGGCAGTCAGGCAGGGAGGGAGGGAGGGGGAGGTTGGTCGTGGAGGGGTTGTATTTTTAGCACCAGTGACGCAACTAGAGAGACGCTCAACAAACAAGAGGATATTGTGTCCCAAGTGGCTGCCGTGCAAACTGTTGAGCACCCTGATTGGACTTATTGTGTGTGTGTGTGTGTGTGTGTGTTTGTGTCTTTAAAGAACAGAGGAGGGACGACAGAGGGAATGAGGACAATTGAGGTTTTACATTATTTGTGATTTATATGGGATAACAACATGTCCCCTGTTCACACTGCTAAATTCTGCCCACACAACAGTGATTTAACCAAGCCTTTGAAAATATAATACCAAGTTGCCGGATGGGAAAAATCACGGCACGCAGGAAGCAACACACTTCCCATTTCCAGTCACCAATAAAAAAAAGTGGAATAAGTGGGCTAATTGCCTTGAAGGAAGAAAAAAAACGAACTAACCCTTCTCTAAGTGCTGGTTTGACATTATTATCATGAGCCAAATGTCAACCTCAGCTTCTGAAGTATTTCAACAGAACATGGTCGCTGAGGTTTTGACGGTGTTATCTTAAGACGTAAATGTCAATGAGCAGCCCGCACCGACATGTTCACAGATCTTAATGACAACAAGAAAACCCTGACTGGATCTGAAGAAAACAAGCATCATTATTAAGATGTCAGTAACAACACATACAGTATGTGGACTATTCAACAGTCTTTGAGCATATGACCTGATTTTCTCTAAAGACATGAACAGATTATTTACTGTTTTAGACAGGAATTGACTATGTGTGACTGTGCTTCAGTGTTAGTTTGTTATGCAATTTGACCATAGTATCTGAAGACTGTCATTCCCATCTGATTGTAAATTTATGGCAAACACAGGGGCAAAAATTCAACATTAAATTTGTGGTTTTTAAGCTTGCTGTTAATATTGCTTTCTTAAAATAATTGGCTGTCAACATAAAACCTAAGTGACTCACTAGGTTTAAAATGGGTTTTTACTATATCTATTAAAATGAAACATTGCTTTTAATGGCCTTCTACTGCATTCCATGCTTGTCCACTCTTTGATGCATTTTTCATGAACTAGCGCAGTATTGAAACTTGCTTGAATAGGGAAATATATCACAGTCTATGTGTTTGCTGAATGATTTATCTCAGTGAATAGCTTGTACTTGTTGTGATTTGGTGTGTTCAATTGCCTCTAGAAAACTATGGAATCCAAGAATTCACAACAGAAATGAGCAAAGACAAAAGATGATGTGGATTTGGTTCCTTCTCCTGAACAAACTTTGAAAGTTTCAGTGTAACTGTTCCTTTAAAACTTTACTGTCTCACCTTCCTGATCTCTCAGGTACAAAAAAAAAAAAAAAACTTCCATTCGGCTCGGATGTTTCCTTGCTCCCACCCATTACTGAGATCTGCCAGCTAAAGAATGGGTGTTTACAGCATGAGAGCAAACTGCAAGCGCAGACAGGCCCGTTCACAGCTGATCACTACATACGAATGAGAGAAGAAACAGAGAGCCCTCTTTGTGTTGAGTGAAGCGATCAGACGTTCACTTTCACTGAAAAAGAGCACAGCAAGGAATTCAGTCGGACCCAGAGATGATTTACTGTTGAATCCGTTTGGATCTGCTGAAGGATCCAGTGGCTATTCCTTGTGGCCACAGCTACCCTATGAGCTGCGTTTAAAGCCTCTGGGATGAAGAGGATCAGGATCAGGATCAGAAAAAAAATCCACAGCTGACCACAGTGTGGGCAGAACCTCACACAGTGGCCTGTCCTGGTGAAAAATACCATATTGGCAGATTTAAGGAAGAAGCTGAAGAAGACTCCGGTCTGATTCCAGACTGATAAATCCGATGCTGGAGCTGAAGATGCGGCCTGTGATGTCTGCACTGGGAGCAAGCTGAAAGCCCTCAAGTCCTGTCTGGCTTGCAACACCTCAAGCTTCACAATGACTCACTTACATTTGAAAAACACTAGCTTGTCCCCCTTACCAAGAAGCTTCAGGAGAACGTCTGCTCTGGGTCATAAGAAGGTTAAGAGGGTTTTTCCTGCCATACTCACCAGGGATGTATCTGTTATCTCTGCCCTGTGGATGAACATAAAGGCCACGACACAGACTCAGCTGCAGCAGAAAGGACTGAGAGGCAGAGGGAGCTCAAGATGAGTTGGAAAAATATCTAGCCATGTAGGTCCACCAGCAGGAAACTGCAGTGACAAACTTCAAGAGAAGCTGGAGAAGGAGACTGCTGATCTGGGGAGGAAAGACGTTGTGCTGGAGCAGCTCTCAACTACAGAATAGTTGCACCTATTTTCTACAGAGGACGCCTTCACTCTCCTGTATCAATGAATCCACAGACTTCACTTCTGCACAAACACCCGTCCTCTTCGATACTTTGAAGATTTGACAGCGGCTGTGTCAGAGGTAAGAGATAAACTTCATAGGGTTGTAAATGAGGAAGGGCAAAGGATCTCACAGACAGTGACTGAAGTGGATGTTTTAGTGATGCCGCCACAGCCCGAGACTAGAGCTGCATTCTTACAGTATTTTATGTCAAATCACACAAGTCCCCAGTCCTCCAGAGTTGGAGTGTACCTGGATCACAGTGCAGGTATTCTGTCCTACCTGAGTCCAGACCACATTCACACAGCCTCTCTATGCCAGATTTTGGCTTCCGAACACTGAAGGACACACAGCTGAGTTGTGTGAGCTCAGGTAGAGAGAGGTTATAACAGAGAGCACAACCCTTTGTTTTGTGCAGCAATACCAAAAAATAAACACCCCAAAGTTACATTTGTTTTTCACAGACCGCAATTTAAATGTAGAAACTTTAACTGTGGTAATTGACACTCTTCACATTTTATGCATGGGCTGTATTTTTATATTTCAAACTAGTTTACTTTGAGCATTTCAATGTTTTTTTATTTCTGCTATTTCAGTATTCAGGGAGGCCAAATCACATCCATTTTATACTTTTTAGGTATTTAAGTGATACTTATCCAGTCCAACTAAAAGAACAGAGGCTGTGTGTTACTATACAACCAAGAGAACTCCAGAAAGATGGGTAAGTGGTTAGAGAAACCATCCCCGAAGCCAAAATGAAACAGATTTTATTCATCTCTTTTTTTCTTTATTTACATTTGGTCACCACAGTGCCCATAATGTCCTGGAGATGCTGCCCTGTAATCAGATGGTGTATATGGCCACCCATTAGTCCAGGACTGTTTCAGAGTATCTAAGTATGCTGGTGCGCATGGTGATAAATGAGCACCGGCCCCCCCATCTGTTTTCTGTTCGTACACAATGACAAGTATGGCGCTTGTTGCTGAGGCATAGCATGTGATCTGATGTCCTTTGTTAACAGCACGTTTACAGAGTGAATTATTTGTAATAACTGAAATAATCAGACATGTTCATTTTTGAATAGTTTCACATATTCTTTTCTAATTTAAGTACTGTCATATTAAATTCCTTCATCATTCTTACATTTGCAGCTGAATGTTAAACTACACAATTATAAAATGATTTGAATTTTGAATGTTTTTCTTCTGAAAATGAATGGAATCCAGGACAAACTATGTTGACTATGGCTTAATACCCAGGGTTGTGAATTTTCATTTACAAAATTTCATAATCTCTCAAAGCCTGAATCCACCTATTTCAACTGGAGGTTATCATTACCTCCACCAAGGAGGTCATGTTTTCACCCGTATCTGTTTGTTTGTTTATTTATTTGTCAGCAGGATTACACAAAAAGTACTGAACTGATCTGCACTGAACTTGTTGGAGGGACTGAGCGTGGGGCACATTTTGGGGCAGATCAGGATCATTTACAAAATTGAATTTGAATTTGATTTTCTTTCTCTGAAGTCTGGTGTTTGTTGTTTGACATCGGCCTTGGTGGAGTTCTGTGCTCTACTGAGCATCATTCTAGTGTTAAATACACAGATTTGCAGATTTACACAGATGGTCATCTTAGCCTCAATTGATACTACGTCACTGTAGAGATGAATGTTACTCCTCATGCTGTCGGATGTCAGAAATTTCTAAAAAGGTACCTGAGGAAATTGTCGATGTATGTAGAGCAGCGCTTTCACTCATTTTCTACACACGTTTCTGTAATTACAAAATCTAAGAGGACCTGGAAATGACCATGTTCTTCCGCCATCTCATGCCAAATTTTCTGACATGTTAAATTTCACCAAAATCAGTTGAACCATACCTTGGATGAGAACCTGTCCTCCCTGGATGTAGAACTGCTGTGGAGCGTCTCCAGGCTGAGCTGCACACTGCAGGATGGTGGCTCCGGGCTGCGGGGTGGGAGAGCTGGCCACCGTCAGGTTCTGAGCCTCCTGAAGGCCTTCCACTCCAGGGCTGTTCAGCTGGACGGCTCTCCCCTGAGTGATCGCAACTGTGTGGTATCAAAGTTCTAAGTTACTAAACTGCAATCTCCCTCATACAGAGTAAAAAGGGTTTAAGAGAAAGTTGTTTTTTTTTTCTCAGTGTGAGGTGAGAGGCGGTCTCACTTATTCTCTATCTTTGTAGAACATGAAACTCTGAAGGAAAAATCTGGTCATTGGACAATAATCTCAAGGTCCATTTGCTATCCACTTGCATTCAGAGGTATGAGAGACAGCAACAACAACTCCTCAGCAGCACTGCAGCAAGAAACATCCAGTCTAAGCTTAAAATTATGTTTCATGAGGCAGAAATCATGGTGCAGTTCTTTTTTGCTCCTGATTGGAACAACAAAGTGTTTTTATGCTATAGCTTTGACTTATGTTCCTACTTTACACTTTCATTAGGGACAGCCGCTGAAGCTCCTGGGTACTGTAGTATTTCAGATTATTGTTATTATCAAACAGCATCAAAGTAGCTACAGTTATATTAGTAAGTTAAGTTTATCCAGGAGTCTTGCTGTGTTGAACATTGATCACTGAAAACCTTCATTTTTAATTTCCTGTTAATTTACTTGAGAAAGAAAGAAATATTTGTGGAACCGACTGTTTTTTCCCTTTCAAACTCTTTACAGGAAATGATCTATTGACAGGAAGTGTGTAGAGGCAATGACCTGATTGTGTAACATGTTATTACTCTCTACACCTGAGAGTGGTGAACTAGAAAAGGTAGACAGACACCCCTGTCCATGTGTGTACTGACTGTATTGTCCTGAGCTGGTCTGGTAGATGGAGGTTGGCACTGATGCTGAGGCTGCGCTCGAGACCGGCACCTCCTCCTCTGCCTTTTCTTCATCGATTTTAGAAACTGCCGGCGAATCAGATGAAAGCTCATTGAGGATTTTCCTGTGGGAGATGAGAATTCAATAAAATGATTCCACATAAACAGTCTAAATCTACCAGACTACACTTTGTGCAGCATACACTGTTGATCATGCTCCTGTTTACTGCTGATGACTTCTCACCGATAAGACGGACGCCTGGAAAGAATTTCCCGTCTCTTCTGAGTGTCTGTGACTGACTCGTCATCTTCCAGCTCTGCAACAGTAGCAATCTGTAGAAAACAATGTGGTATTCAAAAGTGTTGAGCAAGCAATAATGATGTTTTGTTTGTTTTACATTTTGGCAACATCTTTGGTGTTTCCGAAGAGGTGTTACTTTCCATTCACACTTTTATGAGTGAACTGGGATGTGTTTGACATAACAGTTTGTAAAGTTTGACGTCAAAGAAGGAATTTAAGCAGCTTTTTATCTAAAGCCTTAAAGGTCCCATATTTTAAACTTTTTCCAGTGTTTTATTTGAAGTTTTGAGATCAATAAGAAGAAATATTTGCGGTTTTAAAGGTCCCATGTCTTATAAAGTGAGATTTCCATGTCTTTTTTCATTATAAAGCAGGTCTAGGTTCTATATAAATACTGTGAAAGTATCATAGCGCTGAGTCCACAGAGAAATGCACACAGCCTGTATTCAGAAACTGAGCCTTAAAACCA
The DNA here is from genome assembly GCF_002814215.2 of Seriola lalandi dorsalis. NCBI lineage: Eukaryota > Metazoa > Chordata > Actinopteri > Carangiformes > Carangidae > Seriola > Seriola lalandi. Next base: position 460,544 of record NW_019525289.1, read on the forward strand.
GCCGTCAGGACTTAATAACTTTGTAACTTTGTGATGTCACAACAAAGCAATCACCACTCTCAGCCATGCCCCAAGCCCCGCCAACCTGGACCCACCATCCAGCCTTGCAGGATTTGGTTTCTGTGAGTGTTTACCTGAAATCTGCTTTATTTTTATTAGATCACTCATAAAACAGTCAGCCAATCAGAAGAGAGGCTGAGAGCTCACCGACCTGTTGTTACTAGAGCTCCATAGAGAAGATTGAGAGAGGAGATGTAAAACTACATTGAGATGGTTTTTGGTTCTTAGAACTATAAATATATCTTCTTATGGATAAACACTTCAAATAAAACACAGGAAAAATGTAAAATATGGAACCTTTAGGTACCAAAAATGATCTCAATGTAGAGAAAGCAGAACCTGCGAAGGCTGGGCAGCGGGTCTGGGTGAAGGCATGGGCATGGCTTTGATACTTTCACAGTATTAATGTAGAAACTAGACCTGCTTAATAATCAAAAACATGGAAATCTCACTTTATACAATATGCGACCTTTAATCTTTTCAACCAATCACACGTCTCAACCTAGTTTTAGTGGAGTTCTACATCCTGTAATTATTTGTGAATGTAAGAGTTGACACGGATTATTTCCTTGTGGCATGAATAAAAGGTTTACATTGCGTAACCCAAATTGTACTGTTGGTAATAACAAACATAAATTTGACCTGCTTTTGTGTCATCAATAACTGAGCTATTATGACTCACACTCTAGCATAATGCTTGGGTTACCACAAAGGCAGCTTTGGTACTTTCAGACGAGACGTGTCTGATGTATGCCAAATGTTAAACAAGGGCGTGTCCATACCCATTTATTGATAATTATAGGTGTAGAGATTGGGTCTGTTGCTTGCTCGGCTTATGCTTCGAAAGCAGAGGTTCATAAAATGACTTCATTTGTCAGATCTCTGCTACTGTGCTCACGGTTTTTAGTCTTGAATCTACACTGTGTTTCATCTGTCTCAATCAGAACTGTGCAATAAGAACCTGTAACGCAAATTTGTTTCTATGACAATGTAATTGTTATTGTAAAGGTTCTGCCAATACCACATTGAAGATGAAGTTCTTACTTATGAAACTTACTGATATGAAATACGTGAGTACTTTGAAATCAGTTGTCAAAACCACTTTGTGGTGTGCATCTGCTCCGTTTTACCGTGCAGATTTGATCTCTTTCGATTTCTTCGTAAAGACACTTTTCATGAAATGACATAAGTAACCTCTGCTTTGCAAATCAAGCTGCAGATGTGAGCAAATCTAATGAACTGATAAACTTTTATTCTTTAACTACCCATCCACAAACTGTTTTGTTCAAGTGCTCAAAATACTGAAACATCCGTGCGTCCAAACCAAACCATTCAGCGAAGCAGTGGCATTATGACTTTTGGCCATCATCACACAGCTGCAAGTCCTGTGTTAACAGTTTGTGGAGTAGGCGTACTGTGCAGACACAACAACAACAACATCTCCTGAGTGTGAAGGTTAGACTGATGAGCTTAAACCTCAGCTCCTACTGCTCACATCAATCCTATTAACAGGTGCACTGCATTAGACCACTCCAGTGTACCTCCTACACGTAGCAGCTAAATCCTCATTCACTAACACACTAACTCTGACATCACAACCTGTGAAGGATTCTATAAAACCTACTGTGTTAACTGTTCCATTTTTTTTTTTTTTTTGTTGAATGGTGACACCAGAGCCTTAAACCTGAGACTTGGACTTTAATGTCACCAAAATGAGGACTTTCACTAGGACTTTTGCTTGAGACTCTCTCTGACCGACATGAGACTCAACTTAAGTCAGTCCTGAATGACTTGAGATCAGACTTGAAAGTCGTTCTGACAGAACTGAGATCTGACTTGACTTAATCTGATTTCAGTTACTTAACTGGGAACTTGCTCTGACAGATCTGACTTGAAGTTTTCCTAAATGACTTGAGAAGTAACCTGGACTTGTCTTAAATGACTCCGGTCTTGACTTGAGACTTGCTCTACGGACAGACTACGGACGGGGCATGGACTTGATATCTTATAGATATTTCTCCGATCTATCCTTAGTTTTGAAAAAAAAAAAACTGTGCTTACTAGAGTTCAAAACAGTACTAAGGCATGTGACCTCACCTGGACAGTCTGGACTTGTGGTGACTGTATTACTGAGGTCTGAGGGGCCTGGATGACCCCTTGGACCTGCACAGTCTGACCATCAGACAGCTGGACAACTGTCACGCCGGGGGACTCGGCTGCCACAGGTACCTGCCAATAAAAATCAAAACAATAATGCCAAAATCCACAGATATAAAAAAAAAAATTAAAAAAAATGTCAAGAGCACAAGAAAAAAGAAGAGAAAGTCATTGTGGTTGGGAACATTTTCCACGATTATTTAAAAATTGGCTAAAAATCTCTTGCTGAACAACTTTAACACTTTCCCATGACTATCTACTACGTGCTGAAGAGTCACTGTTGCCTGGCTGCTCCTCCTCTGCCACTACTACTTACTACTACCTACTTAATACTTCATAACAAGCTGTGTGTGTGTGTGTGTGTGTGTGTGTGTGTGTGTGTGTGTGTGTGTGTGTGTGTGTGTGTGTGTGTACCTGAGGAGATGGACTGGCTTCACTGTGGTTCTCCTCTCCATCCGTCACTGAGTCATTTATACTGCTGTCAAGCTGAGACGATACTGAGGTATCCATAGTAAGTCCCCTAGACAGACAGACGTGCAGATTATTAATACTATTACTGATGCCGTCCTTATACCGTCTTCTCCAATACCATTATCACAGATCACAAATAAAAGGATAAATCAAACATGAATTTTCCAGAACTAGTTAGAACAAGTTATTTGCCCTTTGTTCAACAGGATATTGCTTCATGGATAATCATAAACTTTTATTAAAGGCTATAAACTTGGATTTTCTTTTGTTTTATGAGCCGTCAAAATACGTTTTGTGCAGAATTTCACTGTCACGTGAAGGTTTAAAAAGATGCGTCCAACCTGAAAAGAACGAAACCCAAAGTTAAACTGAAAATCTGTCTCTTTTTCAACTCTGACTCCACTTTCAAAATGACACTGATGATAACAGTCGAAGCAGCCAAACACAATGTACACACTTCAAATTCAATATGCTTTTTTTTTTATTGGAATCGTAAACTCTGTGTTTTGTTTTATCTGCCAGTTTGCGTGTGCGTCATAAAGATCTATCTGATCTCTGTTGGCAGTTTTACATAACATCCATTTCTCATGCACATTAAGGGTAGCAGCCAGGAGCAGGCAGTCTGGCACGTTTTCACACTCCAGGACAGAGGCCGTCACAACGTCAAATGTCATTAATGATTCTTTATTCTTGTTAGCAAAGACAAGAGGGAAAATGACAGCGCATAACAGGAGTAAAGATCTGGTTTAGTTTTAAGGTTGAGGATCACAGAGTCACATTCACCTGCCAGAAAGCAGATAGTGGTTCAAATATTTCCTTTTTTTTATTTTTTTATTTCAGGGACCCACGTGTACAGCCACAGGTCCACTGTTTGATAAAGATATGTTCTAAGCACATTATCTCAATTCAATGTTGTCTGCTATTGAAACAAGAATGAAACATCTGGTTAGAAAGTGTTTTCTTATTGCAAAAATGAAATCAAAGAAACCACTGTGAAATTAAAGCATGACTCAAGAACCATAGAAATCCCCCACACGCCAGTTCAGTTTCTGGAAGCACTGTTGCACAGGTGTAGCAGGAGACTATAAACACTCATTTTTTAGTTTCTCTTAATATAAAAAACCCTACATGAAACACAATTTCTACTTCTTTTTTGTTGGTGTGTAACATAAAGTAGACTATACACGCATTCCGATTAAGACAAGTTGCACAAATCACACATAGAACTTCATGAAGGCAAAAAAAAAACTGACTTCCCTTCTTTAGTAAAACAAACTGAAAATGAAACTGTTGGCAACTGTAACTTCCTCGACATGTTCCATTTTTTACTTTTATTTCAAGCAGTACATCTTTTTGTTATAGGCTATATTATTAAATATATATATATATTCATATATGTGACTTTTTTTTACAATATTTTATTTTGAAGAGACATGTTTAGATCAATTTCCGATATCCAGCTCAGTCCGTCTGACTTGTCGCAGCTCTGTAAACTTAAACAGAAGTGTAACGCTGCCAGCTGAACGAACTGAGAACATTTTTTTACTCCATGTTGGTCGGGCTAATTCATCCGCCCAAAGTTTTAATGAAAAGCTTCACAGCGCAGACGTGATTTGCACATTTCCCCTTTCAACTCTGCCCAACTTGTGCTGACCAAAAATGCGACAGCTTTTCGGTGACTTACCGAAGTTTTACGTAGTCTGACTCGTCACTAATGACAGTCTGCGTGGACGGCCTGTGCCTTCGCTCACGTAGTTTCCACGTCAGCGCTGATGATGCAGTGCCGAAAATGTCGACCGACGAGTCAGTTTAACGTCGAAGAGTGTCGAGGTGAAGCGAGAGGGCAAACTCCTGCCTACTTCCGCGATCGCTTTGCTCGTGAACCTAACGCTCTCACTGAGTAGCCCTATTTTAAATAGCGCACTACCGCTTCAAAGCACTAAACATTGCAGTGTGTGTAATTTTGTTCACATTTGGGGCTTCAAAGGCTTTTATCTGCCCAGTTAGTTACTTAGTAACAAATTCTCCATTCATGACATATTAATTCATTAGGTCTTTATAAAGTTAAACTAGGCCTACAACCTGTTTGCTTATTAGTAAATAGAACTCATATTTTCATTTACTGTCGGAAAAGCAAATATACCGATTAACATTGAAATAATATAACGTGAAATAAAAGTTTGTGTGTGTTATTTTAAAACTAAAGGTAGCGAAATATAGCTCTCTCATACAGGAGCAGCTTCAATCCATCCATCAATAAATGATTCAAGTTTGTAATAATGTAGATTAGATAGTTAATATTATTAAAATAGCAATTCAATTTTTTCTGTTTTCCTATGGTCAGTAACATGTTTACAGAGCAGAGCTATGTTGCCATCTACTGGCTGAAAAGTAAACAACACCTGAAAGAGCATTACAGGCTACAACAGTGTCTTATCAACATTTGGGCCTGTATTGCATTTTCTTTTTATCTGCTTTAAAAAATAAATCTAAAAGTAGAATGAGCTTAAACTTTGGTGTCATTGACATTATAAATAGAGCAAAGTTCATCACACCCGGCCTTGATTGGAACAGGCATTATTCTCCCGTTCCACAAGAATATATATGTCATCATTAATAAAAATTTAAAAAAGCACCAGCTCCGTGTTAGTGTTTGTGATAGTGACTGCACACCTCCTTAAAAATGTGATTGAAGATCATATTTTAAGATAAGAGCCACGTGTTTCACTCTGCACTTCATCAGCACTGGCAGTATACTTTGGGAGGATGCTTGATATCCTGTAACACAACAAAGTTAACAACAACTTTATCAAAAAATAAAATAAAATAAAAAGTCCCTTTAAGTAAAAAATAAAATTTTTTAAGAGAAATTTTCAGGATATTTACCGGAAGGAAGCAGATGTTAAGCATGTGCACCATGAAGATTCAATGAGGTTTTTATAAACACAATACATGCAATGTATTATACAAGAAAGATTATATATAGTTCTTAAAGTTTCTAAACAGAGTTGACATGGAAGGTTTGCTTCATTGAGACTTTCACCAGAAAAATTCCAAAAACAGATTTAAGGTTAAACAGTAAAATTACTTTGTTGCGATGGTTTTCAAAAAGACTATTTTTAAAAAGCTCATGTGATAAACTCATATATATTCTAAACAGTTTTCTAACATCACGTTTTCTATGTATTACTTCATTCTGATATTGAGGTGTGTACAGTACTGAGGGTTGAGTGTAGAATCTGCTCTGAACTAGCTGAATTCCTTTATTTAGATCTGACTCTGGCTGACCCCAGAGCCACCATCTGTCCTCCTGCGTGCCAGGAGAGGTCGTACTGTTCAAACATTGCCCCTGCTGTTATCAAAGAGCACTGCTCTGCGTGGCCAAGTCCCTCCCTTTTAATCTCTAACCGAGTGAGAGTAAAGCACTTCATTCAGCAAATAACCACAACTGAATGAGGTGTGCTTAGAGTTCTGTGTTCAAGTATAATGCAGGGGTATAATGCACTACACATTTGTACATTGTAGATAGATAAATTGAAAACATCACACTGAACAGAATATTGCTGTCCATCATTTTGTCAGGATCTGTGCCACACTGTTCTAATTATCTAAGCTGTGTTACATCAGTCATCCAGGCCTGTGTCCCCCTTACCCCACTGCTCCCCATCAGCTCCTTCCTCCTCCTCCTCCCTCTTCCTCTATCTCCTTGGCCTGTCCCGCGGTCAGAGCATGGAGGCTCCAGATGGTCAAGCACCAGCAGCAGAAGGGGGACCCTTGGGGGGCACAAAGGCCTGACAGCAGGAATCCACATATGACCTGGGCCAGACAGCTCTTTAGCACAAAATTAGCCTGGGATGAAGGCATAACACAATTACATGCTGTTAATACCATCAAAGAGGTATTTGGGCGTCCATTGTGGCCTTGGCAGCTTAACTAGCCTAATTCTGTAAAAATTTCAGTCCTTTCAGACAAGTTGAAGCTTTTTCATGGGTAAAGCTGCTATAACTTTTTTCCCCAAACTTACTGTGTACATCAAATCATAAACATATGAATTAATAGTGATGTAATGACTCAGCTCTAGACAATTCATAACTGTGAAGATGCAAAGATCTGATTGACTAACTTCTTGCAGTTTCTTGACAGTGTTGATATATCAATGTTCTAAAAAATAAGTGGATTTCTACTTGGAATCTTACTCTGTTACACTGTGTGTGTGTGTGTGTGTGTGTGTGTGTGTGTGTGTGTGTGTGTGTGTGTGTGTGTGTGTGTGTGTGTGTTAAACTGAACTGACTTTTTTTTTTTTTTTTTTTTTTACCAATCACTGTTCTGTCCTGTTCCACATTATTTTAACTCACAATAGTGGGAGATCACAAAATTAGCAGTAACACTCATTATTGCATATCACTGTGGATTTTTGTGTCAGTCCTAATCCCCACTAGTCTGCGCTGATACCCACAGCTGGTTCCATCTCTGTTGGGAACTGGGATCAGAACGACTACCAGACTCCTGTGTCTTAGCGTCTTTCACTTGTTGTAATGCATTTTAAATTCTTTAAATCTTACCTCTGTTAATTTCCATTGAATTGTATGGATATAAAACGTACTTGGACTGGTACAACTAGCTGCTGCCAGCGCCCCAGACAGAAAAAGTGACAAGTGGCAAGGAAGTGGCATCCTAACTGATTACCTGCCATGATGAGAGGACAGATTGCTTTTTCATTTTCATTTTGACCCAAAAAGAGCACAGTGAACATTGTCACTGTAGCTAGAGCAGGTTAAGTTGTTAAAAAATAAAATGTCAAACAGCTTTTCAATTTTCATTTTAATATGGTCATAGAACACCCATAAGAGTATTTGAAAATGAAAATGCAAATTGGATTACTGCATTTTTATTTTCATTTTTTCTCAAATAATGGATTGTGTTGGAAGTGTGGTCACATGACAGCTGGGCAGAAGAGCAGCAGGAACACAGGTATGCTAACTGGGCAGGTGACAAAGGTGAATTGAGTGTTCTTTGTTCTGTTCCCTCTATAGTTTCACCTTTGTCCCTGAGTGTTTAGAGTGAGTAGTTTATTTCATTTTTTTCTCAGTTGTAATACATAGCCCTGAGCAAACTCCATTGTGATACACAGCCCAGACCAAACTAGGTCATGATACATAGCCCTTAGAAAACTCAGTCGTGATACATAGCCTTTAGAAAACTCGGTCGTGATACAAAGCCCTGAGCAAACTCGGTATTAACACATAGCTTTGAGAAACCTTGGCCATGATACTCAGCTCACGTGGCCCTGACCAAGCTGGGTCGTGGTACAAAGCCCCGAGCGAACGCTGCCATTTGTGTTGAGGTCGGTTCTATTGTGAAGGAGGTTGTCAAGTAGCAGGCATTGCCTTATGGTTTCAACTGCCTCCATAGTTGGTATGCATGTAAACAATCGTCATGTGGTGGTCGTTTGTAAAAACTTGTAAAATGAGCAAGAGAGATAGGATTTACAGTGTAGGTTACGTAAGAGACAATGCAGCTTGTTCTTTCTATGTGTACTTCAACTCACTTAAACAATATGACTCTCATTTTAAACTTTTTTTCATTGCTTACATTACAGTTTGCATTCTTCATGCCTTTTCCTTTAATATTACTTCAACTGCTCCTTCATACAAGCAATGCAGTTTAGCTTCAGTTTCTGCAGAGGCCAGCAATCCCACTGCAATATCTTCAAAAATAGCATTTTCAAATGCAATCACTCAAATATGATTTACTCTGGGAGAGGTTATCATCACTGTGAAAGGAGAAACTGTTCCCTCTGCACCACCAGAGGTCACCACTGATTCAAATATAATGCTGTGTCAGACAGGTGGATATTTACATGTTAATTATTCAGCTTGTGCCCTAAATTAATCCAGAGTGTTTTAGGGGCGTATGGAAGCTGTGCTGCAGTGTTTACAGACAACTCTCCTCAACAATAACTTTGTCTGCAACTACCTTTGGACTCTATATGAACTGTATGAACATTGTGCTCAATGATAAGCCAATGTATATCTTCTTTGTATTTTACTATTTGCTTTTATATGCATGAAACAGTAGTTTGTTGCCTTTTACTAAGTGGTCTCCTGGTTGTTATGTAGTGTCATTCACTCACAAAAGTGATATTCCATAAATACCATAATAATGTATGATAAGATGTAAGAGACTGAGGCTGCCAAAAATCTGAAAATGCAAATATGCCTCTTTCCTTTTTGGAGTAGCTGTTATGTATCCCTTATATTAATGGAGCTCATTGGTGTGTTGTATATTTAGACAAATGTGGGAGGTAAGAGCACCTGAATGTAACATCATTGTCAACTAAGCATATGAAATAGTCCCATATCAAATTCCAAATACCTCCAGATATTTTGCATGATAAATATTATCCAAAGAGCCCAAATACCACACTTGGTTGCTCATGAAGTATGTGAAGACTTCTGTTCCAAATACTTTGCATCTGTTGAGCATCAAAGTTCAGTCTTGACCTTGGAAACAATAGTTTGAGTTTGAGGTGGTTTTCCCATTCAGGAGTAAAACATTTAGTAAATTGCATGTGTCTTCAAGGACCTTGAATTATATTAAAGTCTGAGGAAAATAAAATCAATTGTGAGTTATAAGCCGATGCTGATTTAGTTTGTTAAATGGCTCTTGTTTCCTCTCCGAGCACATCTACTCAACTGCTCTTGTAAAACAAGTTCACCTTTGACCTTCAGTACTTCACTACAGTCGCTTGTAATGCTGTTGAAATTGAATCATATTCTACTGTTGAATTGCACATAGATCTGCACACAAATAACTAGCGAAATGTCTAAAATGTAATGCAATAACCCCTTCAATAGTCTCCTTCACTGAAAATAGCCCAGTCATTACCTTCTATCTGGCCAGTGTGATTGCACATTTCCTCTATGTCACCTTTTGTGAAAACCACCATGAACAAGTAAGTGCTCATATTCTCCAAAGTCAGGGCTGTTTAATTTATCGTGACAGCTGCTGAGGCTGTGGTTGGTGGCCCGTGAGCGCTCCAGCTGTGTTAAGAGTTAAAATAGCCTCCCAGCTGTATGCTGGCACTAGGTGGTGGAGCGATCCCATTTAAACAGTGCCCATGTAAACCACACACACTTTCCACATACTTGAAATTCAGTGGTTCTCCTCTCTTCTCTTGTTCTCACTAAACCATGTGTTGCAGCCCCTCTGGGCCTTGTGGGCTCTATATCCCACACTGAATCAAGGGAGAGAGTAGGGGCATCTCACTCCACACTGGATCTTCTTTGTCATCATCTTGATGTAATTGAATGGAATTTAAAATAAAAAAAACTTTTCGATGATCTTGTGACTCAGGTGGATGCTTTCTTACAACAGCCTGTTCCTTTTGGTTTGAGTCCATCCATGTGCTGTTGGAGCGGCTCCTAAAAGCTCCCCAGACAGATTTGGACTGCTTTTCATTCGGGGGTTTGGTTCAGTTTCAAACCCCAGGTGGGACAGCTGACTGAAAAAGGAAACAAGCAGGTGCACGAGAATACCTGAGGCTTTTAACAAGGGGATGCTGTATCATTAAGTGTAGTAATGAAAATATGTATATACCATAACTGAGCAAACACAAATTTAGGCAAATTAGGAAAAAAATTGCTGGATCATTGGACGTGAGAAGAATTGAATTACTTAACAAGTCACACACTATTATTAAATCTAATCTCTGCTTCACTCTAAACTTCAGTCTGATCTCAAGCCCAACCATTGAACCAGTCCAGTAACAAAGTGGGACCATTAAAAATGTTTATAGGGGACTCTACTTAACTGTCTATTCTTGTCGGGACTGGTCTATAGGCTCTATAGGCACCTGCATTGTTTTCAGTGGATGCATTGATTTTAATAGTATTTTTGTCTCTGTCAGCGCAGCAGTGATTCCCTGCATGCCATCCATTACCCACCATCTCCTCAGCTGAGGGACACAGCAACTGTGGCCTTCCCTGCTCCCCTGATGCCTTCATGTACCGCTTGTAAACTCCACCTTCAAAAGTTAGAAGTTCCAGATGTGATTTCCCAGCACACCCCCCCCCCCCCCCCCCCCCCCCAGACAATAAGGAAGGAAATGACAGCTTCATTCACTTTTTTTTTTCATGATCTCTGAAATACATAATGAAACTTGCAATGTGAAAACAGCACAGGACTGATGTTGCTGCAACGAGCTAGGGGACAACAGACTGCACATCTAACTTGTAGACTAATGGATTTGTTTATTCATTAATATCCTAAAGTAGCTGTTATCTAAGCTTCATTGCATCTTCTGTAGCAATGGGATTCAACTCTTAGTTAATCACTTGCTGCAGCTGTTTTCTCCTTAGCAATGCAGAGGAATGTGCCCTACAAATATACACTACACACAGTGAGACAACTTAGATTAAAGATATGATAATTATATTATGATTTGGCGTTATACAAATAAAATTGAATTGAATTGAATTGAATCATTGATAATGATTAAAAATGTGGGCTTATAATAAAGTATGATCTGCGTCCCCTAAATACAACACACCTCTGTTGATAAAAGCAAAGGCATACTTTCCATTGTTATAGCTAGCCATTAATTCATTCCTCTGTAGATTAAGTTTACTCAGTGAGGTACTGTAACCTCAACAAACATGGCGAAAATTGGTTATGTCCTTGTATCATATTCACCTAGGTCTGCTTTACAATTTTTTAGCATCAAACTGGAGCAGTGATTGATGACCAGATATTACTTTTTATTTGATTATTCAATCAGGGAGCTGCCTGCTGCCTATTTCTCACCGTCATTCTGACAAAAAAAATTGTGTATGAAAACAATGTCAAACCAATGTCCGTTATCACAACTACGGGCTCCACAGTCAACCGCCGATTCCGACATCCCAACAGCACCTGAACGCAACATATGACCGAGCATTAGCTCAGCAGAGAGGGAGAGAGAGAGAGAGAGAGAGGGATTGGGATCGAGGGAGGGAAGGAAGAAGAGAGAGAAGCTAAACAGGTGGTCTGAAAACACACAGAAAACAATGTCGTTCGGCGGGGAGAGGCGGAAAGACCTTTAGTTCTCGCTTCTACAAAGGAATACCGGGACAGCCGCGGAGCAGAACCAACAAAAACCCATGCTCCTGTTTTATTTCCACACGGATTTCTCCTCCTCCTCCTCTCCTCGGTTTGACTCCGAATCTGGGCAAGATCTCGGATACTAAACCATGAAAGTCACGGTGTGTTTTGGCAGGACCCGGGTGGTGGTGCCGTGCGGGGATGGAAATATTAAAGTGCACACACTCATCCAGCAGGCTGTCATGAGATACAAGAAGGCTATAGCCAAGGTAAGTGGCGGCTACTTTGCTTTCTTGCGGCTTTTGTTATCCTGGAAACAATGTTGCGACGTCCGGAGGGGCTCTGTGCGGGCGCACTCAATATGGCGCAAACTTAAAACAAATGCAAAGTAGAGGGAGAGGGGCGCCTGTTTCTGCTCGCTCGTGCTCGTTTTGCACACTTTACTTGAACGAATGAGAACATCAAGACTGCATGTGCGTATTATTCGCCGTGTGTTGCTGCTTTCAAAGAAAAGGCGCACCGCCATTGTGGTTCTTGTGTTTGTAAACCCACAAAACTTCCTCTGGGAATCTTACTGTGGTGGTTTCGGGTTTACTGCAGCTCAAAGGCATAAAATAGGAGTTCGTAACACGTTTGTGCACAAACACGCTTGCAGACTTAGTAACCCAGTTGTAAGGACTCTCAGTTCATGCCTCTGAAAGTTGCCAGCAGAGATTAGCCTACTAGCAAGTTAGCCAGCAGGCTGCAGAAGTAGGACTGACGTCTGAGGCGTTTGGGCTTCAGTGCAGACCAATTTAATTAGTAGGCTTAACAGGAAAGTCCTATCAGGTTAGTCTACACTTTATTTTAATGTGTCTGTCAAGAATAAAATATATAACGTTCCTCTTTGTTCAGTTGTTAATGAGCTTATTATAGTGGCCTGCAGGACTGGCTGGAGTATCCAAGTAAAGACTTCAGGACTAATCAATCAGTGATGCTTCAAATGCAAGGATTGCAGGGAAGACTTTTTTATTTTTTGCTAAGTTATGTTACACCACAGTTTTGAACTAAATGCAGGATTATCTGAGAAGATCTTCAGATGCAGGGCAGTCTGAGCAGGCACCAGGCCCTGTAGGATAGGGAGGGAAACTGCAATGCCAAGCTGCTCCAGCTGACTGGTGGAGGCATGGACCTGACACATAAATCGTCCAGATAAAAAGTGAACCTAAGAAAACTTGTTGCATAATGTCAGGGTAGCAGCAGATAACCTTTGAACCATAGCTATGTGCTTTATGTGCAAGGTTCTTTGGCTAGATCTTCAGATGAGACTGGGTGTGCAGGAGCATAATAAAACATATATTATATATTTTCTCTCAGTCCTAGAGACTATGTTTACTGCATGAAAATTCAAGGAAACCCACTCACTTTTGGCATCATGACCATTATAACTTTTTCTTTTAATCATTCAAAAATACAATTCTACTGTATGTCTAAAACTCTAGTCACTCTTCTGTAATCTAAGTTTATATAATTCATCCCCACATTTGGGATTCAGTCTGTTTATTAAATTGGCTGATGTCAGTAAATTTAGGTCGGTAATTAATTTAATTTGGTTTATTGTCCAGCCTATAAGGTACAACTGTGGGAAAGTAGCTCTTCAGGCTTCATAAATGATTCATGCTTTGCCCCCTCCATTCGCTAACTTTAGGACCGTCTCTTTTTGTTCTGAGGATTGTGACCTAGAAGTCATACTGTATCCTCCTCTCCTGTTGAATAATTCAGTGTGAGCAGAGAGAAGAGAGTACGAGAACATCACTGCGTAGTTGAGATGTTGAGCAGGTAGAACGGGCTGATACTGAAGTACTCTCTCCCCCTTTTTTTGCACAGAGAAGATACTAATTTTCACATAAACCCTGATGAAATCCAGGACCATGAGAGATGCCACCCTCTGTCAACCAGCTCTGCACAGTGTTTGGGATGTAAACCGTTTGTGGTTACTAGCTGAAGTCATCATTGCGATTGGCTAGAGGCTCAGATATTTGTAGTACAATTTATGAAAGGACAATTGCCTCGAAACCCCGACTTTGCTGCTGTTTTAATGTAGAGTGTGTGTTGTGTCTGTGTGCTGGAAATGAGGCCACACATCCAATTCTTTTTCTGTTTTCTTTCAAGCTTTGATCTAAATGATAAAATAAACAGAGCTCCTCATGATCCTCACCCACAACAAAACGTACCGCCTCAACATATGACACCCTTGTCATTTCATCTCACATGTGCGTTTATTGCTCTAGTCCCACCCAGCCCACATTTCAAGACTGGGCATTTTCATGTCTCGTGTCTAGTGTGTGTCTTAGGAAGTGTTTTGGTCACAGATGTTGTGTTGAAGAGCACAGCTTTTTTTTTCTTTTTCTTTTTTTTGGTCAGCCTGTCTTAATAAGAGGCCCAAATTTAGTTTGGGTGTTTTCTCCAGCTTCAGTGTTTGTATGGACCTTCCCCTGTCATTAGAGAGGAATGCTTCCTCTAGCACAGAAAAAGCAGTCCACTTCTGAGGGCCTGAAGCCACCTCATAACTGTGGAATTAGACAGAGATGAGGACACATGGATGAGTGTTCAGATACAGAAGTCTGACTGGACTTGAGAGACAGAACAACTTTGCTAGCTGCAAAATCTCTGAACGTCTTGAGAAGAAAAGAAAAAAAAAAACAGTGTCAGATTATCCTCCGCTGCTCTTTTTCCTTCCACAGATCACAGGGTAGATTCTCACTAATGTTCACCCATTTGACTAAGTGTGGCAAGCGTTTAAAATGACACCCTTGACTGGAAAACCGTCTCGTGGTTTCAATGCTCCAAACCCTCAAGTGACGTGAGTGTTGGCATGTCGGAGGAATCATGAGTTTTGGTGGTTGGTATCAGGTGTCTGGACTGTTGTGTCCATATGCAGCTCACAGCAGATTTCCATTCACTGTCTCTCACTGCTGGAGTTTCCTCCGGAGGAGTCTGGGCTATTGTGCATTTACTCGACCATTGAGGGAGACAGCTTTAACATGACTTTGACCTCTTGCGGACAATGGGAGCAGGTGTCTGCTCTTCTGTCTGGTGAAGTGGTTTTCTTGAGCAATGTGTGGTTGAAAATAGTGCTCCAGTGTTACTGATGAGCCCATTAAGGATGCAGCTAATGATTACTTTTTACCTAAATTGATTAGATATCTATCAAATGTCAAAAAATTGGCAAAAATGCCCATCACATATCCTCAGAGCCCAACGATGGCAGCTTAAGATCAATGTTTCTTCTGACCACTAGTCCTAAATTCAGTGGGAGGGGGCGGGTTTAAATGTGCCAGGTGAGACATGGTGAAATACGATTAATAGCAATATAATGATAAGGAATTATCTGTTAAAGACAGGTATAGCAGAGAACAGGACAGTTCATTCTGTAGGTGAGTTCTGACACTTGCCTCCTGATTTACTGAGGCAGGTGCAAACCCGGCAGATTTAAAAATAATTTTTATGTTTGGACCTAAATTAAAACGTGCTTTCACCGGGCGATAAATAGTGTGATTAAATAAGCTGCTTTCTGCTTTTGTAAATCAGGCGCAAGGAGCTATTATAATGATTACAATAAACCCATCCTACATTTTTGCACTCCCTGGGTGACATTCCTTCTGCGGCTAAACTTGATTATTGGGGATATCCCCATGGATAGATAGCAAATAAGTAATAAATATACACTTGAATTACTGTGTGTGTGTGTGTGTGTGTGTGTGTGTGCAGGGTGTGGACCAGCTGGGTGGTGGGGTGGGGGGGGTCACGATGCTGGGTTCAACATCGTGATGACTGTCAGCTATAGGCGATGGACAATCAGCTCAACACTAGTCCTGATGTCATTTCTATGTGCTGTAGTGTGCTCGAGATATTACACAGTTAGTTACAGTGTTTGTCATTGGAGTGCAGCAGCCTCTGATGGCCGACAGGGCCTTGAGATGCAAGGTCCTGCACACTGTGAAAGCTAACTGCTGGTGTTATGGTCATTCTCTGACAGATTAACATGTTCGCCACCAGAAACGTGACACATCTTCAAAGGAAAAGCTCCAACTTCTGAAGTCAGCCCCATTTTGTTCAAAAGAGCTATATAATTACATGCATGAAAGGGATGTTAAACTCAATATGATAATGAAGACGGATCTTGGAATGTGAGTGCACAATGTCAGTGCAGCGTTCACACTGACAGCAATAGAGTCACGCTTCACTAAAGGCCATGTTCACACTGGATTTGATTGACTGAGTGTAGACCTGAGTTAGTCTCAGGCCTCACTGGTCTGTGACCTGTGGTCTGTGCAAAGTGAAAGAATGACACTTGTGATGTTATCATGAGGGGATTTCCACTGTGCTTCCTGGTTTCACATGGTTGCTCTTACTATGCCATCTTAACATTGGTTGTATTATTCTGTGCATGGAGGTGTGTCCATACCAGGCATGGTTGGAACACTTTATTCCTATGTTTATTTGTCTAGCTAGTTTACAGCAGTTCACTTTCAAATCTCAGTGGAGCTTCCTTAAGATGCAACGCCCAGGTGTTTTCAGTGAGGACTGCAATGTGGCGATCAATCCTAAAACCAGAGGTTACACACATTTTTATCCATTAGCTCACCTGGCATACCAAAATGAATCAATCATTTTTGGATGGATAATTTAATTATTTCTCATTTTAATTTGGGCCAAAGAAAGAAATCTTAAGCCTGATTGCACCATTAGTGTAGGTGCAGTACATCCACCTCATGTCGGGTCATAAGCCCCAAAAATTTTTTTACAGTTCATCTGTTTGATCCTCATGTCACCAGGCTGTACCAGCCAGGGGTTCCTGCTTCCAAAACGGGCACAGTGCAGGATTAAAAGCTTCACTGATGATCCCCGGGCCGCTGACTTTGCCCTTGACCAGACTACTGTGAAAAATGTCCTAAAACATAACCCAGCACGGCATTTCATTTCCTAAAGGAGTCAGTTAAAGACACACTGGAACAAACTGGAGAAAATTAGCCGTGTGAGGCCTCCTGTGTGAAACTGTAGTAAAATATGAATGCACAGTGGTTGTGACACCTAATATATGCTGATAAAACAGGTACACACTGCCTCAAAGTATTCCTCTTACTCTCAAATAGCAGTGGATTTGAAAATTAAGAATTCAAGCAGTTATATAAAATTACTGACATTATATAAAAGGCTTTGAATAACAGGAAAGATGATTGCGGTCAGCAGCTGTGAAGTATATAATCTTTTTTCCTTAGGACATGAGACACGATTGTTTTTTCTTTTTTCCAGCTGATGATGCTCGCATTACCACCTTTCCCACACTGCTTCTTTGCTGTGCTGTGCATTTTGTGACTGACTTTTTTTTTAATTTTTTTTTTTTAAGTCATAGCTCAATAATGCTACCTCACTGTGAGGAAATTTACATAAGTGAGCTGTCATCCTTACAAGTGTTTGACATGTTGATGTGATAATAATAAAAAAAAAATTGCCACTTTTGTCGTTTGCCAGCAGAGTTTTCCCAGGAGTGGAGTGAATCATTAGCTGAGCAGAGCAGAGCAGCTGGTGTGAAGTAGGAGGCTGTAAAGTGCTGACTGCAGAGATCTCAGATGGTGGGAAGACCGGTGCCCTCCTTTTTGAAGTTCATTTACATTTTAGAAGTTAAACTCATGCCGTTGGCCAGAGATGTTTACAGTAGAGGTAACGGCTGAATCTGATGAAATCCCAAAGCATGGACGCCCCCGACAGAACATTAAACATGTCTCTGCAGGGTTAGGGTGCTATCTGTAAGATCCAAAGTTCACCTATAGTTGGTTGAAAGTAAGAACATGACAAACAGGTTTTATCGTCATAAATTTGATTCTTTACATGGCAGTGCTGCAGACTTGAGACTTCACTAACTCAAGACAGTTTTAGTCACAGAAATTAGAGCGTGAGACTTTTCTTTATGCAGTCGGTATGCTTCAAGCTAAGTTTTTCTTTTGACACACATCTTGCCCCTCTACATTACCATGTAAACATTTTTTTCCTTTACACATATTTGGACAACGCTTCATATGAACTTTTTGAATTTGAAACATACAGAATTCTTCTTCTACAAGACTTGACTTGAGACTTCAAAGCAGATTCATTCAAGTCTCAAGTTTTAACTCTGTAAACTCCTGGAACAAACGGCAACAGGCAAGATGTGCGTGGACATATATTTTGACTATTTATTAATTTAAGAAGCCTGTTTGTTGAAGGAACTTTGAAATAAAAAAGTTTAAATGCTTTGTAAGGTCAATGGTCAGCTTTCAGAGACCTTACAGGCCTGCTATTGACATGCAAATTGCTTATGAAGACTTGATTCAGACTTGTCTGACTTGAGACTTGACTTGAGGACTCGACCGGTTTGACACTGTACATAATGACACTACATGCTTTGGTACTGGCGCATACTGTACGTTGCTGCAAATGAGGCTAATCCCAAACTGTCCACACATGATTTTGAAAATGTTCCCTTCATTGAAAAAGAGCAGAAAAGACGAAACTGTAAAGTTCGCCTTTTGCCTGAACTCTTGACCAAGAGGAGGGCAGGGCTGAGTTAATGAGAGCACAGATCATAATACTTAATGATACACAGAGCTTAAGTGGTTTACAGAGTGCTATGAAAACAGATTACTTGAACTCTGGCATGGGTCCAGTCAGCTGAGTATTGGCACCCCAACCATGTGCACCAAAGCCGGCTACATATGGTGCCGGACCTTCCCCCTCAAGCAGACAAAGTAGGCCAAAGACTGACTGACAGCAGCATATTTCTGGATGATGGATGCCTCAAAATTATCACCAGCACTTGAAGTTCTTTTGATGAGCGCCTGCATCACAGGGTGGTGTTTTTGAGGTCAAGTCCCCACCCCACACCCCTCCACCGCCCCCTTTGGTTTAGCTGTAGACTGTCTTCCATAAACAGAGGAAGCTCCTTAATGTAAACTAGTGCAGGGAAAAAAAGGACCAGGAAGCTCATAAACAAAAAAGTTTTATGATATCTACACTGCTCTGCTCTGATCACTTTTTTTTTTGTGCGTCTTTGTCGACCAGAACTTTTCAGTTTATTTATGAAAGAGATTCTCAGCGTGTTTTCATAGGAGGGTGTTTGTGGAAAACCAGGGTGTGATGCTGAGAAAACTTGTGTTTGAGGCAGAATACAGTCATTATAGAAGCAGAACCACAACATGATTCGACCTCGAGCAGATTTCAATGCGAGTCTTGTTGAAGTATTTTGCAAATAAAGATATACTGTGTTCACCATTTAAAACATGTAACACTATAAAACATCTGGCATAAAATGAAAACTCACAAGTCCGTGTTATTGAAGTTATTAGAAATTTGAGTGACTTGCTTACAGAACAGAGTCATTTACTTGTGTGGAGAACAGTGTGTCGTATTCATCTTTGTGCTTTTTTTTCTGTTCAAGTCAGCTCAGGTTGAATTTACTCAGGAGTTTTGTGGTTTCAGCAACGGCAACATTTAAATAGTCTGAACTGATAGTTATACTAAAGCTGGCCAAGCATAACTGGGTAGTCATCAGTTTTCTCCCATAATAAACACGGAGGTTACAAAGCCCAGGCGTCGTCTCCGAGTGCAGAAAGGAACAATGTTCCTCTTTGGATTCTTAATATGCTGCTTGTTTTATGTCAGCACCGCCACTATGGAAAAGCTTTTACCTTTAAATTGCCTTTTATAGTTTACGATGAAGGAAAAATCCACTGTCTCACACCCTGTCAGGTGGAACCACATTGAATTTGCTTAATGTTGCTATAAAAGGGTGCTGGGCTTCACAATCACATCTGTTGGGGAATACTCAGTACTCGTATCCTTTGCATAATTATATAGCTGCAAATGATGATTATTTATATTATTACTATGCTATTTTTTGTTTTGATTAATTATTTGCCTGTTTTGTCCAACCAAATGTCCAAAACTCAGACTTTTTCAATTGGCTGTAATACAAGAAAAAGCAAAAAAACACATCGTAGAAGCTATAACCAGACAATATTTGCTTGAAATGTTAAGCAAATGTTTAACAAAATTGTTGTCGATAAATTCAGTCAGTTGACTTACATATTTATTGACTAATAATTTCAGCTCTACTTAATTAAAAGAAACAAAACCACAATGTAAGAACATAATTTGATTTACTGAAGTAAAAGAAAAATGTTTCCGTCTGAAATACAGTGAAGTAAAAGTATATAAAGCAGCTTAAACTGGAAATACTCACACAAGATAGTATGTCAGACTTGTACTCAAAGGATTTTGGTTTATCACAATTTAGGTCTTGGGTTAGTATCATTCTGAGATGTAGTAACATGAGCAGCTAAAATGATGTCAGATAGGTCAAGAAAGATGAGCAGTGAGATGGTCAGACAGGTTGTGAACTAGGCCTGGGCCAATATTTAATAATATCGAATATCATGATATTTCCTGGCATGTGCAAAAGAGCGAAAAAAAAAAAATATATATGTGTGTGTGTGTGTGTGTGTGTGTGTGTGTGTGTGTGTGTGTGTGTGTGTATTTTCTGTGACATAATAAATGGTGATGCCTGGCCTGGACTGTATCTAGGTATTAAATTCTGGATATTGCCCAAGCCTATTGTAAACAAATTTCTGCCAGCCGGTATTGTTGTATGTGGGAGGAGCAATGAAAACAAACAGTAAAATTATTTGTCAAAGTCTGTAACAAAGTGGCTATGGTCCAAATCTCAGGAATTTCCATGATTTATCATAATTGATAGAAATTTTGAGCTGAGTTTACAAAAATAAGCCCATAGGAGCACTTGAATAAATACTATGTAGTACGTAGATGCCTGGTTAGAAAAGGTCAACACCCTGTTGAGGAGTCTGAGCAAATCAATGCCTGCTGCATCTGCCCTCCCCCTCTCCGCTCACTCAGTGCTGATTTGCTTTTAGAGCAGAGTATCAGCTAAATGTAAAAATGAATGTGCGCTTGTTTTCAGCAGGCAGACTGGCCTTGTTCACAGGCCTGAGTGTCCCTTGTCCACCCAGTGGACAGACACTGACTGAAATGTCAAGGACTCGCTGTGTGTGGAGCGCAGAGCACAGGGAGAGGATTGTCCCTGAGGAATGTGAGGACACTGAACAAACAGCAGCATGGCTCAGATATACTGTATCCCTCAGTGCAGCCTGATCCAGCCAGGAGGTTTGATCGAGTCTGAGGACTTCATATTCCTACCACACTGTTATTCTCCTCTTTTATCTGCTGTAGTGACCCAGATCTTTATTTTTGCTCTTGTTTTGCAGCCTCTTTGTTTAGACGCTGGCTTATTGTTTTCTTCCTCTGTAATTCCTGCGAGATTATTTCTGCCAGAGTCTTCAAAACCCCCCCCCCCCCCAATAACAGAGCCTGTTGTTCTCATCCAGCTGTTAATTGCCCACAGCTAAGTGAGAAAACTGGTGGTTTAGTGATGCAGAGAAACAAATTGCAGAGCTCAGGCCGCCAAACGTGTTCTCCATGGAAACCCACACGCATTTGATGGAGGGATAGAGGTCTTGCACCGGCATGGTCTGAATTTTTCAAACACGGTGACACCGACAGACAAATGCGAGGTTTAGCTAGGACACAGAAAAACCACATGCTCCTCAGAGGAATGACGAGCCTACATAAGCATAACCCAAATGATTTATGAGTGTAGATTAATGATGTCCCTTGAAATTGAATTCAGTACTTAGGCTGATGAGGCTTTGTCTGCTAAATATAGGACAGGCCAAGCGAGAGCTCTGCCTTTGACAGATAGATGATTATTGGCCTTTGGGCAGAGCAGAGGCATGAGGGCCTTGAACCTCAGTCTTCATACGTGTGACATCCCTCCTCTCTGGCTGCTGGGCTTTTTGGGTTGCTCCTT
Source organism: Seriola lalandi dorsalis (assembly GCF_002814215.2). Classification (NCBI taxonomy): domain Eukaryota; kingdom Metazoa; phylum Chordata; class Actinopteri; order Carangiformes; family Carangidae; genus Seriola; species Seriola lalandi. The sequence goes on from NW_019525289.1 coordinate 482,214, forward strand.
GTGTAGTCCAGCAGGCAAATGGCGGAGTCTGGGAGGACTGGCACCTGATGTAGCTCACCTGTATAGCACAAACACTGGCCTATTAGCTCACTGAACCTAAATAGACCAAATAGATTTAAAACTGATTTAAAAATGTCCTCCAGTGTCCTGCTGCATTAATTGGTCGATCAATCAGTCAATCAACCAATCGTTTGTAAGGTGAAAAATGACAAACGTCACCTGGTTTCAGCTCTGAAATGTGAGGATTTGCTGCTTTTCTGTTCTATAACATTGTTCATTGAAAGCAAGAAATTTGATGATGTCGCCATGGACTCTACCACTACTACTACCAACATATTTCATAGATTAAACAATGAATCTTTTAATGAAAAAATTATTGTCAGATGAAATAAAAATGAAAATAACCATTAACTACATTATTCTGTTTGTGTTTCCGCCACAGTTTAAGCTATACAAAGACAAGACAATTAGATTTCCAAGGAAAAATCAATGACGGATTTTTACTTTACACATGGGAGAGGCTGAAGTCAGTGTGTTGTTTATTAGTATTTGTTGTTTTGCGACTCTTCCAGCTGGCATTCGCCCTGTATTCTCTCTCACTATCTCACCCATCCATGCATTCATTTCTAGCTAATTCCACACTCCATTGGTTCAGTAAGTTTAAAAAGATGAATTTTGATTTATATATACATTTTGCATGGTCTTTTTCCCCCAAACTCCAGGTTGAGACATCTGTGGCTTGACTATGGTTATTTGTGTGAACCAGCTTTTTGCATAGAAGTTTGTACAAAAGAATATAAATAATATTTTGTGCAGTTTTTCTGTGTTTGTTAATTTGGTGAGTGAAGATAGCTCTAGTTTTAATATTGAAATTGTGTAGCCAGATTAACATGTTGATATCTGCCCACTGGGTTGAAATGACAGGCAGATTTCCGCTGGGTCTCTGATAGATGAAAGAAAGGCTTTGATTCACAGCCGCCTTCGGGATCCCAAGGCTTCATTCTCTCCTGGGTGTGTTTTTGACATGGCTGGTCTGCACTTGTCAGAATGCAGCCTGCACAGTGAGTTATATCATATTCACTGTTCACACAGAGAGGGTGTGAAATAATCAGAAAATCAGGGATTCACAACAATGAATGTGTTCTGGCACCAGTTTGGGACACTTGAAGAAATAAGGATTTTATGCATGTGCCTTCAAATGTCACAGACAAAAGTTTATTAAAAGTTTAAAGAGAAAAGAATGAAGCACTGTTACAAAGATGAATTCCTCTGATGAAACCCGAGAGGAGCTTCTCCCAGTTTCTGTCAGCTGTAGATAACCACTGTATGTGAAGCATACATGCTGCTAGACAGGAAAAACCGCCTCCTGACTGACCAGCTGATGATGCAAGACCTAATGCATTTCCCTCGTGTCTGTACTTGAGCCGTCAGGAAGTCTGCCCCGTGTTTTCTGTTTCCCTGTCAGCGTCTGTTACTCGTGTGGACTTTGTCATATTGTGGTTTACCTTTTGTTTCGAGATCCGTAAACTTCCCTCGTGCCGTCAGTGTCACTACACAGACAGCATGATGAGTGACGGATCCAGACTAAAGCAGATGATGTGAGAACTACACTCACCTGACCGTTTGCACAGTGCAACCGTGTGTTTGTGTTGCCACATTTTAAGTGAAACAAAGTGTTGAATGCAATTACGGCTGTCACCATGTCTAGTGGAACTATGTGAATTGGAACAGCTATAGATGTTGAATGTACTGCATGTTTTCTCCTTTGGGTGCAGTTTTCTATAAGACACTGCCATAGACATGGGCCGATATTTGATAGTATTGAATATCGTAATATTTACCGCCATGCAATATTTTTTATAATGTTGATTTTTTAAAATTTATTTATTTACTTTATTTGTTTTTTACAGTTCTGCATCCTCATTTCACTTTGCTTATTGTACATTGTATATGTGAAACATAAAACTTTAAACTGCTGTTTATTGGCAGCAATGCTTCCACCTGAAACATAAAATACAATAATGTAATAATGTATTATTAAAAAAAATCCCCTGCCCCCTTGCAGAAAAGAAAACTGTATAATATTGTATATTGCGATATTTGGGCTAGAGTGAGATTAAATTTTGGATATTGTCCCAGCCTACACTGGAATCTGAATTTTTGTACAGATGTTACATTATGCTGTTTATTATTTAATACTCTGATAAGTAAGTAAACTGTTTTGCTTGCCTCTTTCTCTCTCTCTTTCATGGATAACTTGAGTGATGACAAATGCATTTTATAGGTGTGTTAAATCAAAATTGTCATCACTAATAATGCGTCACTCGTTGACTCCAAAAGTTCTATTCACAACCATAAAAAGCAGCAGGATAAGAAACTGAACTATAACTCTCCTATATCACAGCGCAGCAGCGACACACAACATGCAGCGCTTCATTACAATCAGCTGATCAGAGTGTGTGTGTGTGTGTGTGTGTGTGTGTGTGTGTGTGTGTTGCAAGCATGGTTATATATGTGTATAGGGCAAATTAAATTTAATATTAATTTAATTCTTCAAATATTAAGTTACTACATTAATAAGAAATCAAGTAAAATATCACCTTGACCAACAGTGGCCGGTTTCGAGACAGTCCAGGTGAAGTTGGTTGTTGCTGAAGGTGGACAGCTCAGCCCAGACGGGCTGGATTGAGTCGTCTGTCACAGAGGAAGAGAGCTTTCCTTTTTCCTGTCCTTCATCATTAGAATGAAGGGAATCAGTGGTGAGGAAGTGCACTGGAGAGACATCACCGCCACTGAAATATCTTTGGTGTAGAAACTGAACTCTTAATTTGAATAAAGGTACAAACAACTGATTACTTGATTCAGCAGCATAGCAGAAGAGAACTTGCTTTATTTTCAACAAACAGAAGTGAAGCTGCAGGAAACAACAGTTGACACGAATAACAGAGGGAACTGAGGTTAATGATCACTGATGCTGTCTGCTGTCGAGCATTGTTTTGCTCAGACAATCAGCACCAGCTGGGGGAATATGAAGATGAAAGAGGCAGTCACAACTTGGTAAAACCAGAAATAGTGTCAACCAAAACAAAGGCAAGAACAGCAGTGGTGCAGTGGTGAAAGAACATCTGAGGAAGCTTAATTAGAACTTGGTCCAGGGGAACAAAAACAGAAAGAAGTAAAAAATAAAAATAAAAACACACAAAAATGTAAAAAAGAAAAAAGTAATGAACACAAAAACACAGTAGGTGCTACTGTGGGAGGACTAGTTCAGCCAGAGTCTGTTCTTGCTACAGAGCCTTAAGCCAAAAGATTATATATTTTTGGTTTGTTTTTGCAAATGTAATGTTTGTCTTTAAGAATCTGCTGAAGTTTTCTTTCTGCAACAAAGAGCCTGTATTTCTTGCTTTGCTGGATGTCACGGTAGACTGAAGGACATGATGAAAGAGACAATAGGACCTTGCATACAAATGGGAATTTGTCATTAGAGATTCTTCCCTGGGAGTGTGCGCTAAATGCTCCAGCAGTATCCACTTTTGAGCATTGTTGCATACATTGAATGTGAAGTTGCAGGTTGTGGGTGAAGTTTGAGGAAAATACTCTTGAAATATTCCAGTGTTTGTGTGCGAAAGTGTTGATGCTTGTACAGGCACCCTCTTCACTTTTGTTCTGTATGAGTGAGTTAAACTTGGAAGAAATCGGCCTTTTGATAAACAGTGATGGATTTTGAATGCGACTTGAATGCAGCATATCAGTGGGTGACAGTTGAGGCAGAAAAGGGCCTTGAGCTGGATAAAAAGCTTACTGTGTGAATGAACTGTGTCAGGTTTGGCCTGGGACTGCTGCCTCTTTTGACATGATCAGACAAGATTGTGTGTGTGTGTCTCTCTCCCTCTCTCTCTCTCTTTCTCTCTCTCTCTCTCTGTGTGTGCAGCTCTTAAGTTTGCCCTCTCGCACACATGAATTAGGACACCAAACCCAACACGCCTGGCATTTCAAAGAGAGGGCCATTTGTTAGAAACAAGCGCCCCATTTAGACTATCTTGATCCATGTATTGAACTGTGCCCAGAATCTCTACCTCATCTCTCTCTGCAGCCTGGACCTGCTCACTCCTCTGATGCACTCATGTCACCTCAACTCAGTGTATAGGCATTGGAGAGATGTAAGCTCAGACAGCAAGGGACTTCCCTCTCTCAATTCTGAGATTTAAATAACACATGGCTTCTCAGAAAACCTCCAAACTGTGGTACCCATGTAAAATGAAATTGGCATGTTATATAAAAAGTAGGCTGTCAGTGAACAGAATTTTAATAATAAAAAAACTTGGTTTCAGGATTGACCAGCCATAGAGGCTTAAAGGAGTAAATCTGAAGGAAGTTAAGACGGTGTCAACTTTACCATGACTAAAAGTTTTTCCAAAGTTTAACCCAAGTATTTTCAGATGCCTGAACATAACTAGACCTTAACCGTAGAAGTGGCAGATGGAAGAAAACATGAGATGAGTTTATTGTGGAACAGTCTCATAGGTTGTTTTGTTTCCGAAGGAACTGAAAAATGATTATTTTTATCAATGAGGACATGTTGTCAAAGTCGATTCCCCTCATCTACATTTTGCCCCTCGCGAATGAACTGAAACAGCAGCTGTGCCTTTGGACACAAACACTATCGCTGCGTTCAGCCGCCGACCTGTGCAGCTGAGAGCGATTCCGAGCGCAAAACGTTACAAGCTTGTGTCGCTTGATTTCCATTTAAAGTGACTGCAGCTTCAAAGTCACACGCCCTACTTATTTTCCCCCAATTACATGCCCGCTGCAGTAGCCTGGCCCGGGCCTGCTGCGTCACAACAGGAAAGCCCCTGGGGCATTCTCATAGCTGATGCCCGGGCCGTTTCTGGACCTCAAACAAATGGCAAGATTCCTTCCTGACCCATTCATGCAGCTCACAGATGACTGAGGAATACTTTTCATCATAGTCACAGCAGCGGAACTGGAGCATGCGAGTCTGGACTGTTTAACCACCCATCAATCAGAGGTGCTTTAAAGCTTCTGACTTGCATTTTAGTCGTTATCGTCAGTGATATCTGGTTCTAGAAAAAAAAAATTGTGTGGCCTCTTTTGCCAATATGCTTCTTCCTCCCTCCTCCTCAGTTTAAAGCTCAGTGTCCGGCGAGGATCTCTGAAAGCCTGGCATGGAGACAGAGATGCTGCAAATACCCCTATCTCCACCATCCAGACTCAGTGGATGGAAAAAGCCTTGCTCATGCCAAAGATTGCGGTGCCTTGTGCCTTCGTCCAGCTGGTTCTCTATAAACAGCACATGAATTATAGTGTGTTTTTTTAATTATTTTGATTTACTCCTGTTCCTTAGTTTCACAGTGGATTATTCAGCCATTAGAGACGGGACAGAAATAGGCTCGCACTGATTTTTAACACTCAGCCATTTCCAGATAATTTTTTTTGTACACGGGGGGGGGGGCAGCACAGCTGAATTATTAATTGATCCTAATGGGAAGAGTGTTTTGCAGACAAGCTTGAAGAAAGAACAAATGAAATCTCTTACCGCCATATTCCACACAGATGTACAAGAGCTTGCCAAATGCTCACAGCCAGAGAGAGCATTTTTCGGTGACACTGAAGGGGGAAAAACATCCTTATATGTTTGTAATTGTTTGCTGAACAAATTTTTTTTGGAAGAGACTTGTTATTTTTTAGTTTTGTTAACTGCTAAAAGTTTTCCGCTATCATGTTTATCCATGCCTGTTATCTCATTGGACCAGACAGTGTCCTGACCCTACACTTTATCCTCTTACATCACCAACGTTAGGACTCGCAGAGGGTAAATGAGTGCACGCACCGCTTGTGTACATGTTTTGTGCATGCATACTTAACTTTGCGAGCGTCTAATGGACACAAATCTAAAGTAGAATTTAGATTTCTGCATGTGTATCAAGAGTGGATCGCTCATGTTTAGCCTTTAAGCTTTCACGCGACCCTGCACAGCAAACAGAAACGGTTGCGTAATCCCAGAAGGTGTTCAACAATTTCAAGTGTTCAAGTGTTTTGCCAATGTTATGTACCTTCATCAACCCTACGTTACACCCATGATTCACTTCAGACCCTGAATGCCAGATGGATCTCGCATACTTCCAAGGTTACGGCCGCATGATTTCATCATATCTTTCAGAGAGCCAGAGGAAACTATCTCATCTCCTCTCTCTCTTGCTGTAACTAACAACACCCCCCACCCCCACCTCCAGAGGAAGAAACGACTGCAATCTGCATCTCCGTCTCTCAGCGCTCCAACCTCCTCTCTGCCCACATCCCAGCTCTATTACCTCCCCCTCCATCTTCACAACCCACTTCTTTAAATAAGCTTCTCTCTCCCTCTGCCCTCTCTCAGCTTTGATCCACGTGGGCCTGTGCTTTAGCTTTGAAGAATACAGTTCTTCTGTTTTTTTTTTTCATTTGACTGCATGCAGATATGTAGATTATAGGGCTGTAATGAAGCTGCAAAGTGTTGAAAGAAGCAGTTGATTTGTTGATATCCCTACGGTCTTCTCTCATTTTCCAAAAAACTTTTCTGCACAAATGTGCTTTCATGCAGTTTGGTCATTTGCCAGTTTTTATTTTTTTTTCATGTACTTAACTTTTCTAAGATTTAATATCTACTTGAAACATTTTGAAGGAAGCAGTTAGACAGATGATTAAGCAGGTAGGAGTAGAGTCTTGCTCATGGACTTGTGGCTGTTTAAAGACTCACACCAGCTGTTGTCAGGATTGAGTCTGTGACTTTTCTTTGTTTTGCAGGATCTCTGCTCTCCTGACCTGCTGCACCACACATGGACATGCACCCCCCCCCCTTTTAAGTCTCTTCATCTCCTTTTCAATAAACTTTGAAAGGGAGCTGTTCAGTCTAGCTGTCAGATTTCTCTCTGTTTGATGTGCATCCATAAAAAAAAATTACGCAACAATGTCTGTAAGCCATCAGTGACTGTACTGTATTGCTGTTTCCAGCCTGTCTGGGCCTGTCTGTCCCATTTTCTGTCTGCACAGGCCTCTGCAGTCCCCATAGATGTTAACTCATGGGTCTGCACACACACCACACCTTGGCATTTCTCAAACCACTGAGACACCAGGATTGTATTTCTGTAAATGTATGTCAGTGTGGAAGACGTGTCCCAAGCTAATCTGCAGGATCGGGATCGCACCCGGTGTAGACGCGTTTCTTTGTTGTGATGAGTGACTCGAGTTAATGATACAACCGTGCACATCAGTGAGTGATGCTGCAGCACTGCACTGGGATTTAAAAGCAGTTATTGTGCCTGCATTTGAGCCATGCAAAAATACATCTGCCACATTTGTCAGATGAAGCACCAGGCATCAAACACCAAGCAAATCAAAACACCAAGAGACAGCAGACTGCACTCTGCACAGGAAACATCTAACTGGATTGAATTGATTAATTGAGGTGTGCTAACTTTGAGCGATCATTGAAGTGCGATAAATATGTTTTAATGACATTTGTGATAATCAGATTATTGATTTTGAAATGAAATGAAATCACTATGTACATCATAGAACTTGTTAGTGTTTTAACTGTGACTGCTTGATAAAGCCCCAAAATACAACTTTGTCAATCCTGACCTCTTCTCAGTCTTTTGGACTCTTATATTGACGAGGTGTGCGTCTGCCCTCCTGCCAAGGTAACTAGTAACCATATACTGCGGCCACAACTGCTGTCGAAGAGGCAGATGGCAAACGCACCCGATCTATGAAAAGAAAAAAAAAAGCAGTTACAGTAACATGATATAAACAGTTTCTGACCCTTGTTTTCTGTGTTATTCTCTTCACATTTCCATTGAAAAGTGAATGTCACTGTAAAAGCCACAAACCTGCTCATTAAAATTGACAAAGATATATAACTGAGAATCCAGGCAACAGGCAAACTTAGGGACTTTTAAATTGTTTGGATCCACATACAGTTCATAATGCAGAACAGCTATAATGTAACAAACTAGTTTCACCATTTTTGACTGAAAACAAAGACTGATATTGTGAATTATGGATAATGTGCTGATTTCAGTGTCAAAGCCACGTTGTAGCTTGATTAAAGACGTGTGGCTGCACGTGTGAGCTTTGCGTTTGGCAGGCCTCCTCTGCCCCTCTCCTATCATGTGTAATAGGACATATCTCGGCCTACTACGAATAAGCTTCCTTATTTTTGCCTTTTCCCTTTGCTGAGCTGTAATCTGATACAGCTGAAGCCGTTGGCAGTTATTCCTCTGCGCTGTGGATGAGTCACATGACTCTGGCAAACGGAGCGCCGTCTCTGACTCAGTGTGCGAGTCCATGTTTTACAAAATAATCCCATGCACCGCTGTCTGCCCATTGACCAACTGTTCCTACTACTTCTGCCCCCACAAATCCTCTTGTACAACATCTCCCAATCCCTGGGATAACAGTCAGCTTCATAACTGGATCAGGAGTGGTACGTGCATAAGTCCTTTTTATTCATAGACTGGTGACATTTGGGGTTTAGGTGTCACCAGATGCTTTCATAGGAGAGCCCATTGATTTTGGTGTGACTCACCTCCTTTAAAGCCTTCTTTTCATCCGGAATGGGAGGAAGAATGGCCGAGGTGTGTGCAGCTTCTGTCGCAACATGTTTGGATGCGGTGGAATGCAAAATGACAGCAGTTCCAATGGCCTTTTTAAAAAGGAGATTTGGGTTTGTATTATAAAAGTGCATAAAGTCTCTGTATGTCAGACTGTGTCAGATCAATGCACGTCTGAGAGATAGAGGTGTGTGTTTTCTTGAGAATGCATAAGTGAAAGTGGAGTTTGTCTGAAGCTCAACCTGAAACCTAGTCTGGACAACCAGTATTTACTCCACATACCAGTCCAGAGTAGACTGAAACCAAAAGCTACTACTGAGAGCCTGTTTAGAGATGGAATGAGATGAAAGTTTAATGATTTTGGCTGGAAAAATGATTGGGTTGAGTGTTGTACCAGTTCTACATTCATTCACAAGCTTGACCCTTTTCCACTGCATGGTACATACTAGACTGCACTCGCCTTCTTTTGGTTTTCCATCAGGTATCAGCTGTGGATAATACCTGGACCTTTTTTTTTTTTTTTTTTGGTATCGCCCTTCGCCGAGGTTCCAAGCAAGCTGAGGCGATACCGAAACATGATGTGAAAAACACTGCAGACTACTGATTGTTCAGAGTGAAGCTTCACTACTGCGCCATCATGTGCGAGACAAAACAAAAACCCACGATTTTTAAACAGCCAAGCGCTCACTGTAGCCTGTTGCATTTCTGTTAGTTACTGTTCTATACTTTTACACCGGCAACCTGCAAAACCACACTGTGGTTAATTGAGGCCGTGCAGACGTCCATTCTCCATTGTTCCCATGTGTGTCACGTTGAAGATGATGTCACAATAGCTTTGTGCGTCGTCACTATAGTAACAATTCTGTATTCAGGGGATATTATTTGGAGTGGAAAATGAAGCACCTAGTGCTAAAGCGAGCGAGTGGAGTCGGCACCATGTGGTGGAAAAAGCTATAGGAGCAGTTTGATTTTGCGTGAGGAAAGAGGGGCATCTCTAGTTTACAGTGTGACTTTGCTTTTCAGTTGTGCTGAATGGTGCAAATAATTGTTGGCAACCTTTTTTTTTTTTTTTTTTCTGCAAAGCTTTTGGCTGATCCAGAGCCACTTGAGATTCAGCAGGTGCTGCCAAGTTCACATCAGTCTTCATAACGCAGCATGTTGCAACTGATGGTAACTGGCAGATATTACACACAATGTAATAAAATCCCTGGAAATTCGAATAAACCTGTGTGTGAAATCAACATTACATGATTACATTAACCAGCCTCACAAAGCATGTAATACTATTAGTGGGTGTAGCAGTAATACTAATGATGTAAGACCATTAGACAACAGAAAAACTCAAATTATTATATCATTATTACATCAACAATTAGATTAACAATTGCAGTGACGTTACTGCATCAGGGGAGGACACACTGTCCTGAAGTCACATTCAGTTTTAGTTATATATTTTAGTTAAGTTATGACATACGCAGCTGTTATGTTGCACCAAGACGAGCTTGGCTGTGTCTTTCAGGTGTCACCGTCACAGTTGCCAGCTTCTGAATTTAACTCTAAGGCAGCTATTACATGTGTTTGTTGACATGCAAATGTATTTTTGTGATTGACTTGTGATTGGAAAAAACAGTTTTGCTTTTGTGTCATTTAACTTATTGCTGTGTTGTAGGAGGGAAACGTGCTTAATATTTGTCCATGTGTTCCCTCACAATAAACGGAGAGCATGATCTCATCATCATCATCATCATCATCATTATCAGTGCTGTGAACATTGTCATTTCCACCACCACTACTAGTATTGGCACTTGTTCCCAGAGCTAGTCTTCCTCTTGTTAAAGGAGAGGGATACATTTCATGCAAGTGTTCCCTCTTTCTTTTATTTTTTTTTTTTCTTTTCCTTGCATTCATTTTGTCTTTGCTCTCATATGTCATCTCTCTCTCTCTCATCACTTATCTCTCATGCTTTTGGCCTTTGTGTGTCTCTGTGTATAATTAGCCGTTCCTTCAGTGCCAGCTCAAGGTAATGATAAATGACACATGAGCTCTAGACATTGTCCACTCCTCCTCTATTGTCTCTCCATCCCATCCCCTCCCCACCCACTCCCCCTCCAGAGCATAGGGGACAACCGTTCCCTCCTCACACTCCCATTCCATCTCCTGATTGGCTGGGGTGAGAACTCCTATGATGATGTCATGTTTGTTTCCATGGTTGTGGTTTGTGTTTATCATCCGAAGGGACAGCCTAGGATGTGTCACTGTTTCAGAGGACCCAAGGCTGAGCCTCTATCAGTGCTGGACAGAACAAAGCCAAGTTCGAGGCTGCGTAAATGAGCCTTCATCTGAAAAGTCAAACGTAATTTGACCAACAAGATAGGTGATAAGATTAGGCAAGATTTAGGTTTCATATCCTTTTAGTTTGAAGTTGCAATAAAAGTCTAGGACCATTCAGTATTCAGTAGATTTATTTTTTGAACTTTGTTAATGGTACTTGTTCCAGCTATCATGCTACGTAAAAGTGATATATTGTGTAATTATGCTCCTGCAGACTGTCCGACTTTGCAATCAGGTGTGTCCATGGTAACCCTGCAGGCCTGATGGCAATCACTCAGGTCTCCTTGGAGTTTTAGTGATAAGCTTTTCTTTAAAATAACAAATCTATGCATGAAACAGGTCGTTCTGGTAAGGCCGAGGAAGTGGCTTTGGTTGAACCAGTTCTTTAAAGCAGCTGGATGTTTTGTCTGTCAGACTTCCACCTCTGACAGACAGGATATCCTCCTGTCACATTTTGCCCGAAACCAGATGAGAGTAACCACAAGATTGTCTCCTGATAGCAGTCAATAATAGTGCCTCTGGTGACTTTTGTAATATGATACAGCTCTGACCACAATCCAATAGAGTCCTGCCGCTGGTTGTTTTGTGCTTGAAGTTGTTAAGGGGGTTGATTGTACTGAAGCAGTTTAGGTTCAGGTACAGACAACTCCAGTGACTTGACTTGCCAATCTCTGGCTGACTTTCCCAAATTTCTTGCCCTGTGTTTTGAACCCCACCCATCTAGTACTTCGGGGGTACACAAGATGATACCAGACTCTTGCATATTTTTAATTAGCACAATCACAGAATGGAAGACCTGTTTGCGAAATTACATAAGGCCTAGAAATGAAGTTGTGAGTGGAACGTGGCACAGAATCCCCAACCCAGTGCGATGTCTGTGTCGTCCTTTCAGCTGCCAGTGATTTGAGCCTGATGGCTTCGCTTTGTTCAGCCTCAATAGATTGTTTCATCTGATCTAAGCCAGCTGCCTGTAGAGTGTCCTGCACCTGTCCACCGTTCTCATGTCTGCGTTACCAACCCTCGACTTCTGACATTCTCTTGCTATTGTTTTCATGGCTTTGTACCATGTGTCTGTGGAAATTCAGCACTGTGAGATCATATGGTTTTATGTTCACATCTATCATGTCGCATCTTGCTGCCCTTTACATTTTGGAAATGGGTGTCTTCCTCTACAGGTTGGACATGTTTCGTAGCCTGACGGTCAATGAAAGCTGTGGAGAAGTTTAGAAATTAATGGTTGATAGCCTCAAAATTTGCATTTCAGCCTAATTTTTGTAGAAGCCAACTCCTTGAAGAAGTCTCAGATGCGATCTGGTCTACCACTGAAACAATTAGTTGATTAATCAATTAGTTCCTTGGCAGAAAAGTAACTGTTTTGATAGCCGAGAAATTTGCTGCTTCCAGCCTCTCAAATGTCGACATTTGCTGGTTTTCCATGACAGTAAAATGAATATCCTTAACTTCCCCCAGGGGTCCTTTAAGGGTTCCTGGGGGTTCCCATTAAAAATGGGAATAATTTATTTCCACTATAATCCCATTCATAGATAACACAATCACAAATGTATGTTTTTGTCATATGTTTCAAATGTTTTCTGTAATAAAACTTATAAAAGCAGAAGTCTTATCAGATGTGGGGTCTGTGGTCTAACTTGTATCAGTGTAGGGATCCTTGATGGGGAAAAAAATTTAGAGCCACTGCATTAAGCAATGTGAAGACATCACTTTGGGCTCTGGGAAAAAAATTATTACAATTTTCTGACATTTTATAGACGAAACAATAAATCAAGAAAATAATACGCCAGTTAAGCAATAATGAACCATTATTGTAGCCCTAATCTGATAGTCAACATGTCTATATCAGTATATGTGTAATTCTAATCTAACTCACCATACCTGTTGAGGACCTTTTTTACGCTGAGCCAAGATTGTTTCAGAAAATGTCCTGATTTAAATTGAGATAAATGTAACTTGAAAAGATTAATCCTCCCTGATACAGCTGAAAACATGATGGCATATAAATGCAAATGGAGCACTCTGCTACTGGAGCTCAAGTATCAACATGATTTCTCCCGCACTTCAGCCTGTACAGCCTCTTGTTGCCGTGCCAGAGTATCAATAACCGGTGACACTGTGGGAATGTGATACGCAATGTCTCTCAATGAGGAGAACAGGTTATTGTGTTGCAGCGTGTGTCCCCTTTCAGGGCTATCTATCAAGAAGACCCTAGAGTGCACAACTGTGCACATGTACTGAAAAGAAAACACGCAGTTCAACTTTGCATAAAATGTCACATGCACAAACACACGCCTGTACCTGCACACACATGTAGAGAATCACAAGCTTCTGGTGCGCACACAGGTCACTTGCAGCGTTGAATACCTGGTTAGCTGCTACAGGGGAGGGAGGTCAGTGGAGTGTGTGTGTAGTTCAAGGTACAGATGAGATGTGGAAACACCACTATGCTCTGAAGAAGACACTAAAGGTGGAGTCTTGTCAAGTCAGCCAGGTACAGGTATGTTTGAACATTACCTTTGCTGGTCTGCAAACATATTTATTATTTCTCTGTTTGTGGTTTGTTGTGGTGCTACAGAACTCTGCTTCTGACTGGTTATGAAAAGGTCATGTATCATTATTACATCTTATGATGCCTTTTGTTATATGTTGAGCTCTGACTAGTCCTGTTTTCATATACACATTCATGCTCTCTAGGAATGTGTATACCCTGAGATGGGTTACAGGATCGGGATTGTGTCAGATCCAGACTTTTTTGTCAGGCCCTGATCAGAAAGCCTGACCCATTGTTTACCATTTTTTTCTTTTGCTTGAACATACACCAGCTGTCAAAAATGTCTAATCTTAAACCAACTAATCTAACACTGCAATGGCAAAGCTTTGTGAGTGACTGAGTGACTTGTGAATGAACTGTGGAGCACCCAAAACAAATAAACAGCAGACAGCACTTTGAAACCACAACAGCATATGGTGGCAGGGATGTGGGCAAAGTATTTTTTCTTTCTATGTAGTGACATGCAAGTGCACCACATCCTTGAAGTGGTTTATTTAAGTGTTTTGAACTTTAGTAGCTTCTTCGTGCTAAATCTAAATTTTTGCCCTTCCTCGCTCTGACTATCCACAGATGTTAGATAGAAATACAAAACACTATATGAACCTGTACAAAATATTAAGGACACAGCTGTGATGCAGAGGTCTTTAATTGTCAAACATATCGACATTGCTATACATGGAAAAAGCATGATTGGGGCATATACTTTCACTTTCATGGACCGAACTTATTGGTTTGATACTATCGAGGATGGAAAAATGTCTTAACATGAGATACCAACTTTTGATACATAAGGGGCAAATAAGTAAATCTCATCAGCATCAGTGAGCCAATAAGCATGCAGCATGCTTGGACCAACAATGCTGGTGATTGGCTGTTTATTTACACAAACACGTTTGAGTGTTTAAAGAGGCCGAGCTTAAAAATAAAACTAAAATTCGTACTGTAATGTTTACTGCAATTTTTCTTTTTGTTAAAATGGATTTGATAAAATTAGTATTGGGGAAAAAAAAGTTTCGTTAAGTCGGTATCGAGCTCAAAGTATCGGTACTTGTACTGATATTGAAAATCTTTGAACAGTAGTTCTAGTTGTCACTGCTTTTTTTTTTTTTAAACAACTATATCCTGAATGCTTTTGTTGTAAAGGATCCGTGACAAATCTATTTTTATCGAAACCTCATTAGAAACAAATGAAACCTGACTAAAAGTGAGACAATGCATGAAACGTCCTGAGAGAGATCCTCACCAGCCTGAGGGGGAGAAGTCCCTCTCCCCCTGCCTCTGTACTGGGATGTCCTTTTGCAGTCGGACGATGGGAGACGACTAATTCCTCCTTCAGGGGAATCAATAGAGAATCGCAAACGTGCCTAATTGATGCTATTGAATTCTTCTTGTGTCACCGTCTGTTCTTTGCTGAAGCTTTCACCTCTGCTCGCTAGAGCGGGTCAGTGGAGGATGACAACACCCACGGAGGATCAAATATCTCTGAACTTCAGATGGCTGGTTTCCAGTGCACCTGAGCCGGTTTCCTCTGACTCAGTCTCTGATTCTATCTCTGCCCTCCTGTCTCTTGTATTTTTTCTCTCTTGCCATCTCTTTATCTCTGTTTTTTTTTGTCTTTATATCCACTTCTCTCACTTCTTGCAGTTTTCCCACTCAGGAGATCAAGCAAGAATATAGCTTTTATCTTGTATTTTCTCAGATCTGTCTGTCTAGTTCTGTCAATAACCTTGTCAGGAGAGAGGTGGTTTTTTATCTTTTTTCCTCTCCTCTCCTTTTTCCTCAGCTGTCATACCAGAACATATGTGCTTGTCATACCTGGAAAAGAACAAAACCCAAATGTCAGATGTCTGTCAGTAATATTGAGGTGTGAAGGTTGTTTTAAACCGCATTGATAGGTGAGCGGGCTGCGTTCATCAAGTCAAAGTCCACCAGCTTTTTCCTGTTTTTTAGGGGCCTTCCTGCCTAATCATGTGTTGAAGCGCTTTCTCTAGAAGAGAAGTTTTTGTTCGACTGCATTATTTTGCGGCCTCCTTAGGGTATTTATTGACTCAGGCACATGTGGACTGCTGCCAGATTTAGTTCTCAGCTTTGCCCCTTTGAAAAATCGTCTTAAGAGTTTGTAAATCTTTTTTTTCCCTCTTGGACTTGATCTCAGTCCTCCTCGTTGTTTAAGGATTAAAAGCAGTTGGGCCAGGGGTGATCGCTGGCAGGCTGACAGCTGGTGTAACTGTAGACGCCACTCCGACGTGTGTCTTCAATTTACCAGCCCCCCATTTTCTCTTAGACTGACCCTTAAGAAAAACAGAACTCGACAGTAATTTCCTACATTCTTGTTTTCCCTGGTTGACCAGGAGATCCTTTGCAATGCAGAACGCAAACTCTTTAAAGGATATTCTGAGTTCAAGCAAGAGCTTTGTTCATTTCGTGTTGTAAAGGCAGGATTTTTTTTTTTTTTTGCATTGTTAAAGAGGATGGCTTTCAAAAGCAGTTACAACATTGGTCGTGGTTTCCTGTTCTGACAAGCTCAAAGACATTTCTTTACACAGACGAATGCCCACAGTTTTCTGGCATTATGCAGTTTAGACAGGACAGTCTACTTTTCCTATCTCATGCAGAATTTTGCACAGCACAGCAGATCGTCGTCTACGTATTCCCCCTCATGTAAACTACGAATCAGATCAAAATGGCGATATCTGTGCAAGAAGAAGAAGAGTCTGCTGTAATTATCATTTTGAAGATGAACTGTAGAGGTGAGGGGTAGCGGCGACCTCCTCACACCGCCTCTCTTCAAACTCAGCGTCCATGTTTGTTTCTCACCGCATGGACAGTCACTACCCTTGTATTGGTGGCTATACGGATGTCCGCACCACAGCCTTGGACACTGACCCTAGCGGACTCTCACATACACATGGATGTGGAAAGAAAACCACTGCCTTAATACAGACTGTTTTACAGGACAATTAGTCTTGACAATTTAATCCAGTTGTGTGGTTAACAGCTTGATTTGTCTGAATTTCAATTCAATTTATTTGTATAGTGCCAAATCGTAACATACATTATCTCAAGGGACTTTACAAGGTAAGGTCAAGACCTTACAAAACTATAGAGAGAACCCCAACAGATCCCACAATGAGCAGCACTTGGCCGCAGTGGGAAGGAAAAAACTCCCTTTGTCTTGCCCTGATACAATAAACTCACCTAGTGCGACAAAAAGATTATAACAAACACTAAGTATTTGCAGCTACACTAACACTGACCCTGTTCAGGTCACGGCTGCACCCAAAAAAAAAAAAAAAACACTTCACCCTGTGAAAATGAGTCAGAGGTGGTTTGGAGTAATGTATTTGTGCCTCTCTCTTACAGTAAGCCTAATGGAATGAAAATAACAATTTGACCGATAAGAAGGCGGTCATTTGTGAACATTACGTGATTAGATGGTTGTTAGGCCCTTCTAACCGACGGAAGTGCCAAACATAGCACAAACATTTCAGCATGGGAACTTTTCTAAGGACTGCGCCGTGCCCATCGAGTCTGGCTTTGAATGACGACCACAGAGCGCTTCTTTCACGAGTTCCTTCTTAAATAAACTGCGAACCAGTAAATGCTACTTGGGGGAAAAAAAAAAACATCTGACTTGTTACTCACAGTGTCAGTTTGGTTTTAAAAAAAATCCTTCCATGTCAGTTTGGAGGATGTGTGTTGTTTTCCATCCTGTGTCGCTACTGTCACTGCGGACACACCCTAACTCTAGGATAATAAAAACAACTTTACTTTCTGCCCTTGAGAAAACTCCACTGTGGTTGTTTTAAAAGTGCGGATGGAGTAATAGGCACCTTAATGCATCACAGAAGCTAAATAAGCTAAATGAATGATTGGCAGTTGGCCATTTATTTGATTCAATTCTAAAAGATAAAATAAATAGATAATTAAAAATTAATGAATAAAAAAGAAACAAGACCGAGAGAAAAGGAGTCAGTCAGTGGTTAAAAATGTAGTTGATGTGAAAAGTTCAGATTCTTTGAACCCTCTCACATCTTATCTCTTGGTCACCTCTGTTTGGTGAGAAAACACATGCTCCCAGCATCCTCTCTGTTCCCATTGATTTCTCTTCATCAGCCAGTTAACGTACAACCTGCGTGAAGGTCACTGTGGTGATGTTTTTTGAACTGTGTTTCCTCTGCTTTCTCTCTACTAAGCTGCTTATTGCTATAGCAGAGGCCAGAAGTAAATGAATAAAAGCTATGAAAGCATAAAGCATAAAGCTATGCGAGTGTGTGACTGTGGTTGTGTGTGTTTATTCTCTCTTTTTAGCCCACTTACTACAAACCACATTCACTGTACATACATTTTATCATGCTGCCAACTCAGCTACTGTGTTATGTCCTATGGAAGTAATGGTAACTAATGGCTGTCTGGAACAGTAAGAAAACACACCACAAATCACTGTAAATACATTTGAAAATGGTCATTTTCAAACACATATTGCATTGTCCTTTCTAAGAGATTGCTATAGAGAAGAAATTTAAAGGTTGATTCCTAACTTCAGCCAGTGTGAGACTCTTTAAAAACTCCAAATAACTGTGGTGGAAACAAGATTTTAGTCTAATCTCCATCAGGATGATTCAGTTTGTTTGGAGGCAAAACTGCAGCCTCATGAATTTACCTCCTCTCTCTCTCTCTCTCCTGTGAACCACGTCGTCGTCTTTACTTCCCAGCCCTGCGGACCTGAGCCTCCATCTCTCCGTCCTCTCTTCCTCTCAGGCCGCCTTGGGTTTCACTGCGCAGGAGGTGGAATTTGAAGACATTGTGTGATTGTTTTATTATTCATTATGTTAATCAGGCTACAGGCTGAAAATCTCCTGCTTTTGTCCCTCCACGCCGCGTGTGAGAGCCTCTTGTTCTTTTGCATTTTGCACAGGTTGCCATTTTGTTTGATTCTGTTCATCAAATGAGTAATTTATATGAGGAGGAGCTCTCTATTCCCACCACTGAAAGCGGACCGAGGTTCACGCACGCTGAAGCCGAAATAAAAGATGCTCTTGTTTGGTACATTTAAAGCTTAATGTGCTGAATAAAATCTGCTGATTAAACCTACCTGCCTCTGTTTTTACGTCAACTCGCGGGCGTAGCTGTAATTTTGACTATTTTTAGAGTGGTGTGCGTTAAACTGCCAAGCGGCTGCCTGTTTTGATCAGATACAAGGCTTTCTTTGAATGGCGACATTGTTCTGTTTGCTGCTTGGTGCCGTTGTGGTGTTTGCTTTTGCCAGTGTTTCTCGCTCTGGTTTCTGTCTCGGCTCTATTTCTCTTTCTCTAAGACAACGGCCACAACATTAGTGGAGTTCAGTGGAGGGACACAAGAGTGAAACATGGATAGATTGAATGATAGAGCATTGACCTTGATGCAAAGGCTGTGATTGCTGCTGAGGAGCACAAGATGAGAACGCACACTGTTGAGGAATAGATGGGCGAAAGAAAGCTGTGACTCATGTTTCTGTTTGTTATTATGGTTTTGTATCTGATTCCTTTATGCTCATTGTTATCTGTCATCACAGTGTGTATGTGCTCTATAAATGGGATTTGAAGTATGTTTCCTTTTAAGGCTTCAGTTTTGGGTTTATAAAAAAACAAAAGTAAGTATCCTGCTTACTGTGATGATGTATATTTATATTTCATTAAGAAACACCTCGCATGTATTATTAAAAACAAAATATATATAAAATGATGATGATAATATGGTAAATCGTGATATATGGGCTGGACTGTTGACAAGCCTATTGATCTTTAAAGGTGCAGCATTCTCCAAAGTTTGATCACAGTCACACACACATCACAGCACAGGTATGTGTTCTGATGTGCTGCCACATATGTCACTGTTCACATCCTCTGACTGACTGCGCAGCACCGTCACTCCTGCACAAGTGCCAAACATTCCTCCCCATGTAAGTGCCAAGTGGAATTCAAGGGCCTGGACCGCTGCCAGACTCGCTGCTCGCCATCTACTCTCAGCAGAATTAACAACTGCCCCCCGACCTGCTGTGTCGGGCTGTGTGTATATGTGCGGGGGCAAAGGCTGTGGTCCCTTAGTTATAAATATTAAGTCTGGAAGGGAAGGAGGGGAAAGGGATTTCAATCAAGGCCACAAAAACAGAGTCGGAGCGAGGAGCCTGCCAAAGGTCTTTCACTGCGTCCAAGACTCAAACCTTTATTCACTACTTTTTTTCCCCCTCCATCACCTCATATCCTTATCTCTCTGTCTCCCTCTCTGTCACTGTCGATCCTTTCACAGACCTTAATAAAAAAACGATATAAAGTGAAGGCCAGGCTTTTGGAGTTTTTTTTTTTTTTTTTTGCCAATTTTTACCCATGTTTTGAGGCAGATTTAATGTCCTGACATGTCCAAAAAACATTATTAGTGTATTATCTTTCATTTATAAGAGATGCTGCTTCTAAACAGCAATCGAGTGTTTTATTTGTAACATGCCTTGGTACAATGTAAGAAAGGCAAGTAAGCAAAGCAGTGAAATGAGGGTCGGTCTCGGCAGCAGTGCAAAACCTTATGATCAATACATCATTGAAAATAAGAAACCTTATTTTACAATAACCAGAATCAGATGAGAAATGTGATGGCAAACAAAAAAAAAAAAAAGAAAAAGTGGAAATGGCAAGTTTTAAGTAGACCAGACATGAAACTGACAACTTTTTTTTTTTCTTTTTTTTTTTTGGATATTCCACTTGGAGCATACACACTTTCACACGTATACAACCATACGAGCAGAGCGGTTGCGGTTCCTCGTCACCACGCCACGCCGACACGTCTGTCTCCGTGCAGAAATCTGCCTGTGGTTTTACACACATCACGTAGCACTTGAATGGCATTTTCCAATTTCCACCTCTCTCCCCTCACTGGTGTCATTATACTTGAATGAAAGGCTCTTTTGTTTCTTACTTCAACCTTGGTTTCGCCCCTCATGTGCAGCGTGTAGCCCTGCTGTAGCTGTGCACACATCCCAACATCAGACCAACATTGAAAGAAGATCTGTCGGAGCTGATAAGTGGAGGGGAGAGGTGTTTGTCTGCGAGATAAATTTGCTGTTAATGTTTGAAGAAGCCAGAGACGTTCTCTGTTTGAAAAAGTGACAAACTGATCACTCACATGGACGTGAGCACATTTTTACAAAAGATTTTAAGTCCTCGTTTCTATTTAAAACATTCTCTGAGGTCTTTAGGAAACAAGTAGTAGTTAACCTTTATTTATCCAGGGAGGGTTCCCTTCTAAAACTAGTGTTTTTTTTCCAGCAGTGACCTGCTTCGTGTTTTTCTAATCACGCCTGAGCTGCACATTACAACCACGGTCCTCCTCAACCATACAAAGAGCAGTTTGGTGTTTCGTTCCTTTTCAGATGTCAGGGCACACCTCGTCGAATCCTCTCCTGACATGAATACATGATCAAACCTACCTTTTGACCTGTCGGTTGCCAGTTGAAGTCTGCATCATAATTATACTTACTTCAAATACAAGACGTTTTTAGTTGCACCACCAGGCTTCTAAGCTTCGGTCCACCTACTCCCACTATTCCCAAATCCTGTGCTCACCGTTTTATTCTTCAAGGGATGAAACTGTACAAGACGTTGGTGAGGATGACATCAATTTTAATTTTAGTTTCTCTTTTAGTTTCTTTTTAAACTCATGTTTTATCTTATTCATTCTGTGGAATATATTTTAGGATTGTTTTGAATTAATGTTTTATTCTATGTTGAGGGTATTTATACCTTATGTGATGTAGTGGGCAAAGGTGTGGTTTGCACTCGCTCGTGACTTCCAGCAGTAGTTGGTCACGCTGCTTGAGCAGGGAGTTTTTGGAAGGTATGAACATACACATTAATCACCTTTTTGCTTATTTTGTATCCAGCACATAATGGCTTGTCTTTAGGACTATAGGGCACGATCTCATGATCTTACTTCTTACTTGCAAAGCAATGACCACCTCTGGTCAATCAGCATTGGCTGATTAGAATGAGGAGCACTGTCATTTCCATGATTTTCGTAGATGAATAAATTGAACCTTGAATTTTGACATCTAGCTTTGAATTGCAGGTGTATATGATGTAACTATAAAGTGAATTAGCAGCAGTTCCAGTTCTATTTGCAATTTGCTGGTTAAAAGATGACTTCCAGCATTTCTGTCTTTCTCCATCAGTCCATTCTTCTGCAGTACACAACATAGAAAACGGTAAAAACGGTCCATTCTTCACCATTTTGATGGCGGTCTCAGGAAGAGATCTGCAAACCTCTGTGTATAAAACCAAAAGTAGCTGCACTGTTAGTTGCCATTTGTGGTTTAAGGGCGGATACTGTGTATAGAGACCGCCAGGAATCACACAGTTGAAATTAAGTGACAATAAGCCTACTGTATGTGCATAATCCTGTGTTCGTTGATGTTGCCTGCTGTGAGGATAAAGCATGTGTTAGCACAGATTGTATCAGGTTGTGTCTTTTTTTTTTTTGCCCCAACACAAGATAAGTACCATGTTGTCTTAATTTTAGCAGCTTCCACCAACTTACTGCCTCAAAGTGACTTCCTCCATCTGGCCTTGGTTTTAAATACCTCCCCTCCACCCCTAATCCTAAATCTACAATCACTTAATTATTCTTTCAGATCTCCCACATGTCGTTTTTCACCCCATCCATTCTAACCAAACTGAGAGGGAGAAGGAGAGAAAGCTGCAGCAAAATGCTTCTTTTTCTTCTTCTTCTTTTTGTAGCAATGGGAAACACTCTGGAGAGTGAAAAAAAAATGGTGTCACACTAAACTTGCAAATTAAGAGTTACACTAGAAATGTGTTTTGATCTTCTGTAAACCCGCATCAATGCAGCACCGCAGGGCTACAGTGGGCTGGGTGGATAGGAGAAGGATTCCCAGAGAGGATTCACTGCAGAGTTTTTGAATATGAAACATCCGTTAATGTGTGTTAAGCGTAGGACAGCGTTTTGTTAAAGTTTTATAAGGACATAGAGGGAGAGTGTGAGACGGAAATGGTAGAAGGGTGAGGCGGGGTGAGGGGAGGAAGGGGAGAAGAGATGAAAATGATTGAAAGTGAATGAGACGGGGTAGTGACAGGACTGAGGCAGGCTAAAAATACCTGTACAATAGAGGTAGAGCAAATTGATAGAGATACAGAGGACAGAACAGACACGTTTCTGTAGCAGCTATACATGAAGTTGTGACCACATGATTACGAGAGAGTTTTGTGACCAAGAACACTAACCTACATGCATCCACTTTGTACATTGTACATTGTGAATCACCAGGCTGGATTTGGCAGAATGTTGCTGCATTGCTTTATGGCACAAAGGGGCATTTGTTTGTGGCATAAAGAAGGAAGTGGATAGTGTGTAAACATGTGTTCAGACTGAACAAAAAGCAATTTGTCGCCAAGATATCTACCAATGCATTCATTGACTGTGTATGTGACAGCCCAGACTGATCTCACTACTTAATAGGAGCTCCAGTTCTCTGCTAGTTTTCTCCATACGTTCATGAATTGGACTACCAGGATGATCAAATACAGGATATTGATATTTTAGATATCTTATTTACTTCCTGCTGTGAGGAGCCCGTGTTGGTTGTTACATTTTACTTGAAAACATGGATTTTGTCTTTTCCAAGCATAGCTGTCATGTACCAAAAACTTATCTTAACCCTGAGAGAAGTTCAGCACCAGGCAGGTGGCACATGTGTAGTTCAACCAATTCATAACAAACTAGAATAGCCGTCTCCTGGTTGTATGCCGTCGCCAACCAGCAAAGTTAAGCAGGAAATATGGTCACAATCTCTCCTTCCTGAGTTACAGCATTGAATAATGGCCAGAAGTGTTTTTGCAGAACATTATGATGTCACAGTGAAGTTGACCTTTGACCATTTGGATATGAAATGTCATCACTTGATTTCATCCTTATAGAAATTAAAGTTAAATTGTGTCACAATTGGTGTCTGAGTTTGTGAGGTCACAGTGACCTTTGACCTTTTCCCACCAAAATCTGATCAGTTCATCTTTGAGTTCAAGTGAATGTTTGTGTCAAGGTTAAACAAATCCCCTCAAGATGATTTTGAGATATCACATGAAAGAAAACTGTGTTTTGTGAAGTCACCGTGACCTCAACCTTTGACCTTTGACCACCAGTTCATCCTTGAGTCCAAGTGGACATATGTGCCAAATCTGAAGAAATTCCGTCAAAGCATTACTGAGATATCAGTTGATGAGATTGGGATGGACATA
The DNA here is from genome assembly GCF_002814215.2 of Seriola lalandi dorsalis. NCBI lineage: Eukaryota > Metazoa > Chordata > Actinopteri > Carangiformes > Carangidae > Seriola > Seriola lalandi. Next base: position 506,003 of record NW_019525289.1, read on the forward strand.
TGGTCGGACAGCCCTGGCGTCGCCCGTTATCACCAAACAGTGACGCTATAAAGGTCAAACACACCATTGGTTGTTAGAAATGAGGTTTACAACTTGTTATTTTTAACAGTCTAAATAATGTGGAGTGATTAACCTGTAGCTGACAGCCCCACAGCGATTGTAGCAGTTGATAATTAGACAGTTGCTCTCGGCTTCACAGCGGTCCCCCTGCAGCTCCGTCCTGCGAATTGTTGGTATCGTCTGCGTCTGTCATCTGTCCCTCCGCGCTCTCTGAGGAAGCTGACGAACTGGAGGAAGATGTGGAGACAATTTCTTCATACAGCTGGACAAAGTCGTGATTGCACTGCACGCCTCGGTCCTCAGTGTCAGATCGCGACGCCTCCGACCTCAAGGACACGTCTTCAAAAATGTTGGAGATGTAGTTGTCAATGAGAGCCAGCTCTGAAGTTGCACTCTCAGAGTCGAAGTTTGACCAAGCCTCATCCTCGTACTGTTGAAAATGAATTGGAAGACATCGTTTTTGCCTCTGGTAACGAGGGCATTTGTCATTTATCGAAAGAATTGTTGATAGATGAATCAGTAGCTGCCCTACCTCCATGTCTAGCATGATGTTGTTGCTGTAGATGTGAGCGAAGCACATCAGATTGTTGTGCAGGTAGACAAGCTCCTCGTAGTTCGCCTCATCATCGTTTTCACCATCACTGAAGTTCTTCTCGGCTTCATAGTCACCCTCGTCTGACAGGAAGTCCGAGTCCAGATCTTCCAGGGACATTGTGGTGATGCGTACAGCCTCCTGCCGCACCTATGATGGCATGTGTCAGTGTGTAGTCTGAGGCTGTACAGGTCTCCAGCAACGATCAGAATATCAGTGTTACCACAATAAATCCAATGTGTGTTTATCGTGCTAGGCGACCGCTTGCTGCTTTGATTTGAAAAGGCTGGTTGAGTTCTGGACTGCTGCTGTGTGTTCTGTGGTGTTAGATCATCTGAGCCGAGGATCAGTGTTTACACAACCCGAGCTTGACCTGCTTGGTGCGACCTTCAACCCTCGGACAATGTGCAGGACCAGTGCACCAAGCGGCACTTTTTGTTTGTATCATTGTCTTGGATGCAAAGAGGGGAATCTCAGAAACGGCAACAATGATCTTTTCCTCCACAGCTAAAAACAAAACTTTTTGGTCCAACATTACATCACTCTCCTTTTATCACCACCAGAGCTCACAGGTGAAAGTTATTCTCATTTGCATACAGTTAAAAACAGTTAAAAAAAACAAAAAAAAAACAACAACAACTTTTGAATGTGGTAAAAAATCTGCCCTGAGTTAAACATGTTCAACTTTTGACCCATCCAGTTTGCTATCTCACCACGCCCATACAAATTGAATGGCATTGGCCATGTTCTGGTGTCACACAGTGGCCAGTGGGTCTCTGCCATCATTAAAGAAGTAACAGATTTATACTGAGAGTTAGTAAAACCTTCACTTGTCCCTTGACCAACCCTCACTTTGGCCTGTTCAGCTTCCTCTTTGTCATGTTTATTTTAACACTACAACACACCGTTAGTTGCTCATTGCATTTCTTTTTAATAGCTGGAACCAGACCAGACCATAACTTTAAATGTATTAACATTACATTAAATTTTGCTCAAAAGAGAATCTGTTCAATATATTCAATGCCTGATATTTTCTAGGTCTTGACTGATACTGGATTTTGGAGGCTTAGGCTTAGTGTCGCCATTGTTAATAAATAAATAAAGTTAATTGTTTCTCTGGAAGATATTCTGCCTCAGTACATACACTCTTTACGCAGCACACTTGAGGGATCCTTGGAGAAACTTCTATCACATAAAAAGTATTTCAGTGGAATAGTTTTTATTCTCAGATCTCAGAATGATCCAGTATCACCTGGGCTTTTTCTCAATCTCCATTTGTAAAAGACAGTAAAATATAAAAATATCGTATACCCAGCCAAGTAATGCTTTGCTTTGCAAGATAATGTAATATTTCTAATCGTGGACACAAAAGTGAGCACCTCAGGACTGCTTGGCTGTCTGTAATTTAGTGCTGGGCTTTCCCCCTGCAACCAGCGTGTCGGCCTTGGCCTGATTCCAGGTCTGTTGTGCTACAGCAGGCGATGCCTTTTCTTGATCCGACTCCAGATCTGTCTTAGTTTTTATGCAATACTTCAGATGAGGGTTCTGTCAGATTCAGTGTCATGGAAATTTCTGTTAGGCCCAGGGGGAATGGGTCGAGAGTAAAGCCTGAACAAGAGTGTGTGCGTGTATCCTGTTAAAGTGGAGTTGTCATCATCGGAGTGCTGTGTGTTGTATACTTCTATCTTTGTGGGGACCAGTTTGTTTTAGACCTTATGGAGTGTGGACATTTTGGGAAAGTGAGGCTGCTTCTTACACCTTCAAAGGGCTGAATGAAGGTTAAAACCTGGTTTTAGAGTTCAGGTTAGGGACTACATTATGTCAATGAGTGTCTGCACAATGATAGTACGTGTGTGTGTGTGTGTGTGTGTGTGTGTAATGATAGTACGTGTGTGTGTGTGTGTGTGTGTGTGTTTTCCATCTGTGGTATGCTATGTGATTTGGGTTTAGGGTTCAGGTTAGAATTGGGTATAAGTTAGGATTGTGTGAGGGTTAAGGTTAGCATAAAGGGCTATGTAATGTATTATGTCAGTGAGTGTTTCATGATAGAAGTACATACGTGTGTGTGTGTGTGTGTGTGTGTGTCTTTTCCATCTCTGGTATGCAGTAACCTTGTTTACTATGTGACTGGCACCATGGCATTTGCTGTGAGCTATTTTTACCACATGAACTTGGCCCCGCAGAATAACACAATAACACACACAACACACCCTTTACATACTCTTTGGTGTGGCCTGCGTCTTCCGAGTCCCAGCAGATACACACTATAGGAAGTCAATATAAGCCCTCACAGACACACGCATATCAACACTATCATAACACCACTTATTCAAATCTAAACTTAGCGCGGCCTTAAAGAAAAGGCTGCAGTCTACAGGCTGGAATTCACACTCATTACACGCATCTCATTGTTGTTTGTGTGCGAGGCTCCAGTGAGATTTGACAGTGCGCACGTGAGACATGCTGTATCTCATATGTTTTAATTATATTAAATATGACATATTTTTATTTTCATTCTGTCCGCTGGATGTTTGGGCAAGTTTTTACTCTTTAGAAGATGCATTACGTTCATAAAATCTGAATTTTTTTTTCGGGAAATTGGGGAATTCTCACATGGACATGACAGTGGACATAACTTGTTTAGGTGTTTTGGTTTTGGGGAGATGTTTCAATTCATCCAGAACAACTAACTGAAATGTGTTTTGGGTGAAATAGAGTAAAGGCAGTGAGTTTTTGGCCTCCTTTCCCTCCACTCCGAACAAGTTTTACCTCTTGGCCTCCTTTTCTTTTCTTTTTTTTTTTTTCCTGAAATAGCTACTCTGGAAACTACAAAGATGGACAGACAGCAGCAACTTGATAACCAGCTCTTACATAAACAGAAACCTACAGTAGTTTGTTTGCATTAGTTTGTTGACAGATGCAGATCTGGTGAACATCGGCCACTTCCTGCATTTCTGCGTCAGATAAGAGTTTTACAGCGTGTACCTTTGATTTCCAGAAGCTCTGCTCTGGAGAGATCGACTGGTCTGTCCACACAGATCACTTCTATCATACACAAGTCTCTAGTTGATGGTGTATTATGATACCACAATACAAACGAGAAAGACATCTACAAGGCCTGTTCCTAATAAGAGTCCTGATTGTGTCCCTAAAACTAGAAAGAAAACCCCTTGAAAAGTAGGTCATTTACAGTGGGACTGGGATGTGTTTGTGTGTGTTTCTATGTTTGTGTGTAAATTCAGATTCTCCATCAGCTGGAATCCACAGGGACTCTGTGTCAGAGGGTGACACAGGCTTTCACAAACCCTGGCATCTGTCACTGCAGTCTGACAATGTGTGTATGTAGCTGACAGGAAACACACAGAGGAAATACTAATGCACGCCTTGGCCTTTTCATCCTCTCACTCTGATTGGCTCCTCTTCTCCACCTGTGGTTTCAGTCTTCAGTATTTCTCTTTCGCTCTTATTCAAAATACAAATGTTGTTGTTGTGTGTAAGGACTTTTTTGTACTTTCCTGTCAGTCGAGCAGTGTGGGCGGTACTTACTGGAAATATCGGAAAAATAAAGTTCATGGTGAACGCATACTTGGGGATCACCTTTCATTTACTACATTTACAATAAATGTCTGCTTTGATATTCTCTACTTCATCATATTTTTAGTTCATGAAAACTTTCTCTGCACCTCTCTCTTTATCCTTTGATCATTACGCTTTTTCAAACGTCTTCCTCTCTGTCTCCCAGGGAAGCCCTTTTATCTAGCGTTACTTGAGTTAGTTGAGTTAAACACAACACACTGTGTTATTATCTCTCCATAATGTGTCTGGTGCCCTTTGCAGTGAGCTGCATGCACTGTCAGTGGGTTGGAACTGTACAAGTGGCTAATGAGGCTGTAACCCTCAGGGCTGCTGTGTGCGGGTTGAGCCCAAACAGTCAGGTCTTGACTCATAACTTTGGCAAATGATGCCCACCCACACACAAACACACACACACACACACACACACACACACACACACACACACACACACACACACACACACATACATTTTGCACTGGTGTGCACTGGTCTCACTCTGCTCTTTGCTCTGTTGTTGCTTGCACCAAAGACATGTTTTTATGTTTTCGTGCATGTGTTTTCACATGTCAAGACATCAGGGCAAATTGTCATAATTATGTGACGGCTGTGATTCACATTTATGATTGTATTTACTGTAATGAAAGGAATGTTACACCTTTTTTTTTTTTTTTGCCAATCCCATTTTCTCATAATATCATAGTGGCACTTGTAAAGACCTTTGAGCTGCGTTCTTGTATGAATACAGATACATCGCTCACTCCCAGGCTGTTTTTTGTTGCTCTATTTTGCTTTGACTCCCACCCCCCCCCCACCCCCCCTTCTATATCTCCACTTCTTCTAATCTAATGTGACCTCTGCGTGTGTTTCTCATGTCAAAACATTTGACAAGAAGTTGGAGTCAAATCTACAATAGCTGTGGCTGGGGTTCTCCCCCCACCCGCCCTCAGGGCCCAGATGCTTGTGAATGTCCCGCCATGACAAAATGAATGTCATGCTCAAGTGCCTGTTTTTACAGACACACTTGTATAAGATTTAGGCTTTTATTAAAACCTCCTTTCCTTGCCAGAGCTGCTCGTCAACAGTCGTCTAAAATCCTTTAATCTGTTCTCGTACTTACTGTTTATCTTGTCTTATTTCTCACAAACTTTGCATATTACGACACATTTTCGTACTTCATAAATAATATGTAAAACTTTGCTATAATTCATATTGTGCATTGTCTTACATTCAGTCTTCACTGTCAGTTAGTTCTGTGTTGCTTTGCTCACTCTTACTGCAGTTCTAGTTCTTCTTTGATCTCTTCTTTATATGCTGCTCTATTGTTTTATTCATATTTGCAGTCATATTTACTGGTTTTAAAGTGGCTTTAAAATGTGAATTATTTAAATTTTGCCCTCATAAACATGTTATTGTAACTCAGTTCACATTGGAGTTGTGGCTGGGGGTGGTTTTAAACATCTCTTTCTTCTCCTGCTTTTTTTTATTCCAGGATGCTAGTTACTGGCTGCAGGTCCACCGGCTGGAACACGGAGATGGCGGCATCCTGGACCTGGATGATGTGCTCTGCGATGTGGCCGACGACAAAGACAGGGTGAGTGATGCTTAATGGTGAAAACACAGGAGCTTTGGTGGTTGTTTCCCCACCACCCTCTGTTGTTTCAGAGCTTGAGCAGAGCTCCTTGTGAATACTGACAGAATTGGCAACATGTGTGTTTCAAGTATGTTCTGTTTGATTGTGTTTAAGAGCCAATGCAGGGGCGGGGGTCATCTTCACAACGTTTGAGATATTTCACATTTGGAGGTCGTAGTTTATACCAACTTCTCAGTTTCCCCTCATTTAGTGAAAGCTTGCATGTCTGAATAGTCTCTGACTGTCATCTGGAGTTGGAGCGTAGTGTTTTGCGAGAGCTACCAAACAAAAGCACCAGGTGTAAATTTTACAGTGTGTCAATACAAGGGCTGCACAATATGAAATTAAAAAAAAAAAATCAGGTTGTGATTATTGCAGGATTTCAGTTGGAATGGTAGTTTTTGCATTTCATTTTCACTGAAAAAATATAAAAATGACGATGTAATTTTTGTTGTGTCAAACAAACACGTTCCTTCACGTCTGGAGAAAATGATTTATAGATCGGGGTGTCTCTGTAGCTTTACCCGTAGCCTTACCTTTATCAAAGAAATTGCAGCTCCTGCGATTTGGATATTGCACTTGGCCATATTGCGATTCCGATTACATTTCAATTATTTGTGCAGTCCTGGTCAATACACGAGACACAGCTGTAATATGTTATATCCACAGGTAGGGCTGAACTATTAATCAAAATATTATCGCAATCACAATAGGGCCAAGTGCAATATCCAAATCACAGGAGCTGCAACAGACCATGAATGAAGCACTGCGGTGCCACATTCTCCAGATTACAACTAGGGTTTCTGTTGTCCGAGTCAGAGGAAGTGCTTCCTGACCAATCAGATAAGATCATTTCTTGTGTACCAAAGCAGCACTTATCTGTTCCTCGGCTTTCATTAATAACATTGTTTACCATCTCGTCGATCTGTGGAGGCCATTATATGTTTACGCTAGCCTGTGTTATCTTCTCTGTTAATCTGATCTGAAAACAGATCACTTTAGCTTTACTGAAGAGATGCTGAGCTTCATAGTTGGAGACATAAACTGTTCTCTGGAACTGAACTGTCAGTGAATGACTTTGTCTTTGCGTTACGTGTGAAGTTTGTCAGAAGTTAACCTTCACTGCTCTGACTTCAGCTCTTGAACCTTGTGCACCGTCAGGGTCAAACACCTGACAAATTGCGCTTCCTTACATTCCGGCTCATCCGACGCCTTTGGGGCTTTTTTTTCCCCCCAGTTTAGGAGTGAAGCTGACGAGGGGATCAGACCCTGACTGACAGCCGGGAGGTCACAGGGTCACATTCTGTGCTGTGGACAAATATTTCAGTACACTCTGCTCAATAGACAAAGGTGCTGAAGCATGTGTAGCACTGAGAAATCATTGGACAGGAGTAAATTGTAAGGTCTTGACCTCATTCTGTAAAGTGCCTCTTATTGTGATACTATATGGATAAAACTGACTTGAACAGAATTTAATTATGTTAGACAAAAATAGCTTTACATCACAGATCAGGATGAGGATTCTTTTCTACAGTGCAAATGCTTCTAAACTTCTGAGACTTGTCTGATGTAGTGCTTCTTTAAATGTGAATCATTTTTGTTTTCTTCTATGCTAGTTTATGGATCGAGTAATTGCAGGTTTATCAATAATGAAATCAGTTTGTAGCTGTAGCCCTGATGTTAGCAGTAAAACAAGAACAGGAACTTTAATTGTCTTCATTTCCTTATTTAAATCAAAAGAGAGAACCACCGTTATGAAGGAGACACATGTTGGGAGTGGTTATTTGGGAAGCGGTAGCACTGACATGCCACACACTCATTAGTTTAGAGTAATTATAGTGTACCAATATCACACAGTTGATGCAAGTCAATATAATCAGACTGTGATGGAGTTGGTCCACTCAGTAAAATTTGGCATCTCGACAGAAATCCTGTCACATATTTTCAGATTTGAGTTTCTGACATTCTAGTCATGTTTTGGCAAAACTTTCAAATGCCCTGATGTGAAATGTAGCTCAAGCAAAACTTAGATTTAAGTACGAATTTCTAGTTCAGTTGAGCGAGAGCTATGTGACCTCTGGCTTCTCCGATACAGTGTTCAACTTAAAGGAATTTTGACGCTGTTGGTGGCGAGCACTCTCTCTCTCCCTTTCGCAACTCTGTTAACCTCATGTTTATAGGCCTGCAGGTGTGAGTGTGTATCTGCATGTGTGTCAGTGTGTGTGTGTGTGTGTGCGCGTGTGTGGGTGTTCACCCTCACGATGAGCTTTCATCATGCTATCTCTTCACATCCCTCTCTCTTTCCGTGGCCCTCTCTGCTTCGTCCCCACAGGCGTTTTCCACTTCAGAGAATGTGTACATTTCATGTATGACAAGCCGTCAGCCTCGCTGACACAAATCTGCACCGCTCTGACTCTCAACCCTGTGGGGATCGCTGAATGTTTTAGTTCCCTGCACAGTTTGAATGACCGTATTTTTAAAAAAAAAAACACACACAAATGACAACTATTGAAAAATGTAAATGTCACTGTATGGAAGTCAGTAAAAGGTTAAAAGTTGAATCAATATTTAGTAGCATTTGATGTTTCCATTGTTCGCCAGATGTCTGAAGCAGGACTGTGACGAAGATTTCAATTGTTGATTAATCAGTTCATTTTTTTTTTTTTTTTTTTCAATCATTTAGTTAAATATAGTGAAAAATACCCTTTGCATGAGCTCAAGGTGACGTCTTTAAATTGCTTGTTTTGCCCAGACACGGTCAAAAACTGTTGTAAACCAAATGGGCATTTTTGTTTTATAAATGTCTTAACACTCCTTGTCCAGACTCGTTGTAGACATAAATATACTCTGCTTTGAGTAATAACATGTGACTGACATATTTGTGTTCACAAAAAGTTCAGTTACTGTTTAACTAAGTTTAACTACTGTACACATGACATCTTCTGCTTCACCAAAAGGTCCGTCCTCAGGGTTTGTGCAGCGGAGGGTTCAGCTTTCCTCACATGTCCCAAATGTCCCAAAATCTTTATTTAATATGCATTTTGTTCTTATGACCTAATTGCATTTTTCAGGAATAAACACCAAAACAGTTCCATATATGTGCATAGATGTCAGATGGATAATTCAAGCAGAGTTCCACAAAAACTATGTCCATTTGTAGATGGAATGGAAATATACTGCAAAACTGCAACATCCAGATGTGCGGAGATATTATTTCATTGTTTTGACTCAGCTCAGTCAGGAAATATCTGATACTCACTTGTAAGTTGTCTTTAAAAGGAAAAAGTAAATGTAAATAAAAGAAAAAGTAAAAGCGTAGAATCTATGACCAAGCATTAAATACCTTTCGATACGCAGCAGTTTGTGATATTCAGTGTCATCAAGTTTTTTGTCGGTGTGTTGGTTTAGTTTCCTCCGACCCTCAGAGCGCCATACCCTGCCCGCTATTTTATTCAGTGATTAAAATCTCATCTTCATCTGATTATCTCAGCACGTTGTGATGATATTGTGGAATTGAAATGTACTGTGAGGCAGTATGTGCGGTAATGAGCTGAACTGAAGTGGGCAATGTTATGTGCCAGCAGCTGTTTAGATAATCTACAGCTTGCTGGCGCTCGGCCAGACGCAGGTTAAAGGGAATCCAACACAGAGTGTAAAAGAGAAAAACTGTAGGGGATTTGTTGGGTGTTTTTATTTTTATAACTAAAAACTCAAAGTATTCAAGTCTCAGAGTCGTGTCCCGGACACGCTGTTAAAAGTGGACTTATAAACTTACACGCCTCTCATCTTCTGAAACAGTGAAAAGTTCATTAAGTTATTGTTTGCTTTGAATTTTCTAAATGTCAGTTTCTCTTTGGCCGCCTCCACCAACAATTCAAAATGCTCAGTGAGCTGAGCGGCCACGAATAACTAGAAGTGAATGACAACCCAGTAGGAGCTGATGGATGACGGAGAGCTTGGTATCGTTGGATCCCGTGTGCAAACTGGATGAGTTGACTGAAGTCCAGAGAGACACTTAATACTGGCAGATGGCCGATGGTGAAACCCTGGATGAACTACAGCGAGGAGACGGTGGCAGTGATACTGATGGGCAGCAAACTGACTCCGGCTGAATCCCACTGTGCTTTGCTGTAGCCTCAGGACTGAGTGTTTGCAGCCTGGTAGAGCCAGTAGAGCGCGCAGTGGAAAGCGGGGCTCAGAGCCACAGTTCATGGACTCTGCTGGCCCACATCCCTGCTCTGAGTGTGTGTGTGTGTGTGTGTGTGTGTGTGTGTGTGTGTCTGAATGTGTGAGAGTGCAGAAGTGTGAGGTCACTGTTTGTATCTGCCTCGATCACAGGTGTGTGGCTGTGTGCGAGGGCAGGGTTTCACCTCAAGTGTGAAGATGAATCCAGCTTCTGTGTGGCGATGTGTGTGTCATGGATAAATATCTATAAATGTGTGTTTGGGCTTCTGACCTCTGACGTCAGGGAGATGCTTTCCACCGTTTGCCGCTATTAAGCTCAGCTGATCCTGTGGGAAAATGACATTTAAGACAGGCCTTTCTTTATCAATTGGATTAATGTATTGGATGTAAAACCATTATAGTGTGAGGTGTCAATTTTTTGTGCATGAGAAGAAGAAGCAAAAGATGGAGGGACGTAGACAAATTCATGTTGAAGAAAAGTCTTAAACAGACGGGATAAAAAGCGTTTTTTACACTGATTCACATCAGTGTGACTTGGCCTGAGAAAAGAGGGAAAGATGCAGGAGTTAATCGTGTATGCGGGTGTGAGTGACTCCATGTGTCCTGCTGAACATGACTGGTGGTCTCCTGGCAGCTGTGACTCATCTCTGCCATTCCACAGGAGCTTTTTAAAGACTGGAAGGAATGGCTGGCCCATCACACAAGGACACTTTTATTAGCTTACACTGGAATGAAACGCACAGGCAGCATGTAGCACCCGTCCTGGGAGTACAAGTATATACTGTTTTGTTTTTTTGTTTTTTTTTTAAAAGTACGTTGCAGTGTGTGTGTGTGTGTGTGTGTAGCTGTCTCTGAGTCTTTTAAAGTGGAGTGAAGTGTAAAAGTGTGTGTGTGTGTGTGTGTGTGTGTGTGTGTGTGTGTGTGTGTGTGTGTGTGTGTTTTTGTGCAGATACAGTATGTATCATCCATGCCAGGAAAAGTGGCGGCTTGCCCTCAAACTTATAATGTTTTTCCAGATGCCATCTTTCCATCCGTTCATCTTCCTTCCTTTCCTTTCTTCCTTTTTTTTTTTTTTTTTTTCCACCTCTCACACTAAGTGAGAACTCTGCCTTTCAGAGCTGCATTAACTCATCTCTGACCTTCATTAACCGCGATCACTTGGAGGAATCCACTCTCTGGCAGCTCGATCTGCACTCGCTCGGTTGATGCTGACGCCATGGAAAATACTTTTTTCTGATTGGCTGGCAAGTCCCTCTTTAAAACTGTGTTAACAAACACCTTAAACATAGTTGGTCAGTACTTTCAACCACTCTTCTAAATAAGTGTGTGGGGTTTATTATACTGCAGGTAACCATGGCAGCAGTGTATGCCTGACAGTAGACTTCCTGTATACATCTAGACTTCAGTGGATACATTATTAACTGTACATCTTGTGCATTATTTTTGCATGAGTCTCCATTGTGTATTCCTTACCTAGCGCTGAGGTGGAAACTGTCTGTGTGATTTATTTAAACTGTGTACACTGTGTTTCAGGGAGATATATTCTGTCTTTTTACACGACTAAATACTCCATTAAGTCATAAAATTTAACTTCACCTGGAGCAACATTAAAGTTCTGCTTATGTCTGAACGTCTCAGTGATTTGGCGCTCTGAATTCACCGCAGATATTTTGACTTGTCTTAGCGGGGAAGCACAGATGTAATTAAATAAAACATTAACGAGGGCACACTTCCAATAAGTGTCCCAGAATATCGCACACATACACACACAGGCACGCATATTTTTGTCTCTTCTTCACACACACACACACACACACACACACACACACACTCACACACTCACACACTCGACATGACATGCCCCAGGTGTCCGGTGACAGGCTCGTCCCTACACACACTCCTGCAGCGAAGTCATGACCCTGAATGATGGCACCTGGGTTGTGCCAGCTCCACATTCCTGTGGTTGTGTGTGTGTGTGTGTGTGGCTGTGTGTGTGTGCGTGCGCGCAGCTGTGCCCGCTGCTACTCCGTCACTGACATATCTGGTCCCGGTGAGCGTGCCGCCTGGGTGTGTGACACACACGTTGAGTTTTTAACTGTGACCTTACAGCTGATCATATTTGTTGTTTGTTGGTGTATTACATTTTGTTGGTTACTTTTTTTTTATCACATGCTTAATGTTTTGTCTTATTTTTTAAATGTTACACAATGTGGATATCAACTTTCTAAGTTCCCAAATGCTTGTTTAAGAAATTTAAGTCATTCTTTTTTTTTTCTAAATTTTGTTGCTGGGTAGAAATGAGCACTTCTTATTCTGGACTATGCTTTTCTCATATGAGGTTTTTTGTTTGTGTGTGTGTTTGCTCTGGATCCAGGCGATGTCCCGGTCTGAGCTGAATATAGATGCGTCTCGCAGCGTAAGGAGACGAGTAGACGGACACAGACAGAGAGACAGACAGGAGGGGCCATGAGGTCAAATAAACCCAGAAGAGTTTCTTAAAACGACTCCTTCAGTCTTCTGTCTGTCTTGTTGCAGAATATCAAGAGACGCTCAGGCTACCAGTGACATATTTGTGTGAGGAGTGTGTGTGTGTGTGTGTGTGTGTTTATATACGTGAATGGAGTGACTTGATCCTTGTGAACCCAGAGTGTCAGCTGCCATTTAAAGTCCGGCAGCGCTACTGAATAACAGCAGCGTTTACTCAAGGAGCGTCTTGCTTTGATGGTTGTGATGTGAAATAATCTTTTTACTCCATCATTTAAACCGTTTATCTTGTCATGGATCATGGCGGGCTGGATCCTCTCCCAGCATTCGCTGGGTGGTCCAACCCAGACAGGCTGCCAGTCTATCACAGCATGAACACCGTCCTCCTCCTGAAAGTGACATCCACCTTCCTCTCTTACAGTACTGAGCCAGTTTTAGCTGACACCCATAAAAACACTGAGGTGTTTACACATATTGATCCCGTGTCTCCATTCGGCTCGTTTGTTATGTCTGTTGATATTGATTTTTCTGAGCGTGCACACAGACCAGTGGAGATGCTGTGAAACTGAATCCCACTGAGCCTTGTTATTACCGACGCTGGCTGATGCTGAACGGAGAGATCTTTCTCAGATTGGAGACCAACCGTTTCAGGAAGGAAGAGGAGGCTTTTTGTATTGGAGGGTGATGCTAGGTAAAGTGAGTAAAACCTCTATGTGCTTCCCAATGTTTTTCTTATCAATTAATTAATATTTAAATACAAGAGATGGCTTCATTTTGTATAACTTAACGCGATGATTTAATGCCTATAAGATCGGCATTTTCAGGTGCCATTATTTGCTGCCACCTTAGCCTGAATGTTATATTTTTTATGTAGTGCAAACTAAAGGAGGAGACACAGCTGTAGCCTCTTTTTAAAGCCATCCAGGGACATAGATACCATAGATAGTGCTGTTGTGAGAGAGATATGGGTCTGGACCAGTGCTTGTGTGGAACTCCTCCAGCTACACCATAGTTGGAATGGATGAGGGGTCAGCCAAAAGATCTAAAACAAGCCTCTCATATACTGAAATATAAACTGTAGTTTGTGACCGAGACCTTCCCTTGAATAATTGAACATTTGCCAGTTTCATACCAGCCAAATGAATGATGGTTCTGGCTGAGGCTGGCACTCCTTTGGCTGTTGCAGCTCATGGTTTTTTACCTTGTTCCTCCTTCACACTCAGTATCCAGTGCTTTTACTGGGAAAACCCTGAAATGAAGTAGAGGTGAATGCTGCATTAATATACTGATAAAACATGCTTATCTTTCACTGTGACACACGTGGAGGGACGTTTCTCCTCCACCAAACCACACCCAGCCAACTTCTCCTCCGGCCCGAGGATCTTCCCGAGAGAGTTTTGGGGATGACCTCATTTATTCCAGACTAGCCCTCCTTCTTCTTCTCCTCCTCCTCCCCTTACTTCCTCCCTCTCTCCAGCCTCCTAATGAGAACAAGATGACAACTTTGTACCAGACTCAGCTGGAGTGACACAGAAACTCTGTGAGGCAGACCGAGGAGGGTCTAGGACTGACAGAAAATGACGCACTGGGATTTGTGTTGTCCGCGAAGGGTTATTGTAAGATGTGATTGATCGTACATTCATATCTGTGCACATCAACACCCTGAAGCACTGTAAATCACATTCCTCAGTGTGTGTTTTTCTGAGTATAACAATATGAACAAACTCACAGCTATGTTCTTTCTGCAGGGTACTTGGCAAACCAAGCTTTGAATGTTTTTACTACTAACCATCAGTAGATTTACATGCAATCTACATGCAACAATATCCACTGCTTCTTTTATTACATCTAATTGCCTTCAGATGTAACTTAATGACATCTAATTGCCTCACCATCAATTAGGCGGTTAACAAGCTCCTTCTTAAGTCTTTGTAAATCATTGGAGCTTGAGGTTTGGGACCGAAATTAATTTCCAAAATAGCAAAACATGTTTAAACATGTAAAGAAATGTTGTACAAAAATGTGTTTAGAGGCTGTTTGAACTGTTGAGGTGTGTTTCTGCTGCTGCGACTCGTCATGTTTGAACAGCCCGTCGCTTGTGCTTTGCAAAACAGTGGCACCACTCACCCTGTTAATGAATGCAAGGCCTTATGGGAGCTTTCAGTGAGGCTTGAGGTGGCTCCTGGGTAAAAAAAAAAAAAAAAAGCATGTGTAATGGTGTCCTTTGCTGGTGTTGGTTGCTATGACTGCACCACTGCAAGAAAAGATTCAAACGCACATTCATACTACATATATATATAAAAAAAAAAGCATTAGATGTTGATTACAGAATATGATATTGGTTTATTTTACGGGTTGCACAATTTCAAAATAATTTCTCAGGATGTTTCCCTAAAAGGACAATGTCATTTGGTACCAATTATAGGGGAAACTAGAAACAAGACACATAACATACTAGGCTTTAGTGATATCCAAAATTGAATATCAGGATATACAATATTATTGAGGCATGATATTACTAAACAGAAGTTTTATTTGTCACATGCAAGTGGTCAATGCACAGTAAGGGCAACTGCAGCAGGGTAGACTGTGCAAAATAAATAAATAGATAAATAAATAATAATTTAAAAAATGCTTTTGATATTATGAAAAATATTGCATATGGTGGGAAATATCATGATATTTGATATTATTGTACATTGTCCCAAGTCTAATAAATACCAACTTATTTATTTTATTTTTTAAAGAAAGAACAATAAAATAATGCATTCATTATACATACAGCTTAACAAGTCCAAACATGACTATTACACAAACTGTAGGAAAGCCACGCCTTTCCTCGGTATCTTTAAAATATCAACACACCCATGTACAAATGCCACAGAAATTTGAGGGTAGAAGCTGGAATATGGTGATTCCGAATGCACATTATTTTCATAGCAGATTGCACCAGTTGACAGATTTGAGCCTCCAGCTTTCCGTACCAATCAGTAATATCGATTCAAATGATGCTGTCCTGTACAATGTGGTAAAACACTAACAAGAGCTTCTGTTCAACACCCTACAGTCCCAAATATCTGCATCAGTAGCTTCGATGTGGCAGTTTAACAGAGCAAAAGATGGTTACTCTGGAAAGAGAAGGTTACGCTACTGATTTGTTGGGATTATTTGATAATGTAACAACTGAGCACAGTCGGATTTTCCTCTGTAATTGGCACCACATTGCAGAGTGCTGTCCAGGACCCTTTCTAAAAAAAAAAAAAAATTTCAGTCACATCATTTTCTAGGAAAGTACGGCACCTGTAAATACAGTGTTACCCTGAATGTTACACAATGTGCTTTGTGGAGTGATTACTCACACGCACACTTAAGCAGCCTCAGCATTTCACCTTGAGTGATTGTCACCTACACAAACCCTGAGTCATGATTACTCATTTGTGTGGCTATGCATACGTATGCATGCACTCAATGCATGTAAAGTACATTCACGTCCAGTGCATTGTATGTCATTGTGCGTTTGATTTTGTGCGGTAGATCCTTTTGAGCAATTGCAGCTCCTCTCTTCAGCCCACATCAACCCACGGTGCCCATAAACACACAGGTTAGCAGTGAGGTAACCGTCGCAGGCTGTCATCTCCGTCTGTGGTAAGAGAGTGAGGCAGACTTTCCTCCCTCTCTCTGTGTCTGCTTCGGTCAGGGCTCAGCGACCAGAGAACCCACAACACCCTGGAGCTCCACAACGCCTTACATGGACAATAAGAAATGAAGCAATGTCACATTAACATTTCTTATTATCTGTTTAACCACTGGGTTGATGCTCTAATCAAACAGGAGAAAGACAGAAATTATTATTATAATCACTGGACTAAAATCTTAAACCTCACCTTCCAGCTATAACTTATCTGACAGTGGCATCCGGCATAAAACACCTGGGGCATTAACAAAATAGCAACACCTCATTTTAGCCAGCGCAGATCTGTTCCGGCGGCCTGCCACCAGTATTAGTTCAGTGCTGCCTACCGGTAACACAAGCTCATTTACCACTGGCACCAGGAGCTTTCAGCATGACAACTAAATATGGACAGAGCCAAAATAACAGGGGGGACTTTTTGTACTCAGGGTGTTAAGCTGTAATGGTCGAGCATGGCACCACCGCTGCCAGGGTGTGGACCAATTCACCTCTCAACTCTCCCTCTTTCCTCATGGACTAATGTAGAGTCAAAGAGAATTAAAGCTCCTCAATAGACCTACAAGATGCCTGTGACGTACTTAACCGTTAACTGGCATGCGGTTGTGTTTGCATCTCCTCTAAAGCAGATTTGGGTGACTGTTATAAGCCCTTACTTTGGAAGGAACTCCTTGCTAATGTTCACCTTTTTAATGCCAACAGTTCCCTTCACACTAAGCCAATTATACCTCCTGTGTTGCGAGAGCAAGTACATCTTCGGTGCCGCTTACGATTCAAGAAAATTCTGCATCCAATCTGCAGAAAGGATGAGAAGAAAAGATAACAGCTGCCAAACAAAGAGAGTGCAGTTTCCTCTGAAAACTATTGTCTGAAGAGGAGGATCTCATTCAACTACAGATGTATCAGAAGAGGGGGGGGGGGTTCTGGATTTGTATGGGCTTTAGGCTTTTTTATCTTAATTATGGTGAGAAAATTGTCAGGAGGAGACAAAGACAATGTTTCAGGAGTCAACGGGATTACAGCAGCTCACAGCAGGTGTGTGTGTGTGTGTGTGTGTGTGTGTGTGTGTGTGTGTGTGTGTGTGTGTGTGTGTGTGTGTGTGTTGGTAATGAGATTAGCCCCCACCCCCCTCCACTACTCATGTATCTATTCTTCTTCTCCCCATCCATCACTCCCTCTTTTTCTCCAGCGTCCTTGTTTGCATCTGTGGTTTTCTTCTCTCTCTGCATCTTTTACTAAACAGGCTCTTTTGAAGTACTTGGCTGCTCCGTGTTGGTCTCGACAGGATAACTATTTTAACGTTAGATTTTCCAGCTCACTTCATATCATCTGTGATGGATCGATGTGTCTAGTTTGGAGGCTGAAGTTATGTTTAAAGATTTGAGCGTGAAGATGCAGAAGGAGAATGAATACAAAGGACCTCTACTGCCCTCTTGCGGTGGTATTGCATCAGTGCATCGTGCCCTCAGTCTTCTGATGGAAGTCTCTCTGTAGGGCAATTGGTCCTTTTAATTTCCAGCTCATTACTATTAATTGGAGTTACAGGAGTTTTTTTTTTTTTAATCTGTTTGAATGAGTCTTTTGATCTGATTGTCAGCAGCCTCCAGAAACCTGCTGACTCCTGTTTGCCACCCACTCTGGGTGCTGCATTAGCTTTAATCAAAGATCCAAACTTTTAGAGTTTGACACAGTCTTTGAGTTAATTACTGCAGCTGAGGCAGACAACCTTGAGTTACTTTCCCTCTTTAAAGCTTCATTAGAGTGAGAAATTGATTGCTGTTTCACGTTTTGTGCTTTTGGAATAAATCGGTCGCCGAAAGTTTTTGAGCCAGCCCCTTTGGAAAACTAACTGCCAATTACAGGCACTGAACCACAGGGACAACACAGGCCGAGACCACATAGACAAACACAGACAGCGACACTGCAGCCCGCGCTCTCAGCTGATCCGTTCGACCCAGCGGGGAGATTGTCGGTTAGTTTATTTTGTCGGCCGTGGTGTGGCGCTGAGGGCTGGGGTGATGACCGGTGGAGGTCATATGTGGAGAGTGCAGCAGATGAGGCTTTCATTTCTGAAAACTCACTGCGGGTGCTTAGAGGGGGAAGGAGCACTTGCCGATTCTGCACCACAACTGACTTCCAGTAACAATAAACATTACACAAGGAAACCGTTACTTTTCAAAACAGTTGCAAAGTGTCTGGTGGAAATAAGTGTGTGTCTGAACCGGTCACTGTGTGTGCTTCACTTGTTTCCACAGACTCTAACCTGACCAATGCTGTGCATTTGTTCATCAGCTCTGAATGTACTTACTGATATACAATTTATCAACAAGTGCTGCCAGGAACCAGGCTGATTATCTGCTGATGCATCGATTTTCTTGTGAGATTCTGAAGTTATCAACTTTTTTTTTTGTGTGTGTGTCTGCCTGTGTTTGTCCACTCCTGTTTATTAAAGTTGTTGGAACTGAGATGCAACATGTTGGTTTGGGCCAAAACCACTATTTTTGAAAGCAGAAAAACCTTTTTACACTCCAGGCTCAGCTCAGCAGATTGCAGCGTCTGTCTTCGCATTTAAACTTCAAGATTTTGATCTCTGGGAGCTGCTGAGCACAGAAACTTAACCTCAGAAACCTTCAAAAAACAAGAAGCTGAGACCGAATTTTAACCCAGTGAGTAAATAACAATTTAGACCACCAGCAACCCACGCTTTGTGTGTAAGACGGGGAAAAACACGACTCTGAAATAATGGAAAAGCAAAACTGTCCTCCTCTACAAGTGGGATTTTTTTAGATTTTTAATTTGATAACTAGATTGTTTAAAAGCGGTTTAAAATGACTGTTAGTGATTTTAATTCTGAATTATTGTCCCCACTTATCAAAAAGTAGCTGTTTCCTGCCACAAGATTTACTTATCAACACAGCTCATCAAAGTAATTTTTATCTGTTTGCTAATGATAAAAATAAACTCTGTAAATAATCAGCCCAACACATTCTCACTGAAGCTCATCTATTCTTTCTCTCGTGCTCTTTTACTCTGTCCTCCACTCTTTATATACACACACACACACACACATACACACACACCCACACACAGACACACACACACACACACACACACACACACACACACACACACACACAAAAATAGACACACACCACTTCCTGCCTGTGCTGGCTGTTCCCACAGACCACAGCTGGGTTGGCTGAGTCACTGTGGCGAGAATCCCTCTGGCAAAGTGTGTGTGTGTGACTGTGTGTGTGGGGGGCACACATCAGCTTGTCTGTTGCAGCCGGTTCACACACACCCCCCTCATTCTAGCAAACTGGGTGTTCTGTCTGCACTGTCTCTAAATCTGACATATAAGTTGTGCTGACACAAACTGGGCCGTTCCCATGATATTAAACTGAGAGTAGCCGCAGCAGTCAGTGACATCTAACAAGGATGTTCAACCAAACACCGGTCATACAGTGCAGATTGCAAATCCAGATTTAACTGGATGATCCGTCAGGAACCAATGCAAGTAGAGGAAATAAATAGTAATTAATGTATGTAAGGAAAAGTTATATTAAGATTTAGGGTCATCGTCTACCGACAGATAAACTACAGTGGTTGCCATGGGAACCGTTTCTCGCACAGAGCTTGACAGTTCATTCTTGACACTGAATTGAAAAAAAAAAAAAAAAAAACTGTTTCCCCTCAAGGTCCACTTACTGACTTCTTCTTTCTCTGCACTTTTTAGATAAATATGAAAAACTTGACATTTCAGAGTAGAGCTTTGGTGCAGCAACGGCACAGTAACAGCACTTTACATCGACAGCTTCAAGACTGTTTCACTTTGTTTGTGAAAACATGGAGATGGAGACATTTTTACAGTCATATTACATTGCATTCATTTTGTATTCATCCCCTGTATTAATGATCAACTCAATCTCGCATGCACGACTCTGTTGTCAGCTAATAACAATGACAGATCTAACACACTAGCTCTTTTTACCACCAGGGGTCAGTGTGGGCTTAGGTGTGACAAGGCTGAGGTCTTTCTCATCAGTCTGCTGGTTGTAGTGGGAGGAGGGGGGCGGGGGCGGGGGCTGGAGGAAGTTTGTCTTATGCTCTGAGGCCTTACATCATGCCCCCCTGGGTGCTGTGTGCGCCTGCTGGGACGGTGGTTACTGTTACGCTGAGTGTGAGGGAGGACAGGAAGGAGGTGATTTCTATGTGTGTGTGTCTTTTTCCTTTGGGGAATTGTGTATATACTGTACATGAACACTACATGTTCTATTACTGGCTGCCCTCGTGTGTGTGTGTGTGTGTGTGTGTGTGTGTGTGTGTGTGTGTGTGTGTGTGTGTGTGTGTGACAGAGGTCAGGAGGAGACCTGCAAGCAACATAAACTGTCATATATGATCTTTCTCTTACATTACTAAATCTCATGGGATTATTCTGTTACTGGACATTTTTATTGCTTTGGTTTTAGAATATGTAAAATCTCTGATGTTGCAGCCTCCACATTTACTCACCTGCAGCATCATTTCCTCCTATAAAACCTAATGAATTCAAATTCCTACCGCAGGAAGTGGCGGGGAAGCAGGCAGGAAGTGAATGTTAGCGGGGAATAAACAGGATGTTGTGATGTGATCAGGGCGGTTTGCTTAGTCACTTGACTTCCTTCCACCATCTATGCTTTGATGGCCTGGGAAATTGTCACGAATGCATCAGGGTCATAAAAATAAATGGTTCTCTTTCATCTGCAAGTCACAGATGGTTCTCGGATAGAAAAACCTTATAAAGAATCAATACTGATCTTTGTGTTTTAGCTGGAATACTGTATTGGTAGAGAAAGCAAAGTTCCTTCATTATTTATGTTGTTTTTCATCAAGGTGTGAGGGACGTGGAGAAAATCCTCTATCAGGGTATATGTTATGTATAAACCCTTATAGAGGAATGGACAAATTTGTATTGTTTCATGGTGTATATTATCATATCGCCCAAATCAATGAAAAGGGGGTTGTGAAGCCTCGAGTTTTAAAGATTCACTGAAAAAAAAAAAGTCCCGCTTCTCTAATGTAAAGAAAACAATGAGGCAGAAACGTGGAAAAGCTTGATGAAGCAACGCGGAGGTTTCTGGCACAACTTCACCTACTTCACCACCCTTTAGGTGCACTTCTCCAGGCCATCAACTAAACACGGTGGTGCCTGTGTCCTCTGTTGGACATTCCCTACCAGCCCGAGACATATTGGCAGATATGTATGTGTTTATATATGATTGGCTGTATTATATTTTTTCTGTGTCATACTTACTCTATTGCTTGAGTGTTAACTGAGTTTTCACCTCACAAAAGCTCTTTGCTTTGGCTCAAAGCAAAGAACGTATTCTTACAAGCTTCAAAACCTTTACACAAATGTACATACAGATGACTCAACAGCACAAACATACTATATGTAAAGTGCCAACAAGCATCCACATCCCCCCCCCCCCAGCCCCCGAGAATCAGGATCCATTCTAATGAGCTCAGCACTCCACCACACTGTCGTCTCACATGTCGGTACCCACTCCTCCTATTGTTACACTGAAGCTCACCCAAACACTGACGAATGTGCCATTATTCCACAGGAGCTAGGTTATAGTTTACATGTTGTTGGATTTTCAGTTGTTTACACAGTCTCATTGGAGCGGCGATGAAACGGTCAGAGGGCTAATCCTTTGTAGAGAGTTGTCTGATATAAAGAGTAGAACCAGGAAATGCCCTGGAACTAAATTCAACCAGTGATGATGATTATTGTCCAAATAAAAGATTATAGTCTCAGCACTGTTGTTAAAATGATACTTTTTTCAGTCCTTAGTCTGGTGAAGACAAAATGTCCTACAACAGCTTCTGTAATCTAACCCAAATTTCAGACCACTCCATGAATCAGTGTTTCATGTGTTTATGCACAAGATCTTTATCTAAATAAAACATTGTGCCCTGGGCATTGCATCTTCGCACCTACTCTATTATTTATCTTGAATTTTTATCCCTTTATATTTCTTTTTTCTAATCCATATTGTTCGCACTAATCATGCATAAGAGCACACCGCATTGCATTTGGTGTGTGTGACAATAATCCCTGTTTTGATCAAAAAATTAAAGATCACGAGAATGTGACCGAGCTTCAATCCCACGCAGTTTTTGATGCTAATTACTAACGTCACATTTAGTTTGGCTCTCCATATTGAAATGCTGAGATAAGCCAACAAAAAATTTGATAATTGATGAACATTGAAGTGATTTAGCCAGCAAAAATATGGAGATTTGCTGTTTTCCCGCTTCTCAAACATGAGGTTTTTAAGCTGTTGTGTGTTTTATGCCACTGTAAAAGCAACAAAACAACCTGGAGATGTCGCCTTTAGGGACTGAGATCATCAAAAAGATAACATGATTAATTCAAAAAGAATAGACACATTAGCCAATCATTGTTAGATGTAGCTGTGCAGCACTGATGTTCGATACCCAGCCTTATCTGTTCTGAAGGCTCCGGGTTTAAGCGTTTAGTCAACATCACAAACTTAAAACGAGACTGTGTTGTGTTTTTAGAGATCACTGAATGATGTAACTTGAGGAAATATTTCATCCTAAATCACACTGAGAGTCCGGTCGATGGGCTTTTGATCCAGCCTCCACGATTCAGCCGAAGCCGCTGCATGGTCACGCGTCGAGTCGAATTCATCGCAACCCGGCGGATCTCCTGGTGCTCTTTTCACATATTTGCTGCTGTCGATAGAAACACAATGGACTTTTTCACACCACAAGGTGAACACCGTTCTGTCTGATTGGCAGGGAAAACAGATAGCAACACTATCTGGAGCCGCAGGTTGAGGGGCTGCCGGATGTGATGGAGTGCCCTGATATCCTGCCATTCATTCATTCACTCCCAGGCGCTGGCACAAAGGCTAGAACCTCTTTGCTCTCAGCGCATGTTAAAGCCATTATGGCTAATCAACAAGTGCCAAGTTGGCGCTGGCCAGTGTGGAGAAGTATACGTGTGTGTGTGTGTGTGTGTGTGTGTGTGTGTGTGTGTGTGTGTGTGTGTGTGTGTGTGTGTGTGTGGGGGTTCTCAGGAACTCTGTGTATAAGCAGATTGTTGACTTGTGGCCAAACGCTCCACTTTCTGCCTGTTTTTATCAGATCCAAACACAACCTCTGAATCCTTTCAGCGGCAGTTGACCCAAGTGGCAAGACATCCTGTTATCGTCTGATATATGAAGTGACTAAAGAGGGAGAGGATGTAAAGTATGTGTTTTGTGAGTGTATGTGAAAGGATAGGAGTGCAACTACTTCAAATTTTAGTGTTTCGTTTCTGGTCTTTAAAGGACCCTACTGTTTGCCTGTTCACTGCAGGTTTTTTTAAGCCATGCTGTTGTGCATTTCCTTACACTTCCAGGCACCCATCAGTTCCCATTCATTTTTTTCAATGATGTAAAAATCAATTAACAGACTGGTGAAACCTGTTTGAGTTGTCTAACCCATCAGAGGTGCTTTATTTTTTGTCAATGTCACAACACCATTATGAGGTAATGCAAAAACAATGTGCACTTAAATGACATTATTATACAATAACCTATTTTCATAATGTTTATTAATGAATGGAAGCCAATGGCTGACTGGAACAGTGGGACTAATGCGTCCTAAAATCTAAACCTGTTAGTGATGTGGGGGCTGCTGGTGAACTACTGCACAGTAAAAACACTGTCCAAGAAAAAGTCCTGCAGTAAATCATTGTGTGTTACATCTGCTTTACATTTCCATCATTACAAAATCAGTCAGTAATAGGGATTTGTTCAAAACAATGCTGCTAACAATACAATATCTTAACGATACGCATCCTTAGTTATGTGGCATCAAATGCACAGGCAAGTTCACTTCATCCTCAACTTTTTCATTCTCTTCGCTCTCTTCTGTTGTTTGCCTCCTTTTGTCCCTAATAAAATGCTGTGATGTTGCTTTGTAAGAGATGTCAGAATGAATCTAATTATATGCCGGACAGCTGACATGATGTGCTGTAGAAGACTATGTGTGTACTTTTGTTAATATTGTAGCTTATGTTGCACAGAAAGTAACAGTTTTGTAAATGCGGTGCCATGTTGTGTCAAGTTGTACATGTCCAGACCCTGGGCCCTTAGCTGTCAGGAAATGTGGCCCCCTGAACAACATAGCTGAATAGCCCTGGCTTACAGTGTAACAGAGAGAGACCTAACAGTTTAGGGTTGTGCTGATGGACGACGGTCTTGGTGATCGACGATCATCAGACCAGTCGCCGATAGCTCATGCCCAAGACCATATTTGTCTTGTTTTCCCATCACTGTAGTAACTTCTTATTATCATTATTTGTAGTATTAAATAAATATCAAATTTAATTTGCCTAGCCACAGTTTCTAGAACCGATGCCTGCAACACAACTCACACTCTCACACCAGCCGATTGCCACTGAATCGGTGCCTGTGTGGTGGAGCGATCACATTTCGTAATTGGATGAAAAAATTGTTTACTATTTCCAAAAGCACAAGAGGCTGCGGTTTTTCTTTTGGAGAGAAAAGATTTCCAGATGTCTTTGTAATAAAGACATTCTGGTTTCCTGCATCTTTGGCCAGCAAATCAGGTCAAGTATCACAGGAAATCTTTTGTAATTACAAACCCAGTGGTTTGATCATCCCGTAGCTGAAAAGCCACGAGTTCAATCCCTGCAGTAGTTTGTCAGTCTGGACCTCTTTTACCCATGTGTCAGACCTTGAGGAAGACACTAAAACCCCCTGCCCGGTCAGCCACTGTTAACCTCATCCGCCAACACACACACACACACACACACACACACACACACACACACAGACACACACACACAGATTTTAGGAAAGCTCGGTTGCCATAACAGACACTGTTGAAGATGATGCAAACACAGATACAGAAACAGGCGTACGCAGAAGCACACCCCTTAACAAGCTCGGTTGTCATAACAGAGACACTGAGGATAAGTCCGACTCCCGCGCACGACTCTACTGCTGCTCGTCCTCTGAGTGCTCCGCCACAGCGGGGAGAAGCCGAACCAATTATCAAACGCGCAGTCATGATCCTCCTCGCTCCTCGCAGCTCAGAGACATGCGGTCATGTCGGCATCTGAGGGGAGCAACGTTCGTCTCTAATCACTCTGCATCCGCTTTATTTGTGGAAATCGCTGAACGAGGCGAATGGATGTGGTTGATTTGCCACTAAACCAGACCTGAGCAGTATCTGCATCCGGTTCATGGTGTTTAATTTAACCTGGGGGGGGGGCAGATTGGGCATTTATAGCATCGGGAGAACCTGACTCTTGTGCAAATTTAGAAAAATGGAATAAATTCATTTTTCAGCTGCTTTAGTCAATAACTTTAAAACTTCAGATATGCGGGAGTTCCTGGGAAGATCATATTTAGATTGCGCCCTGCAGTGAAAACTAAAACCTACATTGTGATGAGAATCAGAAATGGGAAAGGCAGTTTTTTTTGCTGCTTAACTCGGCCCCACTGCAGGCTGCTGTAGTATAGAGTTAGCAGCAAAAAATGGCCGCAGTGTCCCCAGGGTTCGGTGTAAATGAGATTTGCTGGGGGGATGATTGGGTCTGAGGCAGGCCTGGAGATGGTCCTTTATGAAATAACCTCTTCAATCTCTGACAGAACAGCAGGGGGAGAGAGAGCAGACATGCGGCAGACTCACACATATAGCTACCACTGATGCACTTGAATGAAAAAAAAAAAAATGTGTGTGTGGCTGCGCGGTGACACAGAGTAGACTGGACTGTATTTGGCAAGTTAGATTAGATGTGGTACACATTCACGTCTATGCACACAGACACACACATCAGCCTTCTGTTACTTCAGCTTTGATTAAACTTAACATCAAGAACAGAAGAGAGTAGCTTCTCTTTGCGTGTGACGGCTAAAGCCCCAGACACACGAGGGACATTAGAAGACGTTAGTCGGCCAGGATTTTTGTCATGTTTATGGTCGTTTACTTTTATTTCTGATTGGATTAAATGAGGCAGACATAGTTGGGTTAAAAGAATCAAAGGCTGTTGTTTCACTGGAGAAGAAGAGTCAGTCTCAGATCTGAAGACACAGATCTGTGCACGTCTGTCACAAAAAACACCCAGTCAGCTCTTTGACTTCGTATTGACACTGAAACAGTTGTTTGATTAATCAATAAGTTGGTCGACAGAAAACGAACAATGGATTAATTCAGCAAAAAAAATTATAAACATTTGCTTGTTCCAGCCTCACAAATGTGAGACCTGGCTGTCAGAGCTGAGAAATTAATCGGAATAATGTCGAAATCAAAATGTGGCCAAGTGCAATATCCAAATCGCAGGAGCTGCAATTTGTTTGATAAAGGTAAAATGAGTCCAAACATACTATGAACGAAGCGTTGTGGTGCTACAGAAATGTCCCCAGCCTATAAATCATATTCTCCAGACTTAAAGGAACATGGTTGTTTGGTACAAGACCCAACAAAAATCACTTAATTAGCATTTTTATATCCCCCCCCCCCACTATAATTATGACGCATATCACAATTGCAATATCTGACAAAATAATTGCAATATAATTATTTTTTTTGCATATCATTCAGTCCTACTGGCTGTAATTTGAATATATTTGGCTTTTAAAAAAAGATTATGCAGTAATTGATTGGTTAATAAAACAACATCTAACAAAACTAAGTTCTTACACTGAAGTGTGTGTTCTATTTTTAAAGCTGCCACTCATCAGGAAAGCGGCAATCAGTCTCGCTAACATCAAATCTGTTTTTTCTTTAAATTGTGTTATACAGGATCTATTATCACCATCGTCAACACCTCTTTTACCTTTTGTAAGGTTTCAAAATGGTGACCAGAAAATTTCAAAAACCCAAAACTTACCTGCACTCACTTAAAAACCTACATTCCCCACCCAAAAAAAATAAATATACCATAAACCTGCAATAGCAACAGTGCACATACCCACAACCCTAAATTAAAAACAAAGATCCCTTCTCCTGTCATAGACCCCTCTGTGTATTTGTACAGTGTTGTTTCTGAAAGGGAAATCCACCCTGAGGAGGCCTCGCTGGACCAGACACACAAACCACTGACCCTTAGAAAAACCTGACAGTCTGAGAGTTGGACGATTTGGCTGCTGAGATCGTCTTCCTCTGTGTTGTTTTTGCACTCTGCTGTCAGAATCGGTTAGAACAGATTGTGGCAACTTACAACGGGCTCCAGATTTCCTCTGTTGGCTTTCTTAAACGTGTCGGTAATTGAGGTCATCAAAAAAAAAAACAAAGCACCGAATATAGCTGGAGGACCTGTTTTCGTGAAACGTGGACGGCCAGGGTCAAACGTTTTCACACACCTCTGTGGATATTAGAGCGTTCCTCGGGGGAGGTGACATGTGTTCTCCCATTCCCTAAAATATTCCTGCACGGTCACACAGCAGTTTTTAAGAAAAGAAATCACTACTTTTCCAAAGAGGCAAAATGCATTTATATCTCCGTCACCGACATTTAACGTTAACAGCATCCATAATAATGGTTATCTGTCAGTGTAAGTGCATTACTGACAGCTAAGCGTATGTGTGGCAGCCAAAAAAGCTCTTTGTCTGTGTTGTCCTCTCAAAGCAGCAGGCTTCACTTCCTCTTTTCATAGACATGCAGTGCTGATGATCCGTGTTTTGACACTGATTGATTTCTTTTTCTCTTTTTGACAAACTCAATGGACGTTTTTTGCTGCTATTTTTTTTTTTTATCTTTTTGCACATCTTCTGTTCTTGATTCTTTTCTTTTCCGAGTTCAGGATTTGACCCAAAAACTGAGTCTTGGCATCCTTCTCCGTCTCCCTACTCATTCTGCTACAGATCCTCATTTGTGTTTCTCCTCCTGTATGTCTTCCTTTCCCTTAACTTCCTCCCTCGCTCTCGTTCTGTCCAACTGTTTTTCTCTCCCTCCCCACCCCCCACCCTCTCCTCTCTTGCTCCTCTCCCCTCCTTTTCTTGTCACAGTAATTGGCTCAGAAAAAAATTATGCAGACTTATTTAGCCCTCTCTGAAATCTCTCTTTGCTTGGCTCACGCAAGATTAATTGCCTAGAGAAGCGGAGCGGCACTTGTTGTCCGTTTGGTTGAATTAACATTAAAACAGACCAGGCACACAGTCGTCTTTGAACCAGGACCACTGAGGGTTCCTTCTCTCTTGTTTGTCTACTCCTCTTTCTCTCCCCGTCAATCTCTCACCCTTGTTTTCTTTCTATCCGTCTATTTTAAACCATTCACTCCCACCCATGCCTTTGTCCATAATGAGAGTTTTGCCTTTGACGCTGCACAAGTGGGAATATGGTGAACTATTTTGTGGTAGAGTTGATCAAAACTGATGTAGACAAAATCTGTCTGGGTTCAACCAAAGAGAGGGGTTTTTTTATGGGGCGATGAAAATGATGCAATTATTTCATAACGGTTGTAATGGGAGGGGTTTTATGAGTCTTAACTCGGTCATGGGAACTTTAGTTTTGGAGCTTTTCAGAGAGTTAAGTTAAGACTCAGGGATGTGGAGTTGCAGCTTAGCCCAAGCAAAGAGATTGAAGGGACGTGACTGGGCATGTTCGCAAATGAATGCATAACATACATCAATATAAATATGCACTACCAACTCCACCACACATATACACACACACACAAACTCTGATTCTCCGAGGACCATGTGTTTCAAGTCAGTCTGTGAAGTGTTCTGTTTCCATGCCCAGTCTGGATGTACCTTCTGCTCTGGGGTCTGTGATGACTTGCACCGGCATATCTGCCATGCTTGACTTGTGTGCTGAGCCTGCTGGAATACCAAGCAGATCAACAAACACATTCCCAGGATATCCAGGCTCACAGAGAGAAAACTATGCCAGCCACTGAAAGTTTCTAAGTAAATATTACACTTCTACTTTTGATTCATCATAAACCTGTTTATTCAGAACCTATAAACAACTATTTTATGCCTCTACAATAGTCTTTCCACGTCTTGCTCTGTTAGTGTTGCACTTGTGGGATTGCCCATCAAAAGTTAAAATCCTGTTCCAGTTGCCTAAGAGGTAGTTTTTGTTTCAAATTATTGAATTCTTTTGCAAAAGCTTTTAAGGATCATCTGAAGTACAGAGGCTACTGTAAAATGAGGATAAATACATAATGCAATACTTATCTGTCATACTTAAGGGATTCTGAGAAAAAGCTGAAATGAAGTCTCAGGGTGTTTTAATCTTCCTTCTCTGAAACACAGAGTGCTTTCCAAACTAAGCAGCCTATTTTACACTTGCAGTGTACATTATTTATCAAACTGGAGCTGCCTGCTCAGGTCATCTGGCTCTACCGAGATCCAGAACAAATCTACAAATTTACACAACCTTTATGGTACAGAAATGAATTTCTTACAGTTTTTTTCGATACTGATGCAAGAATCGGAAATGCCCCGCTCTTGCCTAAAATACAGTATCAGGTATCGGCGAGTACATTAGCCATTGCACAAGTCCGATACCATGTAATTTATTCATTCATTCATTCATTTATTTAAGGGACAATGCATGTTAATGAACATCAGTACAAAATACACAAAGTTAACATGCTGAATTGTAGCAAAAATGTGAATTTACATCCGTAGTCCCAGGTAGGTAACATAAAACAAAATACAATACAAGCAACACATATAAAATACACAAATAAGAAGACAAGTACATTTGCTGCATACTGAGTTAAAAGATCTGGTTTGACTTCAGCCAATGTTTGACATATGTCTTGAAGGCAGGATATATAGGACACTTCCTTATTGCAAGTGGTAAGCCATTCCATTAATACACCTTATAGTTTCACACCCGGATAAAACAACAGTTTTCCCCGAAATCAATTCTTCTTCGCTGCTCTAAAACAGTAGCTTACACAGGAATTTGCGCTGTGCAGCCACCTTGCAAATACTGTTTTGAAGCTTCAAAGAAGAATTGATTTCCTGTAAATAGTGTATCAGCAATTTGGCAACATGTCACACTGTAAGGTCCCACCAGTAAAAGGCAACACGCGCAATGCAATGGTATTGGATCAGTAATTGTTTATCGGCTGATACACAACTTCAGATATCAAGAAGAAATAAATGGTATTGGAACGTCTCTAGAATTAGTTCATTCATTTAATCACATAAATATAGAACAAATACGTCTTTTATGTTACCAACACCTCATGGGACAAACTCCCCTGACAAATATGATGTTTGAAGCGTTTCTACTGAGGGGTTAGCAGTATGGATAAAACATGACCTTTCTGTAAAATTTAATTGGAAAAACAGTTTTAAAAATCTGTTAAAAGGCTTGTGATAACTAAAGTCACCGAACAGGCTGGAACAGATGCCATGGTGTAAACTGAGAAGTAACCAGAAGTCATACCCTTTGTCGGTAACTCATTTTCATTCTCAGTGTACTTAACCATCATCAGGTTAGAGTCATTTTTACCTCACAAAGGTACAGTTTTAACATCCTTTACATCCGGATAGATTAAATTGAAGAATCAAATCATGTAACAAACAATGCAGAGGTTATGATAAAACAATTACAACACACTTGGAAATTTTTTCTGAGGCACCACAAAGACAAACGTATGGAGAGTTGTCAGCTGTGATGGTGTTACTAACAAAGAAAGATGATGTCTTCAGTGGCTACCTCCTGTAGAAATAAAAGATAGACAACAGAGTAAATTCATAAGGGTGACTTCCACAATGACTGCCTTTGTTTGAAGCTTTTCTCGAGATGGATGAAGCATGAATGTCGGAGTGCGAGACTTCCACCGCGGCTCCCATTATTTTGTTTTCTTGCAGACATTTTTCTGTCAACCGTGCAGCATCTTTTCAACAAAGATCACAGTCAGACAAGACAGGATCACATGCTCCACTCTAATCCCTTCTCCATCCCTAATGCAACAGAAACGTGTCACTGCAGGGCTGTCACAGACATCCTTTTGTTCACACAGCAAATTAGCCCGTTTGCTTGCTCTTCCCTCACGGTTTCGCCTCCGACAATGGCCATTGTGTAAGGTATCGTTGTCAGATTTCTGCTGTCTGCGCGAGAGTAAAAGTGCTTATTTCAACAACAAGGCCGGCTTAGCCAGCCCCCACTCTGCTATTCCCCCGGCGCTCAGTAAAGTATCGATGTCTCTTAAGATGAGCATTGCTTTGCAGAGGGTGGGATAATGTACTTTAGTTTCCCTAAATGATAGGGGAAGTATAGGATCTCGGAAAAAGCAAATGTAGAATTAAGTGGACCATCTGTTGTTTGGGCACGTATAAATTATCCGTTTTCAAGAGGATGGCTTGTAGACGGACATTTAGACCCATGGAAACTTTCTTCCTCTGACTTGACTCAAATGCAAGCCTGTGTTGCTTTATTATTATGTTCAAATCAAATGAAATCAAAGTACAGCTAAAAAACTAAAAATGTATTCATCTGCCTAACACACTGTCAGACCTTGTATCAAAAGCTCAGACATTTCAGCATGAGAAATGAAATGACACCAGAAAACATGGCGCAAACAAAGCAATTATCAAGATGATTGTATTTCAACAGAAACTGAATGTTTTTAAGCCTTTGACGATGCAAATGACAACAGAGGAGTATTTGTCCCCCACCGGTTGTTCTTAGGAAATGTTGTTTGTAGTTTGGTGATTTAATATTGTGTGTTGCATAATTGCGTTTGAAGCCTGAGAGGGAGATAAGCTCACACTGCACTGAACGAATTGTTGGCCAGCAGAAGCCAGTGTGGTCCCAAACACCCTGTAGCTCTCAATGTGTAGAGAAGTGAAGCCCAAACAGTGAAGATACAATGAAACACCTTAAAGACTCTTTGAATTCATTTGAGTGCAGTAGAATGATTTTGGTTAGATTCCAGAGCTCTATTACTTTGCGCATATCTTCATCTTTGTGTTGTCTTGGCTACTATACCAGTTTTTAATAGCATGGAAACCCAGGTTAAACACAGTGGTTTCTACAACCATCTTTACAGCAACCTTTATAATGCACCTACATTAAAGTGTGAACCAAATGACTTTTAGACGTGTAGCAGTTTCTCAAAAACAGTTGGGAAACCTTTGAGGAAGCCACTCTCAGATCTGTAAATATGAAGCTACAGCCAGGAGATGGTTACCTTAGCTTAGCATAAAGACTAGAAACAAGGAGAAACTGATAACCTGGTTCGTCCAAAGCTAGAAAATCAGCCTACCGGCATGTAAAGTGTACATGTTAACATGTTTGTTTAATCTGTATAAAAGCTTAAATGTTAAGATGACACATTTTGGTTTCATGGGACGGACTATTTCTTGGCAGGATTGGTAATTTTCTGGAGTTTCTGCTGGTTTATGGGGATATTTAAGACATTTAAACTAACTTGTTTCATTTCTCTTCTCCCTCTATGGTCTGTGTGCTGCTCCTATCCTCCCTTGAACCCGATCTCTACTTTCATCCATGCAGGTAAGTCATTCTCCATTCCTCAGACGTCTGTTTTAACTCACCTGTCAATCTTTTGGAACTGTTCACAAGAGCCCAATGAAAACCTGCTTCATATGCAGACCAGATTTTATTCTGAATTTTACCAGCCCCCCCCCAGGGATTCGGTCAGCTAAAAAAAACCTCCATCAGAGGTGGAAAGTAAAAATTCTGGATGGTTTAGAGTTAGACATCTTAATACCTTGCTTTGCAGTCTGATATTCATGACAGTTCAGGGAACATTATGCAGAAGGGTGAGGGTGGAGGGAGATGCTTGGCCTTAAAGTTATTTTCTCCTGTACTGAATATCACCCGGAGCAACAGCCAAGTCATGGCCACACACTTTATTAAAAGCGGGGTAGTAAAACAAAGAAAACAGGGATAGAAATCTGCTTTACAGGAGTCAAAGTTTCCCTTTTGGCTGTCTCTCAGTCAGAGCTCAGAAAAAAAGGGATGGATTGGTAAATCAATAGATACATGGAGTGAATAAACAGTCTGACTGAGTCCACACACTGTACTACAGTGTTATCCTCCAGCAGCCGCCGACTCTTTAGATTTACCCAGATTGTGTAAATCCAGGTCTGTGACCGGAAGACTGCCTCTGCCAGTCCCAATCTGGCAGGGTAAATTTGTGTAGAAAAAGAAGTAGCAGTAGTTGCTTCATTACCAGTACTGAGGTGCAACTGAGCAAGGCCCTTAATCCCCCCCCCCAACTGCTCAGTGGAGATGCTCAGACTGTGGTTGTACTGCTGTTGGTGAAACTTCCTGAACAGATACAAGAAGTGGGGAAAAGTCAAATCACATGTATCTACTCTGATTCTTTTTCCCCGACTACTAGCAGCGCTATACATGATTTCTAGTCACTGAAGTTCATACACATGCAAAGCAGTCCAGTATGTCTTTAGCAGTAGCACACAGTAAATCTTTGACAAATAAGAATAAAAGGCTTTATCTTTGTCAGAAGCTTCAGTCACCTGGCAGACCTTCTAGCTCAGTCATAAACTTTATTAATGCCAGTTTCTTTGTGGAAACTCTTTGTCACCTATATGACCGAAAACAAGGTTGAAAGACACAAACACAAATTGTGAATACACCTTAACAATATATATTTTTTTAAAAAGCCCTTTTAAAATTCCCATGATTGTTTGAAAAGCTTTGACGATCTGTTGATCAGAGTTTGGACTGAATCAGGTCAATCCAGCTATTTCAATGTTATCTATGTAAACCAAGACGGACATTGCTTATGCTCAGAGGTGTGAAAATTAGGCGTAATTGAAGTTATAATATATATAAGATGTAAGAAGCTTTGCATAGATAAGTCAAAATTTCAAGGCTATAAATGGTTATCAGACAAGTAAATCAGGCAATTTAAAGTACAGAAATGAATCACTTTACGTTACAGTGATCTCAGCTTAAAATACAGACAGATATCCAGACAATGCAAGACAATGAAAAATATCCAACCACAGTTTTAAGCTTTCTTCCTTGTCTCTTTCTATTTTATGGTAACTTTGGCTGTGTTAAATTGCTGAAGATTGGTAAAAATGGAGGGGAAACAAAACTCTCTCAGATGAATGATGATTTAGATAAATGAAATACAGATTGATTGATTCTGAGCCATATACATGCAACTCTTAACTGTTTTCATCTGTTAACAGTTGTTTTCTAACTGTACATCAACACGCTCCAATGAAATCAAACACAGAATCTGAGACAAAGACTCCCATCAGTCACCCGTCCAGCACAGACTGCAGCCTTTTCTCTTCCCACCTCCAGTCAGAGTGGTGTCTGACTGGCCTAATCCCAGCCCAGGTCGGCTCAGGAGTCTCCAGGGTGCAGGCGGGGGGTGGGGGATCTGCCGAAGCTCTGTCTTATTGATTTGTGTCATTCTGTCCCAGCGGCGACTTTGATGTGACAGTTTCATTTGAGCTCTGCTTATGGAGCCTTTAATTAGATTTCAGTGCCGGGGCTCCTCTCCTGGGGACGGAGGTGCTGAAAGGGAAAGAGATTTGATGATGAGTTTTGGAAGGGGTGTGTGTGTGTGTGTGTGTGAGTGTGAGTAAATTTTGTTACTTTTTCCGGTAAGAGTTAACTTCTGCATTGGTGTGTTTGTAGGTTAGGACTCATAAATTGCAGAGTTAACGTGTGTGTGTGTGTGTGTGTGTGTGTGTGTGTGTGTGTGTGTGTGTGCGTGTGCGCGCGCTTGCACTTAAGAGAGTGAGTGTGGGTGTGTGAGATAGACTCAGACGGGGAAAACCTTGACGCCTGCTCTACCTCGGCCTGGATTAAAGCCTGAACTTGCAGCTCTAATACAGCCGCATCTCAAATCCACCGGCTCTTAGCTCTGACTTAGCAGAACCACATTTAATCGCAAATGCAATATCTGAGGTAATGAGAAAGTCTCTCTCTGAAGTCACTGCAGTCCAGGATATTATCTGTGCAAACTCCAGGTCTTCATTTATCAACAGTGATCTTAAACGTGTTAGAGGAGTATTTTAACAGAAATAGTTCCCAGATGAGAGAGACTGGGGTAGCAGCTGAAGAGGAACAGTGTCTGTGGATCATTTTAAGCTGCAGAGCTTTAAGTCACAGGGACAAACATCAGACAACAGTGTGTTCTGATGTTGTTAAAGGTTTGTGTACTGTTAAAAACTTGGAAAACATTCTCATACAGTATCTTGAATTATAATGAATTGACAAAGGCTAAATGCTGTTTCTGTTTCATGGAGACAAACGATAAAGTTGATTAATCGATTCACTGAAACTATTACTATACTAATTACTACTACTACTACTACTAATTTATTAAAGTCATTAAAAAGTTAAAAAATTTCCACAGACTGGAAATGAAGGTGGGCATAGCCTCTGTGACGTCATGCATAGGTATCTGATGAACGGTTTTGATGCTCAGACTGGGCTGCTCCTCTTTTGCCATCTTGGCAGGACATAACTCTCTTCAAACCCATTGGAACCAGTTAGAATAATTCAGTCTTTACTTTTCAAACCAATCCAATGTGATCACCACCTTGGAGACGTGTGGTTAGTGGAGCCCTTTGAGCCTTCACAGACTGAATCCTCTGCATAACTGTAATGGGATTCAAAGCACTGGCACAAGACTTTCAGGATAATTTTGATGCATTCATGGTATAATTTTAACAACTCTGTATGACCCTTCTTGCCAGACTCACTTGAGAAAGGGGGGTGGGGGGTTGGGGGAGGTCTCATAAAGTTTGTTAATCCCAGCGGAGTTTATCCCCTCCTATTTTAGTCATAATATTTCCTAATCCAAATAAGGAGCCTGTGTAATGAAACCATATGAGATGTAATTACTATCAAATGGAGTCAAGTTTTCTGAAAGCATCAGCACAACTATAATTTCTCATTAAGCAGCCGTCACTCCTGAGGTGCTCCCTTGGCCCTCAATTACAGCTAGGCTTATGAGACCTCCGCCTGGCTGGAGAATGGCAGCGTATGTGGGTCAGTCTCACATCTCGAGGTTTCAAATCCTTAGCCAGACATGTGCACATAAACTCTCAGATGCCGACTAATGACACAGGCGTGCATTTTGACAGCGTTTTTAAATCCTCCGTATCACAAAGTGTTCCTGCAGGTTTTACAGAGCAGAGCTAGGCGCTAATGTCTGGTATTAGTGGTTACTTACCCACTGGGGGTGCTCTTATACGAATCTGGGCTGTATATATGGTGGAGTACCGCACACACAGCTCGGTGATTTAAGTTGTTCTGCAAATATTCTTTAATGAAGTCTTCAGAGAAACAATCATGGCAGTGTGGTTTGAAAACAATCCACCCTAGAGTGCTTAAAGACTGTTGAAAAGTGTCCAGCTGTAGTGTACGCTGGGTAATGTGGTGTATTTTTATTATTCTTTTGGAAAAGTGGACCCCTCCAATATATATAACCCATAGCTGAGTGTAACACCTTTTCTCCAGGGTCTGTCAAAACATATTGAGGGTAAAGTAGCAAGAGTAGAGGTAGGTTGAGAGAAAGTAGGTCCCAGCATAACATTACAAAAGAACTGCTGGAATACCTTTAGGATCCCAAACTGATGAGATTCAGGACGAAAAAGTGAGAAAAGTATCTGTTTCTATATTATTTGCTCGGCTTCAGTGGCTTTGAGTTGGTCCCTGAGACCAATATTTTTAATTGGCACAGCTCCCTCAGGATGAATGCAGTTTAACAGAAAATATATTGCTCAAACCTGTCAGTGTCAGAAAACAGCACACTGACTACCCGCTGACCGCCCCACAGGTTGGTCTACATCTGACCCAGATTAAAAATAATCCATATTGACTGGCCTCACTCATAACAGGTGAAAGATAAGACAGTAAAGAATCGCATGGGCTGCAATTCTAAGTCTGAAAAACCAAATAATTTACACATCTGATACTAATTCAAATATAAGGAACTGTTTTTAGGCCATGCAGATGTGGGATTTCTGAGACCGATATTAATATTGATATTTGATACTAGCCTTGTGCTAATATTTGATATATATTGATATGTGATATTTCCCACATATGCA
Organism: Seriola lalandi dorsalis; assembly: GCF_002814215.2. Lineage (NCBI taxonomy): Eukaryota > Metazoa > Chordata > Actinopteri > Carangiformes > Carangidae > Seriola > Seriola lalandi. Next base: position 543,286 of record NW_019525289.1, read on the forward strand.
ATATTTTCCATAATGTTTTTTTTTGTTGCAGACTTTCGCCTTTACCTCAAACATAAAATACAATATTATCATTATGTATTATTAAAAAAACTGCTGAAACATAAAATACAGCAATATAATATAACCCCCCCCCAAAAAAGAAAAAACAACAGAAAAAAAAAGAAAAAAAAAACTTCATCCCAATATCACCCTAGCCTGTATGATACTGAAACTCCTTTTTTGCGCAAACATTTTTTTGCGTATCTGTCTACATACGTACTAATGTGATATATTTGGGATGACCCCTTATTAACCAACAGTATGACCCTCTCAATACTTGTATCACGCTATGTTCGTTATATGTAAGGAACTAGGCACATACAGTATGTGCAAGAGCTCTATAGACTTTTTTTTTCCTATTGAGATTGAAGCAGCTAAAACATGAGAAGTCAAATAAGAATGACCTGTTTTTGGGTAGAGGCTCTGTCTGCTTAATGATAAATACAGACAGCATGTATAATCCCTGTCTCTCTTCGTCTTTGCCTCTCTCTGAGGGTCTCTCACAAAACTTCCACCTCCTTCCTTCCCTCGCGCGCAATCTCCGGCCTCACTCCCTCTTTTCTCCCTCTGCCTCCCCCTCACTTCCCACCTTCTTTAATTCAGCTGATTTATTGCTCGAAAAAAGCAGCAGTTTCCTTTGGGGCTGACGGCCGTTTCATTGTGCAACAGAAACTGCCCCCATGCATGAGGCAGCTTGAGCCTTGCCAGCTGTGTTGCCACACACACACACACACACACATACTAAGACTTGAACTCACACTATGCTCACACTTCCCCCAGCACCACTTGTCTGGGCCAAGGGAGTGACAAAATAATTCCCGGTAAAGAGAGAGAGAGAGGGAGGGAGGAAGGCTGTCCAGATCACTGTGTTCTGAACAACTCAGTCTAAAGCAGCGTTGGCTCCATCCTGAGAGCTCGTTCCCCTCCGCCGAGTCTTTCTCACCCACGATTGGACTTGCCTGTTTCCCTCTTTCACCCACTTCCCCCTTGATTCTTTCTCATCTCCTTGCTCTTTTCCTTGTCCTTTTTCGTATTCCCATCTCTAGCCTTCCTTCCTTTCCTTCTCTCCTCCATCTCTCTGTCCATCATCCTCACTCTCCCCCGTCATTCCTTTCCCTTTCTTTCTCCTCCTCCTACATTTCAACTGTTTTTAGCACAGTCCTCCATACAGTAACTGTGCTGTCTTTTTCCTCACTTATTTCATGAGTGGTTAGATGAATAACTTGTTTGTTGTCCTTAAACAGACACAGCAGAAAAACAAGGCCTGTGGCCCACACTATAGTACAGTGCATTACAGGGCTATACCAAGAATGTGATGTGGTATCATGTTTGGTTTATACTGGTACAGTGTGTGCTCTGCTGAGGGTCAGAGGAAGGGCTGCTGGGTAATGATTATTTGTGAGAGTGATAATGACTGAGTGACGGTTTTTAAGAATCAAAGTTACATAATGTGAACCGGTTTTGTTTTTCTTTCTCAGGCTGATTTTACAACGCCAGGAAAAAAAGCTCGGAAATTAATTTTAGACCATTTCAACAAAAACTAAAAGAAAACAGTCCATGAACATTGATACTAGAAGGGCTGAAACAATTACTTGGCAGCTAAAGGGGGAACATTAGCTCTAAGATAATGTTTGAGATAAAGAAATTCCTGGTTGCGTTCATTAAATCAAAACGCAATTAAAACAAAACATGCTGCATTTAATACATCAACCTTGATCCTATCTACAGTCCAGCCCAGACTACATATAAAAGCCCTGAATGTCAATTTGATCCACATTAAAGAGCTTATTTGTTTCCAGTTTTAAAGGTCCCTTATTTTATACTTTTCCAGTGTTCCATTTGAAGTGTTTGAAGATATATTTGTGGTTTTAAGAACCAGAAACAATGTACAATGTAGTTTTACATCTTCTCTCTGTAACTCTAGTAACAGGTGTTTTCAAAGTGATCAAAAAAAAAAAAAGAAGAAAATACAGCAGATTTCCCATAAATATTCAGAGAAACCAAATCCTTCTAGGTTGGATGGTGGGTCCAGATGGGTGGGGCTTAGGGCACAGCTGTGGGTGGTGACTGCTTTGTTGTGACATCACAAAGTCACAGAAGTCCTGACAGCTGGTTTTAAGGTGTAGTTTCTAAATGCAGGCTGTGTGCATTTCTCTGGACTGAGCCCTTTGATACTTTCACAGTAATATTATAGAACCTAGAGCTGCTTTATAATCAAACAACACATGGACGTCTCACTTAATACAATACGGACCTTTCCAAAGTTGGGTTACACAAATTTAACCATAAAGCATGAATTAAGATTTTTGTCAGGGCTTTTTAACTACTCACAGATTAAAATCTATCACTTATACAACATAAGAAAAGTAATTTAAGTTTTAGTGGAACTGACTGCTTGTTTTTCAGGATCCTAGTTCACCAGGTTTTAACCGATGCCGACTTTTCTCAGCTTAGCATGAGTTCAAGGCGAGAGCTGCAGCTTCTTTCTAAAAGCTATTAAGCCCTTATGTTCATATGCTGGTTGTCCTACTTAATTAAACATATACAGACATACACATCCGCAGCACACACACCCACACAGTTACATTTACAGTGGCAGTGTCGCCTGATAAGTGTTGATTAGTCCCACGGAAAACAGGTAATTGAAGCTAAATGACTAAATATAGCCCTAAGTGTGATTAGCACTGATAGCATGTGATGTATGGTGCTCATTAGTGTGATAGCTAACAACCTCCTCACCCCTTACCACCCCCACCCTGCTCACTTACACACATACAGATGTGTTATGGTATTTAAAGGAACACTCCTCTGTTTTTCAACCTTATCTCCACGTCTTTTAGCAGTAGCAGGGAAGGAGTGATAATCAATAAGTTATGTTGGTGTAGGTGTCATCGCTTTCTCCATCATGTCAACCAGGTTTCGCAGGATCCATTTGACTGGTTTACAGGTAGACTAGTCTTAGTTTTGCTCCTAGTTCAATTAGTCTAATGTGAGTGGTACAAAAATAAATGGTAATAATATTAAGATGGGAAACACAGTGGCCCTATTGTCAAACTAACTCAAAGGTGAGAGCTCAAGTTTCCATGGTAACACCTATTGACCACCGGCTGACAGTTTACAAAGGAGGAAAATATGGCTTTATTTGTTTGTCGCTAATGATGTTGTTCACCAGGCAATGAGAGGGTTTCTGGTTAAAATGCGCCTGTAATAAACAACGAGTAAACTGAAAATGAGCTGATTCTGATGATCTACCTTTAACTGACAAATATACAATCAATTCATTTAATACAGAATATAGCATAACGGTAAGAGTTACTGAATAAACTGCTCTTTTCCTGCTGCTGGTTTCTCTTTTAGCCAGCAGCACTGGCCTACCTGGCTGGTTTGGTTTGTCAGTACTCACAGCAGGAGCGATCGAGACCGATTCCCATGTAGCACAGCCCTGCAGCCTGCTGCACCAAAAAACACCATCACTGGCTCTAACTGCTTCTGGAAAATGAGCCAGCAGTGGAGAAAAGTATTGACTTTGACTCCAAAACACAATGATCTCAAGATATAAAATAAATGTAGTCGTTAAATACTGTGCTGTTGGAAGGGGATGTTCAGGTAGTACCTTTAGCAACAGATTGAAACTGACAGAATTCATTTTGTATCACAATCAGCATGCAGAGCCAGTTTCAGTGCTATGCTACAAGTATAGATGCTAAAAATTGCTAACACAGTGGTTGTGTTTTTGCACAGCTTTAATACAGTAAATTTATAGGTCAATATTTGGGTTTATTTAAATAAATTTCAGTTCTTAAATCATAAATGTACAAGTAGCAATGTTCACACTGCAACAGGGCATTTATTTAACCTTTTTGTAGTATGCAGAAAAAGATGCTCTCAGCACAAGTTTGCTCACAAGGTCATACAGGATTCCTATCAGTATACAGGTTATTTACAGATGAGTTTATAATGGAACTATGTTCATAAATAAACACATAACAAATGAAATACCAAAGTATTTCGGGACCAAAAAAGAGTGTTAGGTTGGTCAGAAAGTTTGCTGGGTGTAATTCGTCTTTTTAGTTCGGTTCAAGTTTTTTGGTGAAAGCTGATTTGATGGATATTTTGTCCAAAATACCCACAGTAACTTGAGTGCATTTATTTTTAGTTTGGGCAGCCTCCATGGGAAATGAACCTGTTCCAGTGGCCAGTGGTAGTACCTTGCTCTACCTATCAAGCCACAGGACAATCTCCTCTTACAGAGGTTTCACAAATGGGTTCACAGTGCAATATCAGGTGTTTAGCCATAGGAAATAGTCTCTCTCAGTATATGTGTGTGTGTGCGCGTGTGTGTGCGTGGCTCACCAGTGGATTTGTTGCAATCTGTTCTGTGCTGTACCCACATCTATCAGCGTTCTGCAGCTTGGGTTAAACACACTTTTCACCCTGCTGAAAGACTGTCAGCACTCCTCAAACTGTGTTTTTGAAAGCTCCAGTATCGTGAATCTATTGACAGTTTAGCCGTCGCAGCTAAGTGAACGAGCAGGTGGGGCTAACTCGAGGCTTTGCAAATTTGACGATGAAAGGAGAGGTGAAAACAGAAAAGTGGAAAGTGTGGAACAAAACTCCTCAGCAGGAGCCACTCGAGTAGTCTTTTATTGATTTTTATCCCGTGGTAGTGCTGGAGACAGTTGGGCTTTAATAGAAGAAACAAACTTGCAGTTTGAACAGCAATTATAGGTTTAGTGTCTGAAACATCTTGGCAGTTCATTCTCTGAAGAAAATGTGACTTAATTAGCAACTGAATACATTTTGGTCTCAATGAAAACACAATGATTGTGCCTGATAAGTGATTTAAATATGGTAGACAATAGAGGACTTGTAATAAAACGTATAATTGCAGGTGTACTGTTTGGATGCTACACTGTTTGTGTAACTTTTGTTTATTTTGTTATACTCTTTTCTTAATTTATTTTGGTTTATTACATGCCTTTTTACTTTCTTGTAAAAGAAGAGTTAAAGAAAGGTGCTTAGCTTAGCAGAAAGACTGAAAGCAGTGGAAAACGGCTAGCTTGGCTCCAGGTAAAATAGATGTTAGGAGACAGTTTTGAGGCTAGTGCTGTGTCTCAAATCGGATACTTCAGTCAATACACTCACATGTAGTACACTGTGAACACAGTATACTCAACGGTGTAGTGTGTGAATTTCAACAGGGTAGCGTTGTCCCAACTCAAACACCGCTGTTATGCACTCACTGGATGTGACCACAACTGCCGCCCACCTCCTGGCTGTTTTGATCGCTTGACTTTAAAATGAACTTTTGCTTTCCTGTGTGTGTGTCCCTTGTGTCATGCAACGCGGCAATTAAGGCGCCATCGGCAACATCAACGTGTTCTCTTTCCTTGGTTACCACTTTAGGTTTGAAAATATGTTGGAGGTACCTCCCCTTCCGTTACGTAGCCAAGATGGCGGCTGTGGAGGGTGAGAAGTGTCCATCGTTTTACAGTTTTTGACCGTTTTAATGAACCATCTGGGTACTACATGTTGATATACTCGTCAATGTGGCTGCACTTATGCTTTTAAAAGAGCAAGTGTGAGCTGCAAGTTACGCAAATTGAGACACAGCATAAGTTTTTCCCCACTGATTTCAATCTTAATGCTAAGCTAATTGCTGCTAATTGCTCGATGGGTCTAGATTCATATTTAGTGTGCAGACATAAAAATGGTATCAGAGAGAGAATAATCCATTTCTTTAACTTGATTTATTTTATGTTTGTTTTTTTTAACTGAATCTATGATGAAAAATATGATATATAAATCCTCTTAAAAAGGATCGCAAGAACTTTTTGTATGTAACTCTTCATGACTCTGAAGTGTTCGTCTCCAAAGTTCAGTAGAAATCCACCAGTGAAAGTTCAAGTAAAAAGTGGTGCAACAAGAGCAACATCTTTCAGGGAATAACGTTCACAACTCAGCACTCCTCTCATTTTGGAGAATTAATCACCTTCAGTGCCTCAAACCCTCACTCCCTCCCCCTTGCCCTCGCTCTGTCTGATTACCGTTTTCATTTTGTCAGTTTGGCCTCGACTCAGACAGCCCCGTGCTTTCCCCCCATATGTTTTCTATTGTCTGGATTAAAGTGAAATGGATAGCGGGTCATTATGCTGAGTGGAACTGTTCAACGCCGCTATGGATCGTCCCCAACTCCATTACAATGTAATCATGAAGCTGTGTTTGCTTGGACGTGATTGTTGTGTGTCTTGAGTGAATGAATGAAGTTGGTTTGATGGAGGAAGGTGGAGTGTTTGGATGTTTGATAGCATATGTAAGGACAGTGAGCTCACACTTGGGCAATGTCACGTCTCATTCTCCTGTATTTGGTGTGTCTAGTCCTCAGTCGTCGTCGTCGTCCTCCGTGACTGTGTGTCTTTGTCTGAACTCAATGAGGTCAATGTCACCGTGTGTTCTGCCCTCGCTAACTCTCTCAGCAGTCTCTGAGGGAGTTTGGGGTTGCGCTGCTCATCTACCAGCCTCAGCTAATCTTAGCCACATCTGTCACACATCCAAAACCGACGCCCCTTTGGCTTCTGCTGCTCAGAATAACACTTTTCCACTAAGTCTCATAGAACAGTTGTTACAAAACACCTATTTCAGTGCAGAAGGGAGTCAAATCAAATTAGAAAGTCAGAGAAAGTTTTAAACGTTTGGACATCTTGAACTTTATGCAGGCTTTAGTGGCATGAAGAGCTGGTAAACAAGATAAAACTAATTTAGACACAACTTTGTAATCTTTTGATTATATTGGATGTTTATGGTCGATAATAATGTTTCACAATGATCTGCTTTTGCAAGCAAGTTTCTTAATTCCGGCTGTCAAAATCATCTTGCAGAAACATTAAAAGGTCCAAGAAGTATTACATTTGTCTTTCTGTAACTTGCAGATACGAGTGTGTGAGTGGATTAGAGTGATATGTGGTGACTGTGAGGGAACAAAGTGACAAAACAACTTCAGAGTGCTATAGCAAGAACTCACTGCACTGCACTGTTCTTACATTTCATTGTGTTGTCAGACTGTAGAAATGGGGCAGGATAAGCCTAAATGCACGAGTTCGTGTGATAGATGCAGAGTGAAGCTTTAGAGAAAAGTTGACTGGGATGCCAGTTCTGGTTCCATCTGAATTTAAAGTTTTGGACCAGAATTGGTTTTGTATGAGCAGCACTGCTGTAGCTTCCAGGCATTTCTTTGAATTTGTTCCACACATACATCGTATATGACTTCGCGGTCGACCAGTTCAATCCCAAAGGTGTTACACTGGGTTGAGGTCAGGCCAATCAAGTTCTCCCATATCAAACTGGGAAAACCTTTTCTTTATGGGCCTGGCTTTGTGCATGGGAGCATTGTCAACTGTTGCCACACTGTGTTATCCAAAATGTCATTGACTGGAACCGCTGTTGTGAAAATTCAGAAGAAAATCCAGCCATGTATGTGTGGAAATTTTAGATATGTCATAACTTCCCTTCAACACCTTAAATTTGAGTCTATTAAAATGACTATTTTTTGATAAAGTAGGTGAGCCGGAGTCCCTGTTCGTTTTTCCAGTGTCTTGTTGTACAACCTTAACATTACAAATGACCACCAACTGCCATATGTGGAGAATTTATGATCAAAACTTGTAACCTCTCAGGTAACAAATCAACCTGGAAGACCTTGATGGATGGTTTTCGCTGCCTTTTTTAGTGTATTTTTTCCTCATTGAAGGGAAAACCATGTAACTCTAACTCTCTCCACAGCTCTCCAACTTCTTTCTTGACTTCCAAAGAAATACGTTATATACAACCAATTTCCTGCTTTACCCAATGAACCCGTCAAGAGTGGCGTTCCTCCAGTCCTCCGGAGTCTCAACTCGATGTACAAATCACAGAGAGGATTTCCTGAAAACAAGACAAATAAAAATCCTGAGAGAACAAAACTATGGTTCACTTCTTACACACTGAAGAACATAAAGTGTTTAAGTAAGGTGTTGGGCCACTATGTACTGCCAGAACAGATTTAGTGCTCCTTGGCATCGACTCTACAAGAATTCTACTGGAGAGATTACACCATTCTTCAAGAGGATATTCCCTCATTTGGTGTTTTGATCATGGTGGTGGAGGTCCAAAATGTCCCATAATGTATTCAACTGGGTTGAAGGTGACTGAATGGGACTTCCATCCTGTTTCTCCAGTTTGTTTGTTTGTTTGTTTTTTTTATCTGAAGTTGATCTTTCGGAATCTTAAAACTCAGGGAATCTTGTTTGCAGAAGTGTTTTCACATTGCGATCTAAAGTCTTACGTTACCAACCATCTTTTAAAAATGACAACATTTTTTCTGGTCATGTCTTGAGGTCCCCCCCCCCCCCACCATTTTGAAACTAAACTCCTCACATAAACAGTGTGGTATGCTGACCCGGGAGAAACATTGGTCACTGCCTGTCTGCGCTCTGTGGTTTTTGGCCACGGCCGCCTGATGCTGAGGGTTTTGATGGCTGTCGCTTTTGGGAAAAAGGCCTGATGAAATTTTGCACTTTCTCCACAGTTCCTGAAGCATGTAAGTGAGGAAAATGTTTGAGGCTGCAGTTTCTTGACCAAAAGAGAGGGGAGAGTTGAGACGTGTTTTGGATTACACAGCTGTGTAGGCGAAAGTGAAGTGGTTACTTCCCTTCTTTTGCTGACAGCCTTGCATGGACCATGGTTTAGTGCAAGACAGGTCTGCAGGATCTGGGTTTTCCAGAATCAGGGTCTCTTTTGCTTGCAAAGTATAATTCAAGAAAGGGAATTTGTGTTGGTGAGACTGTTGCATTTGTGTGTCTGGAATAACATTCAATTTTTTTGCTGCTATTAGGGTTTCATTTTCCACTTTTAATTCCTTAGTTTCCAATATTTCTTCGGTGAGACATGGAAGGTCTGTGTCCATAATGATTAAGTGTTATAGATTGTGAAAAGAGTCCAGAATTGTATTTTAGAAATGTATAGATGGTATTCAGTGAACCAAACCAAACACATCAAAAACACATATGGGACATATGGGACTAGATTGTATAATAACAGACTGTAAAGACTGTAAAGATCTATCTATTTGAAGTTAACCAACATCAAATAAAGAAATAACCAGTTACTGTTGGCAGATAAATCTACAACTTCAACCAAGACATTTGTGTAGCCCAGTGGTTCTCAATCCAGCCCAAGGCTCCCTTCAAAGCCAAGGAAAATCTCCACAAATTACAGTGTTTCCTCCAGGATGGAGTCATAGCAGTTGTTTTTTTTCCCTTTATATTAGCTTGTGATTAGCTAGCTAGCTGTCCTTTTTGCATCACCACACTGTTGTATTATCAAACACTGACATTTTCAGTGATGAAATACCTAAGGGAATCTTATCCAAAAGATATGTAATGTAATATCTCTGTGACAGAGTCTGTCAATTGTCTTTGAGATTGACAGCTTTTGCGCATCACTTTGCTTGATATAAGGCCCGCCTCCAGGAAGAAGAAAACAGTCAGTGCAGGTGGAATACCTACTGGTTTTGTATAAGCATGGATCCTCCAAGTGTATGTTTAGTTTAGTAAACTCTGTAAAACTCCCTGCAGACTGGCGGACAACAACACAACTTCATTGTTTGTGTTTTATAATATTTTGTGGATACAGTTTTGTAGATCGTGACTTAGAAACAGTGTGTAATATGGATCAGTCATGTCTGGCATTTACCCAGTCCATATAATGAGGTCAGTATTGTGAAGTGGAATTAAAACATCAGTACCAACCCTGTACAAAATTCATTCATTTTAGTTAACTTTAAGACGGTACATAATGTCAAGGAATTCTGGCATCAGTTCAGCAGTTTTAGTCCTTTATGATGGTAAACAGAATATTTTTAGGTTGTGCAAAACAACCAGATTAGATGACATCACTTGGAGTGGCATTTCTGATATTTTTTTTATCCCCAATGATAAATCAGTTCATTGATGAAATAATTGGTGCATTAATTGGTAATGAAAAGAACCCTTAGTTATTCCAATTTAGAAAAAAAGAAAAATGACACACTACTCATGTGTGGCCCCAATTCCTCTTGTCTTGTCATTAACACTGTGCACGACGAGCAGTTTCCCCTTATGTTCAAATAATCAGTCCTGCTCTCTTTCACTCAGTGTGTCTATTTTATTGATATATATGGTTTAGATTCCATGAATCATGAAAGAACACAAACAACGAGCAGCGTGGAGCTTGACATGAGGGAAAATGCTGTCTATTGATGTACTATAATTCTGTGTGAAATTGTAATGACTTGACGTTATTTAATGTGACGAGGGAATAAATCAAACGCTCCGTAGATGGATGCAGCAGCTCCAAAAGATTTATGTTTTGGAGTCGGTAGCCAGAGCTAAGGCAAGTGTAGTTGTTGGACAGCCACACCGCAAAAGCTCAGGGATTTCTGATGAAATAAGAGCGGGCGATTGCTGATGTGGCGCAAGCAGGGACTGTGTCTCGCTGAATTCAACCCCACCCTCCCCCAGCACACGCACCTCGAAGGATTAATTCCCCTTTGAGAGACCTCCGGTTCCCTCTCTCTGGCCCGGTTGCCAGCGTATTGTTCTAGCCGGGGTTATGATGATGATTTATGAGCTGCAAGTGACTGCTGAAAAGTGGACTGACTCACACTTTCCATTGTAATTTACTTTTCAATTATTGTTACTTTTATGATTTTTCTTCTCTTTGGCTGGGGTGTAAGGGAGGTGTGTGCGTGAAAGCTAACCAAAGTTGATAGAAAGTGAGAGGGGAGTTTTTGCACACACATAAACGCACACATATGGCCGCTCACACACATACACACTTTGCGTTTGTGTATTATCAATGTATGTCCATAGCAAGTTTTGTTAAAAAATGCCAATATATTTGTCTTGCCATGCTTAGAGTATAAGATGATGTAGTTTAACACCCGACTAGAGTACATCACAAAGCAATTCATTAAGAAGGTGATCAATACATATCATGATCGCAGCTCACCAAACTCAAAAATCTGCTTCCATTTTATTTTCTTTATAGGTTTTTCGCCCGTTGGTCAGAGAAAGTAAAACAATTGGCAGTGTGAACGTGATCAGATTATGTAATGATGTTTATGATATCTCAAAAGTGAATCGAATTATCAATGAATAAATAAATTATAAGAGAAAAAAATTGCAGCCTTCATCATAAACTGTAAAAGATTACGTTTTAAGTCCTAAACAGGAAGGTTGTAGTATGTTGTTAACACGGTTTCACAGACCAATCAACACCCATGTTTTCCTGAGGGAAGACCAACCCTGCTGACTGAGTATCACCTTTTCTGTGTGCGTGTGCGTGTGCTTGTGTGAGGGAGAGAGAGAGAGAGAGAGAGAGACGATGATGGGTGGCAGCGGTTCTCCTGTGGCAGGGTCAGGGCCGTTGCTTGTCAACAAACCTCAGCAATTAGCTTTGACTCGGGGCCATTTCATCGCTCACAGACAACAATTCACTCAACAAAACATCCAACAGGAACAACATGAAGTCCAGAGGGAGCGGCTGTCAGTCATACCTGTGCCCTCTCATGTTTACACGTTCACTTACATTCATTAAACAAAGGAGAGACACACTAAAACTGATGTGTGGTTTGTTTACTTGGCATTCATGTGTTTGTCATGTACTAAAGAAAATAACCTTGTCATGACATTAGTCACCAATAGGTCACTGTTTTTAGTTTGTTTTTTTTTTTACTTCCAGACGGCCTGAATTAGCATGTGATGTCGTCTGTTACGCTTGACAAGAGGAAACAGGAAAGCTTTGCTCATCATGTTTTCTGGTGATTTTAGTCATTTGAGGTGTGAAAAAATGGCAGTGAAAACTCAAACTCATCAGCTCCTCTGTAAAAAATCAAGAGGTGGGAGATGAACTTAAATGTGATTTCATACTTTAGTGAAATTAAGTAATACTGTAAAACTGAGGGAATGAAAATAAGCCTGCGACCCTGTGAAACATCCTGCAACAATTTATTCAGCTTTTCTGATTGAGCCTGAGTTTCTTGCCGACTCCAAAGCAGCTTCTGCTCATAACGTATATCTGTTAAACCCTCGTGCTCCTGCAGCCCAAAGCTTGGTCTATTGTACTGTAATCTGACACAACAGGGCACCTCATATATATTTTGAAATGATGATGTATAGCAAGACAATACTTGATTTTTTTTTTTTAAGGTCGATACAAATATCGATATTTGGAAATTTGACAAATACAATAAAAATATATCATCTGATGGTAAATTTGTTTTATTCTATTTTTAATTTTGACCTAGATACATACTGAGATACTGTACATATATAACTGAGCAGATACATACTGAGGAGTATAATTTCCTGTGCTCACCAGTAACAACTGATCATTTTACAAACTGTCTTATGGTATCAATACCAATATGTCTGCAGTATTGGTTTATATATCAGCCTGGCTGGTTTATCAGTCCAGCTGTGATGAAAAGATTATTATATGTTTTTTTAATGCATATTTTAGTGTGTTAAGTGTAGAATTATCCAGTAACTACTCCTCATAACATTCTTGGACTTGAATTGGCAAAATTGCCATAACTTGTGTTTGACAGTTTAATTGAAACACATCGATGGTTCATTAGTTTTGTTTTTGTTATCTTTCATTTGTCTCCCTGAAACCAAAATGACAATATTTATTTCTGACAGCACTCAGAGCTTCATGTTTATCAAAAGTTTATGAAAGAGACAATAACACTTTCAAGTTTGTCTCTTTTCTGTTTCCTGCTGGCAAACATGTGTTTTTATGTCTCGGCACCGCTGACAACAGTGGCCTGAAGCTTTATGTTTCTAGTTTGTCTTACCCGCCATCCCATTCTCCTAAACGTGATATCTCAGCAACGCCTTGAGGGAATTCAAATTTGGCACAAATGTTGACGTTGACTCAGGGATGAACTGATTACATTTTTCTGGTCAGTGGTTAAAGGTCGAAACGCATTTGTGGCCATAACTCAAGAACACGTACGTTAATTATGACACAATTAAACACAAATGTCTAAAAGATAGAATGAAGTGATGAAATTTTATATCCGAATGGTGAAAGGTCAGCTTCACTGTGACATCATAATGTTCTGCAAAAACATTATTCGGCGCTGTAACTGAAGAACAGAAGGAGAGACTGTGACCATATTTCCTGCGGCATACAACCACAGAACAGTAATTGGAGTTTGTTACAAATTCCTTATTGCCATGTACTCATCTCCATATGGAAACATACACTGTATGCAGATTATCTCATACATACAAATACTGTGCGGAAAACAATGTAATGCAAATGATTTAAACGCCTGTGTTGCTTGGAAATAATTGGATGATGTGAAAGTTATGAGCTCCCTGTAGGCAAACAGATTTTCCAGTGGTAGAATCATGACAGTTTAATGTCATAGAAATGTAATATTCTGATGTTTTGAAGAGAAAAGTATCGGTGGGAATGTACAAATGCTATGAAAGAGGTGTCCAAAATAAGATTAGGATCGGGTATTTGTGCAGATGAAAGGTTTGTGGATTATTAAAACTTGGAAGATTCTCAGGTTTAAACGGTAATATTCGATATCTTGGGGGTCTCTTTGGACTTTCGTTGCATTAACAACCACATCATATCTACTGTACTGATTGTTTTACAACCTTGATGATTAGCAGTGATTATTTCTAGCTTTCGGGTATCAGATGGGCTCAGGCTTTGGAGGCGAGAGCACATTTACAGTGCTCACTGCAGCTGAACTGATTACCATGTTCTCTAATAACAACCACATGGGCTGTTACAGTACTTGGGGCAGGGGGAGGAGGTGGTGCTGGTGCTGGTGGTGGGGGGGTCTTCTTCAGTAGTGTCCTCAGGGAGCGGGCCGGGGGGGGGGG
>NW_019525289.1:557473-557574 GCF_002814215.2 Seriola lalandi dorsalis
CCTCAAACACATGACTTTCATCAAATACTGTACCATGACTGTGACACAGGCTTTGTTGTTTCGTATGTTTATACACATAATGTAACACTGGATGAAGCGAT
>NW_019525289.1:557594-600557 GCF_002814215.2 Seriola lalandi dorsalis
TTTTATTATCCCCATTACTATGTGTACAGATTAGCCCCAGGCTGCAGAGACCTCTAATTTGAAGTAAATACATGCACATTTATGTAAAGGGGGCTAATGGGGAAAAAGGAGACTTGAGGTCTGTAAGTGTTTGTGTGTTTGTGTGTGTGTGTGTGTGTGTGTGTGTGTGTGTGTGTGTGTGTGTGTGTGTGTGTGTGTGTGTGTGCGCCCTCCAGAGCCTGTTCCCCTCACCAGGGAGCTTGTCCAGCGTGCTATAAAACTCCACAGCTCTCAGACTAAATGTGGCTGAAATGAAGGTTTAATGTGCTGGAAAACTGTTAGTTGCATTTGAATGGTGTGGGTGTGTGTGTGTTGTAATGGATTGTGTGGGTGTCTCTGTGTCTCTAAATGTAATTGTGTGCGTGTGCATGCGTTTCTTTGTGTGTAATAAGTGTGTTTTATTGAGCTCGTTGCATTTTCTTTTTTTAATTAATGAGAGTGAATGGACTCAAAATGTTGATCTTTCCTGTTTGCACCTTTTTATCTTAAGATTAATCAACATGGTGTGTGGAAGCATATTTGTAATGTAACTGTGCAGTGGTTCCTTTGCCTTTATATGTAAAAGGATAGGCATTAACATTCAATGAGCAGGAGCAATAGAAGCACATATTTGTTCAGTGGTGCTCAGGTTATAAATTCGTCAGTGAACAATGTGTTTCCCATTGAGGCTTGATCACATGATCAGCAAACAACAATATGGAAGCAGAAAGCTTAGCATCAGCAGTACAGGCAGGAGTATTGGGCCTATGAGCAGCAAAAGTCATTCTTATTCATATGAAGTCTTGGTTCTTGCTTGAGGTTGCTGGAGTTGAATGTGCTACCACTTTCTGATTGTGGTGCGTCATGACCGTCACTGAGGAAATCCCAAACTGTGCATTATCCAGTTCAGCTCTCCAGTAATTTAGCATCACACCTTTATAAAGTTTGGCGCTTTGAAAACAGATTAACAAAAACAAACAAAAAAAGTAGTAAAGACACTGGATCCTACAATTCCCACAATGCAACCAAGCATCTTTTCATTAGTCCATCCCTGGCTGACATCTTTTAAGCTCTTTACCTAAAGTTGGTAACACAATCCCTCTGTTTGTAGCATCTGAGCCACATGATCACTCTGATGACATCGTCAGATGTGACTAAACACAGCTTCCACACATGAATTTATTTTCTTTCATTGGTTACATTTAGTTTTGTCACAGTTTTTTACCTGCTAGGTGCAGTCCATAGACGTGTTAGTGTTATCTCTGGCCACCTGTCCATCTTTTTAATTCCACTTATTAGAAACGTAGAACTGTTTCAGCTCAGATCCAGCTCTCAGTACACTTCCAGATATAACAATATTTGTCTTTGAGTCAAAATGGAATCGATAAACTCTCTGTTGTTCACATGTGGTCTATCTACTTTTACAGAGCAGTGAAAATATTGTGTCTGGGTCTGTTTTTGATCAGCGTCTGGTCAAAGTTTTCTTTAACGTTCAGGGTTGTTCTTTGGTCAGGATCGTGTGAATGAAGCCAGATGAAGTGCAGTGATATCTTGCAAGATGTTTGAGCTGTGGAACATCCTCATTTAGTTTTTAATGCGGATGAGATGTTGCGGGTCGGGGATGGACCTTTTGAGCGGGGACATTATCACAGTCAAGCCTCTACATCAGATCTCACCATGAACATCCTCTGAATTGGCAAATGTTGGATGGATTTTTCATTTTCTCCTCGGCTAACTGAAGCCAGCTGAACACACACGCAGGCCTGGTGGGAGTCGCAGAGGGACGGCATGAATCTCATCTTTAATCTAATAAAGGGACTCAGTAGAGGCTGGAATTAATCAAATCTGTGAGGGAGAGGATCTTTCAACCTAAAGATGTGGAGCAAGGAGGCTCTTTGAGTGAGGAGAGGATATGATTGAACATAATGAGCACCTCAGGGTCATAACATAAAATAGAGGGTTTAAATCACCTCCATATTCTTTTGCACTGTATGCGGTCCTCAGGCGTTTAAAGGACCACCATGTGTAGTTATGATTTGGGCATCACAACTGACTGGACCGGTTCCATTCCAGTCTGGGACAGCTGGTGCTGATGGCTGGCCATAAAATCATATCGTATGTTGTTTTAATGATTTTCATTTGCCTCCTGATTCGGTTGTTCGACATTCTCATTAAGTTCATTTTCTAAGAGTTTTATGTCTAGATTAAAAATCTGTGTATGTTGGTGGAAGTAGACATTTTATGTGCCATGTCTCGGTTGGCCTCTAAGAGTGTGATCAATTAACCCTCATAAGGTCTTTGAACTATTTTATGCCAGTTTTTGACTTATTTTTTCATGGATAAAGTAAAATTATGTGGAGAGTAAATCTTATTCATATAATCTCAAATAGAGTTGTTCCCTTCTTTTTAAATCTCTTCAATATTTGGGCTATTAATGCTCTGTTGTGTTATTCATTGCTGGGTTTTTCTCACATTTAAAAGAGCTGTTTGTAAGTTGCTGTTTACTTACCAGTCTAGAAACAATGATGTTCAGCATCAAACTTCCTTTACTTTCCGAGAGCTGTGTCCAGTGGTGGAACGTTAACTGTTGTCTCTATCATGTCTATTATTTTACTGAAGTTAGCACGCTAACCAGCTAGCCCTGGCCCATCTTGTCACTTACCGATAGCGACTCACTGGATCGGGGGGGGGGGTATGATAACCTCTTGTTTTGTAAAGAGTGTATGTTGTTTTTATTGTTTTGATTTTTACCATTTCCATAAATATAATCTACCTCACTGTATTTTTTTGTTGTACTTCCTCCACTGCTCCCTTTTCTGAGAACATACACCAGTTTTCATGCATTTTCTCTACCATAAAGAAACATGATTCTCAACATCCAACCTCTCGTGCTCTCTCCCTCCTCCAGTTGATAGCTGTGTACGATGAGCAGGAGCCCCATCATGGAGGTGACGGTACCAGCGCCAGCTCCACGGGGACCCAGAGCCCCGACCTCTTTGCCGCCGACCTCAGCGCCGGCAGTGGAGCTTCAGCGTTTCAACCCTACCAGGCTGCCAGCGAGATCGAGGTTACGCCCTCCGCCTTGCGCACCAGTAAGTCCTGCAGGAGGGAAAAAAAAAAATCAGGGACACATGCGGCTGATTTGTACATGGATGCATTGTGTGCTTAAAGGGGTCATTACCTAAAGATACAATCAGGAACTAACCAGATTAATAATCGAGTCCTATTTTCCTCTTAAATTACAAATCTGTCATCTTCACTGGCATCAAATATCAGCAACTGCAGTAGTACACAGCAAACCCAACAAATTACCCCACCCCGGCCCAGCGGTACCTTCGCCCTGTCCATAAATTCTGTTAATTGGACAGGAGGCCCTTTTTTTCCCGGGCACAGATAGCCGTTTGATCCCCGGCCAAAGTGGCTAATTGGTTCTATTTGCTGCCTCCTAAATCAAATCTGACGCTGAGCCCGTCCACCTTTGCAGTTTTGCTGGCCAAGACACTTCTCCCACTGTAATTACGGTGAGTTTGAAAACTGCGTCTTGTAGGTGATTTGTCCATTTGGATCAAGCAAACCCTTTTGCACACAAGCAGAAACAGAAGCAAACAAGCATGCGTGCGCACACACACACACACACACACACACACACACACACACACACACACATAGACAAACACATGCTCTTACTGTGTCACTGTTACTGCCTCTTCTTGCCCAAGTATTTCTCCTATTGTGTCTTCCTGGGCCGCTCTGGATTTGGAGTCTTGTGCAATGAACGTATAAAAGCGGATCGATCATGATGAACAACGTTATTCAAACAATATGTTTTCTTCAGAATGGGGTAATTTTCGATTAACATTTGCAGCTGGGATTGATTTTTGTTAGCAGACATCTTTTGTCTCCACTAAATTCTCGTTATTATCGTTTTTTCTCTTTACCAGCAGCAGACTTTCCCCAGGACTTTAGTTTGAGTTTCTTCTTGTTTACGTCTTTGCCAATTTTCTATAATTAGTTCCCTTTCATATGGTTGAAGGACACTTGTTAATTTTATGTGTTAATTGGCACCAGATTTGACACAATTAAAATTAACTAAAAAAAAAAAAAAGCAAATACGCTTTTGCAAAATCATTTATTACTGAAAAATTGAATTTTTAAAGAATAAACAATGAAGCAGAAGTAGGTTAAATTCTTGTATGTGATTAGCTATTCTATGAATATACAGTACATACATGTGATAAATCACTTAATCACTTCAAAACTCCACTTGCATAGTGCTCTGTGAGCTCTGTGAGCGTGGTTTCCACTCCATTTCTTTTCACGCACATGCAGCTAATGTAGACTTAAATTTGTGTTGGAAGTCAACAAAATGCCACATAAACCAACACCAGACAATACAGAATACTAAGGGGGTTTGAATTATATCGTTGTATTTTATGTTTCGGATGTAAGCCATGCTGCCATTAAACAGCCGTTCAAAGTTTTATTTGAAACATACCAACGTGCAATGTACAAGAAGCAAAGCAGGGAATTGAGGGTCAGACAGCAACATAAAACAACAACTTATTTTTTGATATTATGAAAAATATTGCACATGGATGGAAATATATCATGATATATTTTCCACAACTTGTAGGGGTCAACTCTAAATAGTAATAATAGATTAATAAATAAAAGTTTACCACAGCATCCACTACCAGCTGATGTTTGATTGTCAGCTGATCGAGATTCGGAAGCCTCAGCTTTCCTGTATTTTGCCAAAGGTTATTCCTATGATACACTTTGCTTTAAGTATTAATAAATATGTCTTATTCTTAACATTTAGCCTTTAGCTCCCAACTTAGTTCAATAGAAGACGTTTCAATTAAACGTAACTCTCTTTCCTTTCTCCAAGCACACACAAACATTAACCCACACATACACACACACACACACACACACACACACACACACACACACACGCACACACACACACACACACACACTCCATTGAACAAAAAGTTAAAAACAAACTATTTCTTTGCTAATAAGGATTGTTAATTAGCACTAAAAATACTCCACTGGTTGCATGAGCATGGCTTATCCACTAATGACCCGTGAACTGGCATTGATTGACACAGCCGCCACCAAAATCTCATTTTCTGCCTCTGTCTCACACACACTCACACAAACACACACAGACATACAGAGCGAGGGAGGTCACTCCAGTCCTAATTGGATTTCTGGATGAGATGCTGAATATGAATTTGCAGTAAGAAATGGAATCTCGGGCATAATCGCACCTGCCAGTGACGTCCAATTTAACCGCCTCCTTAATAAATTCTAACCCTGCTTAATTGATGACACAGAATCTCATCAGATGAATTTTAATGGGTTTTAAGAGAAATGTCTGACATGGAAGAGAAGGAATTTGATTAATTTTCTTTTTCTTTTTCTTTTCTTTTTTTTTTTTTTTACATGAGCGCCTAATGAGAATAGCTTTCAATCACTGATTCATGTTGGACCAAACGAGAAGCGTTGGACTATGTGGGTCTGTGCCAGTTTTCTTGTTAGGCCCATAAAGTCAAAAGAAAATTGATTAAGCTTATTAGACAGAGAGCTCCATTGAAATTCACAAATGTACTGATGTTAGTTTCTTGGCTTTGTTAAACCCCAAACTCTGCAGATGAGAAAATGCTGATTAAAGGACAGTTAAAGCCACTGTACTGAACATGTGAGGCTCTCAGATGCCAGTTTAAAAAGTTAATTTCCAAAATGCAATAATTATTATTGGAGAAAAGTCGTACTTGAAGTTCATAAATTCATTTTTATTGATAAAATATAATGAATTCAGTAAAAAATGATCCTGTTGCCCATAATCCATAATACTTTAAAAGAGCTGGAGGTTCTGTCGCTACAAATGTTGTGGTGTTGCTATTCACTCTTCATATTTGTGTGATAAAACTTTTATTTGGAAGAAAGTTTTAAGTTAATAACTACAGTGTGTCGTCATTTATCAGAAAAGAAAAGTTCAAAATCATCACGTTTTGTGCTACAGAGATATGGCAATGGTAAGTTCGAAGGCATTAGTTGGCTCTTTCATTGATTTATTTAATTTAATTTAATGAGAAACTTTGTAGCATTTTATTTTTTTAAATGAACCCAATTCTCTACAGTATTAATGAGAGGTGCAAGTAAGGGAGAAGCTGCAAATTGTGCTTAGTATATTCTAAAGTGTCAGTATGCATGGTCAGTTTGCCTGTGGGCACTGTTCTCCCACAATGCAGTGCACAACTGAAATAGACTGAATGAAAGTGAAAATTTTAAACAAATTGTAGAAAAGGAGTGAGATTCTGTGGAAAACAGATAAAACGTTGTATAAAATATTTACAATAATTTGATAAAAGAGAAGAAGATATTATTTCTCCTTAGCAGTTTAAATGACAGGTGGAACATGGTGGGATGTTGTGATATACAGGAGAAACTAGGTTATTTTATATGTCAGGACAGTATATTATCATGTCATGGCCGCTCACCAACTGTTAAAGGTCAGCTTGAAGGGGAACTCCACCGATATTTGTTTTGTTCTTTCACAAAGCTGGGGGATCCACAAGAGGTCGATTAGAAGAAACAGTCAAAATCAAAGCAACAGGGTTTTGCAATCCAATCCATTTGATCCATAGTATGGATCAAACTCTCAAGACTTTGGATCATACATTCCCCATAATGCAACTCAGTAGCTTGTTTTTGTTAGAAACTCTCTGCATTGTAAATGCCCTTGTCTTTTAAACCCCACACCTCCAGTAATGGTGTAATTACAGACTTTCTGTATTTGATCGTCATGTGGAAAAGTGGTGGATCTGCCCTTTAACTGACCTCAATAAACACCGGGGGATTTTACTTTTCGCAGTTAATGCTCTGTTAACAGTTAGATAAGACAGAACTCCTGCTGTGGCCACCAACCTAGAACGGTAGTTGTTATTGAACTATGTTTGGGGTTATTACCAGCCAATCAGAAACAAGTATTTTCCACAGCTATGAAACTGTACACTACGCAGATTAATACGCTGCTTAAATAGAATTGGCATATGCAGCTGGAGAGGGGCGATCCTATGCCCTAATGCCTCCTGGGAGTTGGAGTTGTTTAGGTGGTGTTGAGACCTGTCAGGACAGCCTGCACCCTGTCCGCTCCTGAACTCCATCTCCCAGAGCGCCGCTGCCTCCCACAGCTCCGAGCTGTTTAGGTCCCACGCTCTGGGTGACCCAATAACATCAGTCAGCCAAGTGCATGAGTGTATTGTACACACACACACACACGCACACACACGCACACACATGCACATACACACACACACACACACACACACACACACACACACACACACACACATACACACACACGCACACACATGCACACACATTTCCAGATTCTCAACAAATACTGTAGCTGTTGGCTCAGATGTGTCCAAACACTCAGATGTTTCCAAACACAAACACATCCACGAGCTTGTGTGCACACAAAATACTGACTCATCACCAACACACATCTTTTACACACCCAGTTGGCTGATGCTTCACAAACCCCCACACACACACACACACACACACACACTAATAATTGTCCACACACACAGAGAACCACGTCAGTGTGGAAAAAATGCACATACTGCTAAACAAAAGTATTATGTTCAGTATTAGTGTTGAAAGACACACACAATGTTTTACAGACTCATCAGTTTATCACACATAAACATGGACACACACGCGCACACACACACACACACACACACACACACACACACACACACACAGATGGACACAGTTAATCTTGTCATGCACTTACTCTCACAATACACACACAGTCAAATAAGCGTTGACTCAGACACACACTCCTCTCTTTGGAAAGATCACAGTGTTTCCTGTATGAACACACACCACCACCATCAAAAACATCTGAAACGGCACAAAGTCCTGGAAGAGAACATGGGAACATGACACTTGGCATTGTTATCCGAAGAAGACGCTCCAACTTTTATAAGAGTTTTGTTTACACTCCATCTCTCTTGCGTGTCCCGCCGGGTTCGGCCGCTCAGATCTCACCCATGGGATTCTGCAGTGGGAGATTTGTAATGTCTTAGCACTGTATCTTGTGTACAACTGCAGTTCTGTGGCGTTGCGTGCACGTTCCTGTTGTTGGGAGTCGTTATTTGGACCTTGGCCCGCTTCCCACACACTGCAACTTTTAAACAGTTTTAATGGAAGGCATCCACTTACTCTGTTTCTCAATAAGCTTTTCCTCCTGTTGTTGTTCCCACACAGTCTGCGGCGCAGCCTTATGAGGCACTGACGGTAAAGTCGAAACCGGAGCTGCCAGATGTGACTTTCACTGATAGATCTGATTTAATTCACAACGGGATGATAATGGGATCTCAATGATTAGCTGCCTTTATTAGCCGCCATTGTTTGAGCAGCAAAATTTGTATGAGCATATTCACATCAATCATCCCTAAAGATAATATTAAACCCTTGTCCTGAGTCCTAGCAGCTTTAATACACTTTCCCATCAAACAATTTAAAATAAAATATAGTGATATAATTTCCTCTCAGAGCTTAGCCCTGGATAGGGGAAATCAGATTATCCTCATAAAACTTTCAGTATCCAAAAAAAAAAACCCCTTCTGTCTTTCCTGTCTCTCAGATATGCCCCTCCACGTCCGGCGCAGCAGCGACCCCGCCCTGCTGACCATCAACGGGCCGTTCAGCGGCAGCGAGCCACGGGTCCAAACGGAAGAGCAGCCGTCGAGGAAGAACCCGACCCGCTGGTCCACCACCGCTGGCTTCTTGAAAGCCCGCCACTCGTCTGGCACCAACAGTCTAGAGAGGAAGGTAGGCAACCAGGAAGTGAACACTAATATAAGAATGATTAGATTTTTGATGGCACACATCCAGCTACATGTGGCACGCCGGCATCGTCCTTTCTGTATATCTACTTTGGGAGGGGGAGCGTTTCCTGAAAGTTATCATTCAATGTTTCAAATCTTTTTCACTTGCATATAAAACACGCTAACTAATCCATTACTTACACCTGTAAACTGGATCCTTAACGCCGTTGTTTCCGTGTCTGTGCAGGGTAAAGGTATGGACACGTATCGCAGTCTGCCGCGGGATGCAGGGACGTGGGCCAATCAGAGAGAGTTTCAGAGAGAGACGGCCCGCTCATCACTCAGTGCCAATCACCCCATGGTGGACCGATGGCTGGAGAGACAAGAACAGGTAAGACCACCAGACCTGGCATTTAAGATGAAACTTTTCTGTCATTTTGACGACAGTGTTACAAAACCCTCTTGCGCACTTTTATCCATCTCCTATACTTTATGTCCTGACATGACGTGAACACCTGATGCCTTGAACCATCTGCAAATTTATCAGCCAGGCTCATCCTCACTCTACCCATCAGCCCTCTAAGCTCTGTCAGTGGCTGCCTGAGTGGCCTAGATCCAGTCCAGAGCCTGAACCAGTTCCACCACGCCCCTGTCCCTCAGCAAAGAGGTTAAAAAGTGAAGAATTTCCACCTTAAATCCCCAGTGACACACAAGATATGCAGGGAGCAATAGCATAATGTTGATATAGTAAATAACATGAGCCATATACAGTACATATGGTCCTGTTTAAGTGGAAATGGAGAACCTTTCTGTGGTCACACAAGCCAAAGTTTTGTTAAGAATATAATCATAAAATATGATAACATATCCTGACCCACAGGCAGGACTTGCTTCATATTTGGTCACTGCACAGGTTGTGTTACAAAGTCAGATAATATCAGGATTTAAAAAAAAAAAAACAAAAAAAAAAACATGGATCAGAAAAGTTGAAGTGAATAATAAAAGAAATGAATAAACATGAAGCACTAGCTGTAAAAGGGTCAGTCACTTTCTCTGTTTATTGGCTGTTGGTTGTGTTTGTCTGCGCTGTGGTGAAACATCTGTATCGCTCTCAATGTTTAATGAGTAGTGATTAATCTAAGTGTAATATTGAGATAATGATGAACACATCAGCAAGTTCAGAAAGGTTTCCTAAAAAGAAGGGAAAAAAACAGCTTTTTATCCTCCATCTCTCTGAACTGAAGGACTCATCATTCAAACGGTTGCATTTTTAAGTGCAACACACACCAGTTGCATCATGTAGCTTCATGTTTTATTCACGCATATGACAAAACTGCTCTGCTGGGTTCACAGTGATGCGAAAATGATTGGTGAATTTGTTTTGTTAGTCTTCCTGCCTTCTTCTCTGGGGTACAGAGCAGAATGTGCAGGCATGATGGCGGCCGGTTGGCTTTCGGCTGTAGTGTGGAAGTGCAGCTTCTAATGCAAGATGTGAGCTGATGTATTAGCTGGTTTTGAGGACGCAAATTGTTTGAAGTCTCAGCACGACCTACCAAGCTCAGCTTTTAAAGCACATGTTTATTTTCGGGATACTTAGATTTTGATATATCGTCTTAGGCACTTACATGTAGAAAACTAAGTGTCCTCTAACTCAGATTGTTTTTTGTTTGTGTATAAGTTCTTTTGTAAACAGGATTAAACGTACAGCGAGCTCCCACCGTTCATCAGCGTGTAGCACCGAGGCGTTTTCCCCTGATCTTTCTCAGAACAGGGTTCAGTGTGAAGGGGGTTAAGTGGTGGAGGTCACTGCAGGATGGTGTAGTCAGTATTAATGACCTGCCCTCTTCATCTCACACATACATACACACTCAGACATGTTCCCCACCGTCCTCTCATTCTGCTGACAGCCCTCACTAAGACTTGAACAGCTACATCAGTCTGCATGGCCCTGTAGAGTGTGTGTCTGTGTGTGTGTCGTACTTAATGCTGCTTCTCTCTGTGTGATGGTGAGAGACAGCTTGTGGACTCAGTGTCATGTTGTGTATGGTTACTCCATGGTGTGTGTTTGCAGTAAAATGATCCAGTCATATCGTCTGAATTCATGTTACATGATCATATGTAATGTCAGCTTTCCTCTCATCGCTGACACACACACGCACGCATGCACACACACACACACTCACACACACACACTCACACACACACGCTCCAGTTCGAGGTCTCATGAGCTGTTGTTGTTGGCCAGTCTTGTGTATAGTATCTGTCTGCTCGCTGTCACTGTTTTATGTCACACTGATTTAAGCTCCACTTAAATTACTTTGTTCCAAGAAGGATGTTGCAACTCTGCTGCATGATGGGAAAAGCCTGGTTTTCTCTCAGACGTGATAATCAAATAAAGAAATGGAAAAATAGCCACATCAAGAAAAAACAAAAGCAGTAGTCTATTAGTATACACTGTAGACTGTATGTTTTCAGTGCATTTGATTCTTTACGTATGTATATATCATTTTCCTTTTGATGGTGTTTCTGTTCAGACATACACTGACTCGAATCGCACTCTCACCTCTTCAAACATTTTCTCAAAGCCAGAAGTGATTGTGTAATTTTCCTGATGCCGACAGAGCCGCAACACCTGGCTTTCAGCTCCAGTGCTGTTGCAATGTCCTGCGTGATTCACTGCAAGCAGGCGAACTTTTATTTATAGCACAATCTGTATTGAGGGAAATTCAAATTGATTCCCACAGTGAAAGAGAAAAGAGAGACACTTGAAACAATAACACAGCTGTTAGCTCAAGTTTTTGGTTATATCGTAAAACTATCATCAGGATCCACAGCTGATACACAACATGTGTGCTGATTGCTCAGTCTCATCAATTAGGCTGATGATGTCCCAGCGAAACTGCTGAAACGGGAGGAAGCTGAAAACATCGGGGCATTGTTGTTTAATTTGGTGAACTTGCCCACAATGCTCCGTACATATGTAGATGTTTGTGTGTTATTAAAGTTAGAAATTGTTAAGGCACTCCTGGGATTAAATACATACACATACACTGACACAGTGCTGACATAGATTCAAACGGTCACTATCGTTCGGTGGATACAAAGAGCCTCTGTTTAACTGTTACAAGTGAAATTGTTCTCTATTTGTCCCCAGAGTGAGTAAATCTGATTGGCCCTGCTGAAGTACAATGAAATTTTAATGTATTTTAGTTTTTATTTAACATTTTATTTTACCAGGAGAGTTTCTTGCTATCAGATTATCTCCTTTTGAAGACAGTCTGGTCCAATGTAGCAGCACAGTTGTCAGACTATAAAAAGGACATTATAGAAAATACAGAGCAAAACACCAAACACACGGCACTATGCAGCAGCAGCAGTATATATATATATATATATATATATATATATATATTAGATATGTTTTGAAATGCTGGCATTGGCCCAGAGAACTGAACAAAAACTTGTGACTAGGAAACAGTAGTATAAGTAAGTTTCACCAAAATAAGAAGCAAATGAAAACGAAGTGTGATTTTCACTAAGTTCTGTTAATGGAGCTGATTTCATGCGCCTTTAATGGCCGCACAGCTTCTGTACAGCTTCTGAACTTCGTCTAACAATTAATTACAGCACCAAACAGAGTTCTGCTATGACATAATTAGCGTAGAGTAGCGGCAGTGTATTAAACCTTTGTTAAGAATATAAAACAGAATGGTATGGGAATGAAGAATAGCACAGCAAGAATGGGAAAATGCAGTGATTTAATTAGAATAGAGCAGCTTGGAATGATGAATTAAGCAAAGCAGCTTCCTCAACTTAGTTTCATCTTATCTTCCTCGAATGAATAACACGGAACAGAGGAGTATGAAATGAAGAGAAGAATTAGCATAGAGCGTCACATAATGAAGAAGGCCCTATTTCACTCCTGTGGAGAATTTGGCTTCTCCCATAACAAAACGTACAGAACAGGGCATTGCTTTGCACTGAAGTGAGGCAGATTGAATCACGTTGGAATGAATGAAACTATTCTCCGTTCCCAAGTGGGTAATTGTGCGTGCCTGCAGCAGCACCGGCGGCTCCCCGACACACACAGCAAAATTGAACTGAGATAGTTTTGAGCTGCGTTCACAAGCCCACCTCCCCTCCCCTAAACTCCCAGCCATCCTTTGGCAACAGGTAGGGGGTCGCCATGGCAACAGCGAGCTGTCAGTTGAGTGTGTATTAATGAGAGCTGGCTGGAGGTGCTGAAGCTGTGTTGAAAATAGTGGCCTGCACTGTCGTCTGTCTGTGTGTATGCGTGCGTGTCCATGAGTCATGAGGGCATTTATGAATCTGCATGTGTGTGTTTATGCGTCCGTCCATTTAATGTGTCTGTGGCATCTGAGTGTGCGCATGTGCGCGCTCATGAATATGTGTGTCGGCCGTGAGCATGTGTCGAGAATCCAGGCAGCCATAGACTTGGTTTGCAAATCAAGCAATTAAGAAGAAAAGCCACAAGCCGCTGAGCTGCCTGCAGCATGAGCACGGACAGCTGAACCTCAATACACAACACACACACACACACACACAACACGCACACAACCTGTACCCCGGCTGGGTTAGTCGTCATCTATGAGGGGAGACGACAGTCTCTGAGAACTTGCACGTCATGGAGTGTGTATGTTGAGTTTATGTTTGGATGTCTCATTAAATATTACACCTTTCTGTCTGTGTATGAAAGTGTGTATAAAACCAGCAATTTGATGATTCTGAAATAGAAAAAATCCAATATACTGCAAGATTAAATGCGTCTTAATGAATAAATCATGTGACTGTTTATTAATAGGGTAGAAAATTTGATAAATTGGAGATACATGGTTCTCACAGGACAGCGTCAGGGTTTGTTTGTGTTTGTGTGCATCATGCCTGGAGGTCTGAAAAACACCTCCACCCCTGATACCCAGAGCTGGAGCCAGACAGCATTCACACAGAGAGCCAGGATTCTCTCCATCCAGCATCACAAACACTCACAGAGCTCATGAACCCTGTAAGTGCCCAAAAGAAAGACGAACACGCCTCCGGCTCTTAGATTAATGATCATTAAATCATAAATAATTTACTTGTCAGACATTGTTTCTGCTTCTTGTTTGAATGCCAGAAAATGGAAACAAAACCAAACGTAAAATCACAAACACAACACTGTTGTAGAGGAACCAAAGCTGTTGGCAAAGTTTTATGCATTTTCTGTGAAGTCAGTTCATTTAAAGATCAGATTCATTGTTTTACAGAGGAATTTTAAATATAATTAAATACTTAAAATGAAGATAAATAGGTGAATAACTGTAACAGACAAGTTATTTCATAGTGAAATTTATAACGAATGGGACTCAAAGCGCAGTAAAAAGCTGAGAGTTAAAAATTGGTGATAAATGGATAGGTTAGCTCGGTAGGAAGTGATGCATTGTTGGTTTTCAGCTGCAGTAACAGCAACATTTTTTTGAAGAAATGACTGGGTAGGTGGTATAAAAAGCCATGTCTTTGTCGCTGAGGAGACAAACGAGCCCCATAAAGTGAAAGTCAAATTTTTGTCAACTGAAAATCCGAATGTCACTGGAGCGAATCCTCTGATTTATTTTTGTAGGTTTGGTGCAAAAACAGTGAGGCCACTCATGGACCAGTACAAATTAAAGCAAGCTTTTTCAAGGGGGGAGGGGTTTAGTATCTGAGCAGGGTAACCTTTGGAAATTGGTCGGCTAAAATAAACTACAACTCTAATGGGAATAATATTTTTTCCCCCAATTAGCACCTTTCAAGTACAGTTCTCATCACACTGGGTCTGTGCCTTAAAATATGTGATTTTGTAACTTACTGGAGGTCAGACTTAACTTTAGTTACCGCAGCAACACTGGTAGCATGCAGTACGTGGCTGAGTGTATCACAGTGTGTGTTACAGTGAAAACAGGACCTTGGTTTTGTAGCAGCAGCAGTGTGTGTTCGTGATGCTGCTGTGTGTCCTCAGCCATTAGACTGCTGAGGGACTGAGTTATCTTTCATGGAGGGATGGAGGCTTCACACAACTCACTGGGGATGTTGTTACACAGACGTATGAAGGCAGGTCTACACACACACACACACAAACACACATACACACACTTACACACCTCTTTGCCTGCAAGAATGTTAACGCTAGTATATGCATGTGTGTACCGTCAGTGTATTTACACTCAACAAGAAACAGACACTGGCAGGTTTTAACATATATTTGTCACACACACACACACACACACACACACACACACACACACACACACACAGAGGTGCATACACTCAAACACACCACAGATTTTCATTAACACACAGATACACACACACACGCACCTATTATGCATACACTACATTTCAAAGTGTACTTAAACCAATGTGTGCACACGTACACACAAAATAAAAACACAATTACACTGTAAGCATATGCACCAGAACAAATCTTCTGACCATGCGAGCTCACACACACACCCACACACACACTTTTCTCCTATGCTTCCGAACTAACAAGCCTCCGTGCAGTGTGTGTAGTGGCGAGTTGAGTCCCTCAGGTGCGCGCTGAAGCTTTAGCAGGATAAATCATGCAAACCTGAGCCGCACACTCATAAATCACCTCAGTCCAAGTTAGTGTGTCTGAGTGTGTGTTCGTATGAGCATGCATAATGTGCACTGAAACCTGCATGTTCAAGTTTTTGTGAGTATATCTGTGTGTGTGCGTGTTTCCGTGTTAGTAAGACAGATGAAATTGAACCATCACCATCTTTTTCAAAGCAGCAGAATGACTGTAGATTCTGAACAGCTGACCAGTAGGTGCTGCTGTGGAGCTTCAGGTTTATGAGTGAGCGCGTGTGTGTATGTTTGTGTGTGTGTATGTGTATTCTGTCTTCCTGTTTCTTCACTGTATGTGAGTGCAGTGTGAATGATAAATACCGTAGGTGTGTGTTTGTGTTTGCAGATGTGTCAACAGTGTTAATCTGGTGTGAACTTTGGTCTGACTCCTCCTCTCTTTTCTTCTCACTTTTCCATCTGTATGATTTTTTTCTCTAAACCTTATTATTCTGTCTCTCACCCTTTCTATTACTCACCATTCTTTGTTGCAGCTCTTACTCGCAGAAGAAACTCACTCTTTGCTGTTTTTCTTAGCCAGTCTTCTGTTTTCATCCCTCCCCTCAGCCACCTTTCATCACCTTTGTGTCCAGTGTTCATTGACTGCATCTGATTGTCCAGCTGCCAAACATGACTTGGTTACATCTTTTTCTAATGGTAGACATTTTTTAACAGTAACTAATGTAATTAATTACATTTTCAGTTTTAAATGTAACATTTTTAAAAGGAAAAAAACCCTTTCCAACCACTTCTTCACAGAGTAAGATGAGTTATGCACCGATGAAAAGCTAATTTAACAAACAATAAATGGTAGTGCCAGTACACATAGGTGTGGGTATTATGCTGACATTAAATCCTCAACAAAGGTTTAAGGCATGTCCATGCACTAAGTAGGCATGGAATCTAAAAATTACAGTGTGTTAAAGAAGAAATGCAATTGACTGCATTGGTGCTGGGGTCGTTGCTACATGTAGTGGTGAGAAGATGAGATATGATCCATGATGTTTCATTTGGTAAATACATCCATGAGGATGGGTTATCAAATACCAAGACAGTGCACACCACACCACAAGAATTTGCAGCTCTGGGCCTGTATTTATCAAACTGCTAAAAGAAAAATTTGAACGTAAAGGAGCTATTTGTAGTTTTTTTGCTATTGTTACATAGCTAATGTTAGCATTAGCAGCTGTTTAGTTACCAGTCTAGAGGAAACGTTCCGAGTACAGCATCAAACTTCATTCTTTACTCACCAAGTCTCCAGTTGTGGAAAGCGACGCCAATGTTAACTCTTTTCTCTGTCACATCTTTTCTTCTACTGAAGATAGCACACTAACCAGCTAGCCCCAGCTGCTCGTCTTGTCACTTTCCGATACCGAGTCACTGTAGTGTCCAGGCTGACCTGAGGACGTAGCGCTGCTCAGAAGGCGTATTATGACTTCTTGTCTTATAAAGACAATGATGGCTGAAGCTCTTGTCCAGCCGCAATCATCACCTCCCGCTCCCGGCAAGAGGCCACGTTCAGCAGCAGAGAAAACTTTCAAATAGCCCCTTTTAAGTGAACGATAAAAGTAATAAGACATCATAAGGGCTGCAAACACACAACAAGAATATATATGGCATTGATTTTTATTTACAATCAATGTCTGGCACTTGTCTCCTTAGTCTGTCTCCTCCAAGTGTAATATTTTTGTGTGATTTGTCTAACTGGGTTCTATTTATCTACTTTTAGGACTTGATGTTTTAGGTTGTATTTATGCAGAAATACAGAAAATTCTCAAGAGTTCGCAAACTTTCAAGCAGCACTATATTCATCATCATTTGTCACAGATTCAACATATTCTTTACTTAAAAACTTCCAAAGACCTTTAACAGTACAGAGTAAACCGAGTATTCAGCCTGTTCAGTATCCACATCATCACTCTTTCTATACTCTACTCGCTGCCTTTCTTCTCCTCGCTTCTACTCGCCATCTCTTCTATTGATCATCCTTTCTCTATCTGCTCCTCACATCATCTCCTTTTATTTTTATTCCTCTCGTTCCCTCTCTGTCCGTCTCCCTCCTTTTCTGCTCGGCTCTACGCAGCCTTTGATCTTTTGGTTTTAATATGACAGAGAGCTGTGGGAGCCCAGATCTGTTCCAGCTGGGAGAGACGGGGTGAGAGAGAGCAGGGATAGAGAGATGGAGGGAAGATGAAAGACAGCTCTCCCTACCCCTCTTGAGGGTTTACACTTCCCCTGAGGGGATCTTCACCTTGGGGTACAACCTGCTGTCAGGAGTTTACACACACACACACACAATCTCACACAAACACACACACACACACACGCACAAGCACATAATTTGCTGTTCATCACCTGCTACCAAAATCTAATTATACCAAAAATACGCCTTATCAGGTTGGACACAGATGGTAGCTCTTACTCAAACTTAATCCACCTGTTGAGGTATAGGAAAGGTTAGAAACCCACACACACCCACACTCTCTCCCTCTCACACAAGCACACACACACAATCAAATCAAAGATAAGAATCTCAGTTTTGTAAACCTGCTGCACTCCAAAGGTTTATCATTAGCACACAGAGAACGAACAAGAGATGGAGACATTGGCAGATGAAAGGAGACGAGAGAGGAGAAGAGAGCGTTTTGCGGAGGAGTTAATCAGAGGTCCATAAAACGATCAAAGACGAGACGAGGAGGATGACAACGGAGGGTGTCAGCTGCTATCAGAGCAGAATCGGAGGGGTCTGACAGCAGAGGGATAGAGCTGATCATTGAGGCCTGCTGCGCTCTGACAATGAAGACAGTCAGAGAGATCGTCCTGTTACTGAAGGATCACAGGCTTGATTACCAAAACAATTGAACGTCGAACCTTTTACCTTGAAAGTCAAATTCAAGCCACTTCGTCGATTTGTAGATGGAATTGTTTTTTTTTTTTTTAAAAAGTATCATCATCGTTAAGCTTTGCACCAAATTTAGACAGAAGTTTACATTAAATTGCTCGCTGGGTTTTAGTGTCCTATACAGTTTCAGGGTCTTCTCCCCTCTACCATCAAACAAATCTCACAGGAACACAAAGTTCTTGCATGTTGTTGAAAGGTTTCGGCACAAAACGTTTTGAGTTTCAGGATAACATATAAGTGGATGACCATATTGCATCCCGGTGGAAATGTGACAAAACATTAATCCCAATTTGTGAATTACGTCAAAAAGCACATTAACAACACACATCAGCACATGATAATAAATGCAAATCCTACCAACACCAGTTGATAAGATGGAAGATGGTTAAACATCAGGTCAGGAAAGGTTTAATTGAAGTGGTTGTCTGTCGTCATACGGACGTGTTGGCACATACATCTTAAGGAATTAATCACATTGAATAATGAATGTGTTTTGCTTGGTTTCGGTGCTGCTTGGTTTGATAATTACATATCCACCCTTTAAAATCGTGAGTTTTGAAATTTTTGACAGATGAAGCTGAAGCTAAAGCAAATGTTGATGAGAAAACGACAATTTCAGAAATGGGATCCCTAATAATTGATCGTCAATAGACTTTAAACTTAATATGGAGTCATGTAAATAGAGCCCCAAGTTAATCTGAAATATCAGACATGTAAACTGCCATTAGTAGAATGTTGGCCTACCTTAAACAAAGAGTTTCAGTCTCAGTTTACATGTTCAGCCTTTGCTCATGTAAGACTTATATGATATATCTACAGCTGTGGAGGTTTTATGCGAAAGGTGCAGCAAAGCACTGCAGTAGGAAGTCGTAAAAAAAAAAAAAAAGTGTTCGACAGAGAGGGTACAGAGAGTGAGTGTGAGTTTTTGTGTTTTCTCCCAGACTTGTTTATATAGACACACACTTCTTCTCAGCAACAGCCATTACAGTTGGAGTCAGTCAGAATAATGGCCTTCAATCTGACAACTCTACCTCAGTGTGTGTTTGTATGCGTGAGTATGTGTGTGGTTGTGTGTGGGTGTGTGGGTGTGCGTGCGTGCGCGTGCCTGTGATCACTTGTCACCATTATCCACAGCTCCCTTCCGCTCACAGGGGTAGTTATTTTGCTCCATAGCAGCGGCTCCACTGGGAGTCTCGTCTCGACAAACGGTGCATCACATAACAGGCTGTGTGACCGACAGTCCACCCTGGTCCTCTGTGTGTTCAGGGCTCACAGTGAGTGCACCATGAGGGTAAGACCTACAGTAGAGCCCGTACACATGTAGGAAAGTCTGCAAAATGCCATTAGCACTTATTCTTTTAACCCTTTCCAAGACTCAACAATATATGTGATTTGAAATTTTGGTGTCTCCTGATTTTGAAAGTGATGTTTCGGTCCTTCTTAGCTCATCACTGTGAGCAGGTTGATCATATAACACCATGTTATGAAGTAGTAAAATTGGCCATTTTTATCCTTTTAGTGAAGAAAAGGCTTGACTTGCACAGTGTTGATTTGTCATACCTGCTGTTTTGTTTGGTCGGTGTCGATGTGCTCACTGAACTGAAAAATCACACACATGAAAATATCCCACTTGCCCGCAACAGCCCAGCTCTTCTCTGTCAGTGGGTGGAAATACTTCTGCTTAACTCATAAGAAATGTATTAACACAGTAAATGTTTTAAGAGCTCAGAAGTCCAGAAAACAAATATTGTTCCACATCCTCTTCTCTCCTCTCTCCTTTGCAGGATATTTGTCTGGAAACAAACTTAGTTGTTGAAATCAGGCTCAGATTATTTGTGTGGCCTTTGTGGTTTGCTGCAATCATCCTCGCCGTCATGTGTTGTACAGTACATGCAAACATGCATGGTTCTTGAAGTTGCAAATTCATTCTTGATTGTGAAAACATCAGTTGATTAAAAGAAAAAAGAAAAAATCTCACCTCAATGACTATTTGGTAGCTGTTCTGGAGCTTTTGACCATATGACATGGTCCTCCTCAGCCAGTTGAGTCACCACTAAGACTTCTCAACCATGTTGACTTGACAACTAATGTGATCAAGACCAGCCATTAAATGGACCTTGAGAACATGAAATTGCTTTGTTAAATACACAGTATACTGTATGTGCGTGTATACTGTCTGACTGACAGATGCTCATACACTAAGCATTTTATATTATTATATTACATGATTTTTATATGTACGTTTAGTGTCCTGTGTAGCAGTTGAACCAGCAAGTTAAAGGACAAAACACTGGAGAAAATGAAAACACAATCTGTGTATGTGGGGTGTGGACAGGAAGTCAGAATAGACATTGATTCCAGTTGACACACACTTCCGTCCCCCATATGGGTTACATATGGTATAAACGCACACACACACTTGCACATGCACACGCGTTTGCAAACTTCCCTCCCGTCTTCTTTCCATCTCAATCACTCTCCATACACTCTACTCCTCTCGCTCATGCCCTCCACCTGTGTCCTGTTGACATTTGTGAGAAGAGACAAGTCGAGCTGATTCTCTGAGTGTGTGTTGGACTCGGGCCTACGTCAACATTCAGACCACTTCTGGCTGATTACTGTCTAAATAATCCATCCACACTCCAGGAATGCCAGACAGCCTCAGAGGACCAGGGAAGAGCCTCAGTGGGATAAAAGGAGGATATTATAGGTGAAGTTCTCCCTCATAAAGAAGGGTTTGCATTGGAATTGTAAATATACACCAAAATATAAAATTAAATTATTTCAATGTATATTAGAATTGAAATAGAATTTTTTTTTCTTTAGGAACATTGTTGTTGGAATTTTGTCTAAAAACCCATTATATCGGTTAAATCCATACAATATTTAGTAAAAGCTTTAAGTTTTTAAGTGAATGAAACTGATGGAAAAATTCTGACATTTTTTGCTCTGACAACCAAAAAGCAAAGTCTAAAATGTCAGAACATCCCTGAATCCCCTCAGGTTTTGGAGTTGGGAGTTTTCAAAGAGTCGTTTGTCATCCTTTGAACGAGCTTTGTCATGACTTTCTGTTCCTCTGTGTAACGTGTCTCTGTCTGTCTCGCTATCTGCCTCTCTCTCATTCTCTTTGAGTCAGTCGCTCTGTCTGCTTACCCTTCCTCTTTTTTTTCTTTTTTTTTTCCTCTAGTCTTTCATTTCTCTGTCCCATCACTCACTTCATCTCCCCTGCACCCTCAGGAGAAATAGTTTCTGAAACACTTCTCACTAATCCGAGTTTATCTCTATTAGTACATCTCTAGCACATATCCAATGGAATCAAGTCAGCGTAAAATATCCCGCTCTGCTCAGCGCTCTGAATCAAACACACCCCGACGAGTCGAAAAACAAGTGTCATTCACACCTTCTGCAGTTTCATTTCGAGTGACACTGACTGAGCTCTCTGGAGGGGCGGGGGGGAGCACTCAACTCCTAAAATGTGAGTTTTGAAATAGCTTAGACTCCTGATGAGGCCGCCGTCGTATGCTATTTCAGAGAAAATTGCGGCGCATGTTTTGCCATGGTGAGGCCCACCTCACCCGTTTTGATTGGTATCGGATCACAGAAAGTTGCAGTTGAATTAAGCAGATTGCTGCAGCAGCACCGTGGTAATTTAGGAAGTGTCTGGAAGTCTCATTTTGTTCACGCTGTTATTGCAACAGTGGATTACAGACTCAAAACTTTATTTGACTGAACATGAGAAAAGGCGTAAAGCTGATGACAGTGCAAAAACAATTACACTTTGAATGAGACACAATAGATCAAACATTATAAATTCTAGGTAGATTACAGACCGTAATATTGTAGGAATCACGAAATTGACAGGGAACATTTCAATATTATATTATACTGCAAGGGTGGAGGTTTGGTCTGGACATTGGTAGGGACACAACAACCCTGCCTCTCCTCCGAAACAAGGAGGGGGACAATATTTGTTTTCTGGCTCTTTCATTATCTGACTTCAATCCAAACAATGCGTATGAGTTCACTCAAATATTGGTAGGGACAATTCTGTCATTCCAAAGATTATATAGAACATATGTCAACCATAAGTTACACGACTAGGCTTGGGTGAAATTTAATATATTGGTGGGAATATATGGCAGGAAATATCGTGATATTCGATAGTATCGAGTATCGGCCCAAGCCGAAACACAACAATACAGGATATTGTTCATTTTCCAACTGTAAAATACTGTAAAATACAAAGTATTTTCACAAAACAATTGAAAAAAAAGCACACACAAACACTCACCGTCCTCCTCTCCATCTGTAACAGCCCCACCAGCAGCCAGGGTGATATAAACTCTGATAACGTCTCCCCCCTCAGCTCAATGAATTCTTAAGTTATTGACGATGCCGTCCACCCGTCTGGATCCTATTATCAAAGTGTCTTCAAAGGAGACTAATTGAATTAGTGCAGGGATCTGTAATTGAAAGCTCGCTTTTAATGATGCATTGTGCTCTCGCACGGAGCCGAGCGCCAGCATCCATCAAACATCTCGCTGTCAGGACAGATTGGACCGCACTGCGCATTGCATCACCAACGTTATGAGGGGCATCGAGTTTATTCGATCCAAAGAGATTACAAAGTCCCTTCTCATTAAAAACTGTTTGCTTGTTTTCTTTTTAAAATAGTCTGTTTAATGAGTGAAATTTGGTAACAGCTCAGCTTTCACAGCCTGTATCATCCTGACATCCTACACCAGCGTCTCTGACCTCAGCGGCTGACCTGGTGAATAAGACATAGAAGGTCACGAGCAGCGATGTTTGATCATTATTCCCTGACGCGATGGTGCCTGTGAAAGTGCCTGTGTTCAGTTCAGTGGATGTTTTGGTGGAAATCTAAAGATGGGCCTGTGAGATGAGCAGCACACCTGGAGCTGTGTGTGTGTGTGTGTGTGTGTGTCTGTGTGTGTGTGTGTGTGTGTGTGTGTGTGTGTGTGTGTGAGAGAGAGAAAGAAAGAAAGAAAGAAATTGAACAGATTTTTTTTGTTTGCCTCTTCCTGAAAGGGGTCACAGAGCCACTGACCCAGAAGCTATTTGTAGCTTGTTGTTTTTTATATCTCTCCTTTCACGGTTTTTTTTTTTTTTTTTTTTCACAATCTGTGTGCTGCCCACTTTCTGTTTGAAGTTGTGATTTTATGGTTTGGCACTGCTATTGTTGCTAATGCTAATTAGTGTAGTTTTTTTCTGCTCTAATGATCTACATTATACTGGATCCATCATCCTCTGTATCTGAGGATTTTTCCCAGGAAGTAACTAATAAAAAGATTTTTAAAAAAAGAGTAGAAGCTTAGAGCAGCTGTGTTGATCTTGAGAACCTGCCAGCTGTGATTCCTCATGGACATTTACATATGAAGATGATGTGGAGTATAACTTAAACTCTAATTTCATCTTTCATCCGTCTCTCTCCTTCCCTCTCAGACCCAGATGGTGTGTCAAGCTCTTCAGGTTAGAGGTTAAGGCTAATTTATAGTCTCAGGTTCAGTGTTTCATCCGGTCGTGAACATATGGAGCTCTGCTGGAGAGGACACAGATACCAGTTAACAATGATGGATGTGTGTGTGTGTGTGTATCTGTGTGAG
This sequence comes from Seriola lalandi dorsalis, assembly GCF_002814215.2. Taxonomy (NCBI): domain Eukaryota; kingdom Metazoa; phylum Chordata; class Actinopteri; order Carangiformes; family Carangidae; genus Seriola; species Seriola lalandi. The sequence continues at coordinate 581,621 of NW_019525289.1, forward strand.
CGAGTCTGTCCGTGTGTGAGTGTTACATGTATTTAAGTTCAACATGTGTTATTTAGTCTTCACTGTGTTTTTCAGAGAGAAAGGAATGAGTTGTTTGGCGGGTTGCATGCAAACGTACGGCTGGCCATTGTTGAGATTTGGGCCCAATACCTCCTGAGGAATGTAAAGATTTTTTTTACAAACTCATTTTTAGCTAAAGAAGCCCCAACTTGTAAACAAGACTATAAATCTGACCAGAAGGTTATGACAGCTGTTGGTGCTTCTTTTTTTTTTTGTTATTTTTTTGGGGCATTTTTGCTAAGCCTTGACGGTACGCGCTCCACCAGGTGAGCCTCCGGGGCGTCCCATTGAATTCGATATTATGGAATATTGGCCCAAGGCTACTAAGAAAAGGCTTCTTTTTGTATTCAGTCATGTGGACATGTTTCAGTTGGTACCCAAAAAGCACTGAGGGCTGATACACAGCAGGTAGCACCAAACGTCTTGTACATAGCTGACCTGGGTTGATATAAAAACCTCCTCATTTAAGCTGAAATCCATCGTTAGGGAAAAACCCAGTAAAGATTAAGACTTCCATCTGCTGTTTATTTGGAAAAACACTTGCTAAACTTGAAAAACCTACCAGTTGTTGACTTGTTTGTGTTTTCTACATGATGAGAGATGGTTGTTCTTTTTTTTTTTTGTTTGTTTTTTAACTTGAGGAGAGTCACTGTTTCTCACCACTGCATCAGTTTGAATAACTTCCTGTCAAAAATGATCAAAAACCATTCACAGTGTGACATTATAGATTCATATTTAAACACATATGGATTTTAAAGTTTTAATGATGTCTGTGCTGTTTCTGTATTTCACTGATTTTAAACATTTATTCAGACGGTCTCATTTAAGATTTTTTCAGCATCAAAATGTTTGAATTTTGTCCCTCAAGATTTTTTTTGCAAGGTCTTAAGGAAGTTAAACCTCTAAATTCCTCTAAATAAACCTCACTCCTCTGCTCCCCTGCCTGTGTGTCTGTACACAGGCATCCGCATCAGTTCGTCAGTGACAGCGCGGTCAAAGTGGCAGGAAAGGGGAGCGGGCGGCACTTCATTAAAGTGCAGCATTACTCCAGTCGCTCTCTCTCCCATACATACACACCAGGCGCAGACCACTTCATTTGGTCTGAGAGATAGAAAGGACAGGCCCCAATGGATTCTCCTATTAATCTTTAATGAGCCCCCGGGCCTGAAAACTGCCCGCCTGCCCCTTTTCTCCACATCCAGGAAACAAACAATGACTCGGCTGAAAAACACGTCGGCCGCTCATCATCATACCTGCCCGCCCGTCTGCCTGCCAGCCATTAACCCCCCAACTCTGTGCTGAATTATTAATGCGGCTCGCTGTCTCTTTGCTTTGTCCGGCCCACTCCCAGCAACGGGAATGGGCGACGTCTGGATTGTGTGGTCGGGGAAAGTGTGGCGATGCCATCCTGAGTGCCTCATGCTGGATTTTTTTTTTTTTTTTTTTTTTTTTTGGTGGTGAAGTAAAAGCTGATTGGTTCAGCTGTCAGTCAAACTGCTCGGGTGAGCTCGACGCGTTGTTTTACAGCACAAATCAGCAGCAGGCTGTCGTTCTTTTAGAAGCAGATAGTGGAAAAAATGAGACACAGATTGAAAACTCTCCTCCATCGGCTGAGGGTCAAACTTCATTCCCAACCTTGGAAACAGCAGTTTCTCACCACAAGATCCATTTGGTAGTAATTGTGAAGCTTTTAATCATGTCCTGCGTCATGTGTGATGAAAATTTGACTATTTTAGTCAATTTGTATTTATTTATACTTAAAGGACTTCTTGTCTTTTTGAAGCGAACATAGATAAGCAGTCCTGAAGGTGATCCGAAAGCAATTTCATTTTGTACTTTCATGACAGTTAGACAGCTCCATCTTCTGAAGAAGATCATGCAATTTGACTGAAAGCTCCAGAACAGCTCCTACATGAGAAGAACTCTAGATAGTTTCTGTCTTTGGACAAGAAGCAACAGGTTGTGTGGGAAATTGAGAAAAAACAATGTGGGCTAATCTTTCATTGGCCTGTTGGAATTATATTCTACCAATAATCGATTGGCTATATTGAGACGTGGCAGCTGCTGAAAATACCATGCACTTTATTCAGCCTGTTTGTTTCTCTGATCTTACTTCCATCGCCATCACTTGTTGCTTCAACTTTCTCTTTTCATTCTTACCCTCTTGTCTTGCATGTTGACACACACACACACACACACACACACACACACACACACACAGCGTGATGTCTGAGTTTAGAATGGAATTGTCAGCATGCTGGCAGCTTCTTCAGAGATGTTGCATATTGAAATAAAGGGTCTGTGAGATGCCTGTGTGCTCTGTGATGAATGCCGATCTCATTTGCTCCCTCTCACATAGCGCCCTCTCTGATGCCCCCCCCCCTTTCTCATCTCCGGATGAATATTGAAAAGTGTTAGATGAGTTTCTGAGTCTCTGACTTGATATTGTCTCTGTGTGCTGGATAGTCTCTTGATCTTGCTCCGATATTACTGACTGAATTGTGTGAATCTTCCATACATTCAACAGAGAAGTATCTATGCAGTTCTAGTAAATACATCATAGGCTTCCACCATATAGCACAGCACATTCTTGGAAATGTAAAAAGACCCATTTTGGGAATGTTCTGTGAATAAATGTGCTCAAGTTCTTTATGATGCTGTAAAAAGTCTTTGAACACAGTGCTGCTGTCCAATGAGCCGAGAAATCCTTTTAAGAAACATACTGCCTTCTTTATCGTCCCCCACACATGCTTATACTTTTAGGTTCAGTCAGGAGATCGAGGCAGAACAGTTAAATATTCTTCCTTTGGTGATGCAGGAAGTTCAGTGCCCAACATTTTTTAGTCTCATCCACTTCATAACCTCTTGAAAAACCTGTGAGTTGCAAAATATTATTCAGCTTGTTTGGCCATGTTTTGTATAAAGACATGTGGAGTGAGAGCAGGAGGGGCCAAAATGACTACAACGCAAGATATGACAGGAAAATCAAATTAGCAGCCTGTTACCTGTCTGCGAGAAGGACAGCAAGTTCTTCCCATCTCTGAAATGCTTCAGCGATATCAACACATGTCCATCTGAAGGGACGTGCGCACACATCTGCGTTTGTAGCAGCAAATAGGAACTCTCTCTCTCTCTCTCTCTCTCTCTCTCTCTCTCTCTCTCTCTCTCTCTCTCTCTCTGAAATGACCTGTGATTGGCCAGAGTCTCCTGTCACAGGCTGGATTTTAGTCTAAAAACAGAGCCAGGAGGAGGTGCAGACGTCTAGTTTGCTCTCAGACCGCTTGAATTACAATGTGTTGAAAGGTGAATTGTGTCATTTTTGCCCATTGACGTCAAAGAGTTACTGCATAGACCAGCTTTAATAAATGAGTGTTTCTTAATCTAACATGTTAGTATGTGAATATCTGTTTCCAACATTTCCCAAACCAAGACTGCCCAGTAAATATCCGTCTCCATATGCTATAATACCACAGTGACCAAAATGTTATTGATCACTTGCATAAAGTTTCTTACCTTCAACCATAGAACCAAAGTCCCTGTTTTTTGCCACCTTGAGAACATTGCTGACAGTTGTTCAAGTTGTTATGGTTTACACACTCACACACACACACACACACACACACACACACACACACACACACACACACATCTACCTGTCTCACACTCTGCCTCACGTGTCTGTCAGGAAAAGCTGTTCTCGCTGTCACAGTCTGCACTTTTCAGCTACTTTTCAGGAGACGACTGCTAAATTAAAAGACGGCAGTCACAAGTCCTTTCACGCACATGCACACACTCACACACTGCCCTTGTAGCTGTACGTCCTCCAGGCACCCAAAGTGTCATGGCAACCACATGGCAGCTACGGTAACGGCAGGCTCATTTTCATACTGATGAGGTGGCCGGTTGCCGGGGAGCCCCCTGCGCTGCTGCTCCTCGCTCGTCTCTCCTCTCCGATGTCGCCCTGAAATTTTAATGACCTTCTTTCTCTGCTTCTCGTTTTTCTCCTCTTTGCTCTTTGTTCTCTATCTGTGTGTGTGTGTGTGTGTGTGTGTGTGTGAGAGAGAGAGTGTGAGTGTGTGTATATGTTGTGAGTCCCAGCTTCAGTATCCAAACAGACATGCAGCAAGTATCTAGAGTTAATACAAGAGGAGAACAAAGGCTGTGTAATTTGGAAGACATCAGAATTTTTAAAGGGCATGTATTTTTATACCTGTGGAAAACCTCCTCCAGTCTGTTCCTCCTGGCTTCAGCAGGTCAGCAGCTCAGCCTATGCTTCTCAGCTGGTGAACAGTACTTTGTGTTTAAAGCTTTTTTGCTCTTTAACTGCGTCGACACTGAACAGGAAGTCAAGAAAGAACCTGGAAGACCAGGATCAGACTACACTACTACATGGAAATGGCTTAATGCTGCAGACTCTGAGGTGTCAGCAGCAAAAATGAGTTCAGGGAACAACAGCTGGTCACATTATCCTGTGTGAAGTGTGTTTTTGTTGAATCTTGTTGAATTTGTCACCTGGCGGCAGCACGGCGAAGTTTACTTGGTCACCTTTTGTACCAGGGATTAATTGTGTTTTTTCACTGTGGTGTAATCTCCTCTAATGTGAAAGAGATGATGGTAGCAGAGGTCACGATTCCCCTTCATATGAACTCCTCATGCACTTCATCCTGATCATGAACAGGAATACTGATCGCAGATGACAATCTTATTCCACTTCTGTGTGTGTGTGTGTGTGTGTGTGTTCTGCTCCAGGAGGAAGAGGCCAGAGAGGAAGAAAACGGTCGGATCGAGCCGGTTGGACGAGCCGACTCCTGCATGGACCACGCCCCTGTGAGGTCACTAGAGTAAGTTGGTCACTATCATTGCTTAATAAAAAAATAAAAAAAGAGGCCAAGACTTGATAAGCTACTAACACTGGGAGTGAGTGTTGATCACACTGCTGATATTCACCATTTGGGGAAAAGTGACACCTCTTCTCTCACAATGACACTCACCTGAGGATCATTCAGCTTCAGGGCTTTTGATTATCAAATAGTTGCACTATTGAACATGAACTATCTGTGTTTTTGGACATAATGTGCTAAAAATCTAAATTTGACAGCTTTTTGCAAATGGAGAGAGACATGAAAATGAAACGCTTTTTTTAAAAATGTTTTTTTGTTGTCGCCTCACGTACATAACCCTAAAAAAAATAAATAATTCTGGGTTAAAACTCAGGTGCTTTTTGTATTTTTGTCCATCATTTCTGTCAGGAATTATGTCAGGAATGATGACACTGCACTCAACAAAATGCTCATCCTCCAATAGTGATGTTGCCTTGTTCAAATATCTCAGCAATTAACTTAATAAGCTTGATTATTACCGACAGCAATCACGGCCGAAACTATAAAGAATAACATTGAAGTTGTATGAAACTAGAGTTTGTTTTTAAAGTTGCAAACCCAGGTTTGTTTGTAGAAAATCTCATTTCAATGGTGCAGCCTCATTTGCATAATTCTCTTTTGTGCGAGCAAAAATGATCCTGGTCTCGCCATCAGAGCTTCTCCCACACACTAACCCATTCAGCTCCTTTTATTAACAACTGTGTTTTGTTTTGTTTTTTTCTTTTTTTGTTTTTTTGCTCTGTTGCATGCTTCCAGTTTAATATGCAGGTATGGTATTGTTATTATTCCTGTGATTTCCCAGAGAATCCGGCGTGTCCCGCCTCTTAGTTGTCAACAAGGGGCCCATTTTCCCCGAGCTAATCATAGTCATTGTATCAAAGCTGTGAAGTGATTAGATTTGGCGTCTTGTAAAAATGTGCCTGTGTACAGATGTTTAACAGCCAAACAGGCTGACAAGTGAAGAACACAAATAGCTGTAACTGCGTTTTGTGCTTTTAAAGGGTCAAAGGATCACATCCAGAATATTCATCCCTATATAAAAGCAATAAAAGGGTTTACAGCCCAGGGCTTCATGGGAAATACATCTGTCTGTGTGGAAGATGAAGTTTGGATTTTTCTTTTCCCACTTTCATTAAGCCTGTGCTGTTTTTCAGCTGTGCGGAGCAGTTTGCACGTCAACAGCCTTAATCTGTTTCCAGATAATAAAATGAAGCATCCTCTCTACTTGTTGACATTTGCAGCTAAAACACACAGCGCGCCGCGAGTGACTTTCAGCTAATTTCTCATCGTGGGCAGTGGTTAGCCAGTTAGCCACACATTGTTGCAACACAACACAGAAAAAGAATCTAGTGCAAGGTTTTCCACATAAAAGCAGCACTGTGGCAGCTGAGTTTAACAAGGCGAAGGTGCAGGCTTTGCATTTTATTCCCCAGACGTGAGTCAGTGGTGTTTGATGTTTTGACTCACGGATTGTTTCAGCTGCAAATGTCGTACTGTGAAAATACACCAAAGATCCTCCGAAAATGTGACACTTAAAAAAGACAAAATTACGTTTCAAATGTATGATTAAGTGTCTTGAACACTTGAGGATTGGAGGTTTCATTTTAATATTTATGAGTTAGCTTCTGGGAGGTTTTACCCCCCCCCCCAAAAGAAAAGAAAAAAGATATGTAACGTTTTGACAGGCTGCTCTCTCGTCACCTCCTTTTATAGATAGTCTTACGTCTGAATTGTGTGTGTGAAGACTTTTTAAAACCTTCAGTCTTCCTTGTTATCCCTTACGTGTGTTTGATTTATTTGGATTGCTCTATTTTTATCGTCCTTGTTGAATGTCTCCTCCAGAACCTCCTTGCTTTCTATTTTTATTTATTTATTTACACCACTGTTGTTGCTGTTGTTTTTGTTGTTGTTGTCATCATCCTTTTTTCCTTTCATCATCATCTTACTTCCTGTTTTTGTTTTTGCCCACATGGTGTCACCCCTCTCCTCTCCACTCCCGTTCCCCTCACCCACCCACCTACCCACCCACCTCTCTCTCTCTCCTGTCTACCATCCATCACCGTCTCCCAGAGACATAGTCAAACTGGTGGAGGTGTCAAACGATGGCGGGCCCCTGGGAATCCACGTGGTGCCTTTCAGTGGCAGGGACCGCAGGTAAAAATATCCGGAGCAGAGCCACGGTGCTGCTCAGGCAGGCTGGAAGAGAGTGAAGGAGAGGAACAGGCAGACACAGTGTCCACAGGGATTTAATACATCAACAAAAGGACATGAAGGGTTTTAAAAAAGAGCTGAAACACTGTTCCGATTAAAATTAGATACTTTTTGTGCTTAGATTTGCATAGACCAGGGTTAGTAGCACAAAATGGAAAAGATCATTATAGAAATAAAGGTTTTGTTTTAACTACATGCAATTTATTGTTAACAATCCCTGTTATCATTTTCCCTACTTAGTCCATGTACAGTTCTGCACTTAAGCTAACTGTGTTTAATTGGAGAGAGAGCAGTTTTGCCAATATAGTCATGACTTTTTGTTTTTTTTTTCTTTTTCACCTTTAGATTTAGTTGGTTTTGTTCACTGGAGCGCAAAAGTACTACACACCTTACAGCTTTTAGACTTTTAAAATGAAGAAAATTGGCTACTTACGCCATTTAGTTGATGACCTGTCAGCCTTATTGTAGACTCGTAAAAATAAATTCACTTTTGTTGTTAATTCGGTTGCTGAAATGTCCTTAAATATGGTAATTTGGGCTTTTTGAGATCTGAAAAAACCCCAGAGAGAAGTGTGCTGCATCACATGACACACACACACACACACACACACACACACACACACACACACAAATGCATAGCGGACATTCCGCCTTGGTGGTGCCCATGTGTAATCACTTCATCACACACACACAAACAGTCAGACACACACAGGTTTGCATATCATCATGAAGCCATTTGCCAGTTTACAGTGATCAATCACGCTTGTTTAGGGTTTGCAGGCGACCGTCATAATTCTCTGTGGCTGCTGTCACATCAGCTTTACGTGATTCAATTGAAACACAGAGCAGGGCACACAACACACACACACACACACACACACATACCTACAACAACCCAATTCAGAAGCACACATACGCAGCTGGAACAAAGCTGTGAAGGAATTAGAAGAATTTCACATCTGGTTCAAATACACCCAGAGAGGCAGTTTTTGGAAGTTGTGAAGTTCAGTATAGTTGAATGTGCAACGCTCATTTTCTTGTTTTAAGCAGTATAGAGCAGCTTTAGATCTTAGGTCTAGGCGCAGAGCCGACTGCAGCCCCACAAACGTCCAAACTTTCTTTATGTACGACTCTGCCCCGGGACTCACAAATATGATCAGCGACTACAAAACTGACTGTCGCGCTTTATTGAAAATCGAGATCATATTGCTGTTCTCACTGCCAGACTTAATCAACCTAAAAGCACATTTATAATGCACTTTTCTTTTATTGGGGAAATGTCAGGGTGGGCGTTATCCCAAGATTAAGATGCCCGGCTTTCATCAGAGAAATAGCCCCTCCGCAGCAAATCGCATTGTGTTCTCACTCAAATTCAATCAGTGGAATTGTCTGAACTTTCTCAACTCCTGAACTTTTCTGCCCTCTCTGTAATCACATTCCCATTCATACTGCATTATAACCCGCAGGCTAGGGTAGAGTACTAAACCCTAAAATCAAGCCAATTTACCTAGGCGACGCTCGCTCGCGCTACCTCGATCCACAACAGACACAGACTGTGTGTCGAAGAAGACTCGATTAGGTTTATGTCGCTTTTCCTACCTGCGGTCGATTTTCTTCCTCAGACTTGGGGTCCATAATCCGCAAAGCGCCCTTTCAGGTGAAGTTAGCCTCTTGCCGCGGCTGTGCGGGGAGGCATAAGCCGGTTTGCCACGCCGGATTACAGGCCGACAACCGTCGCAGCTCAACACAGTTGAAGAGCTACAGTGCGATAGACCAGCCTCTCTCCAACCCACCTGCTATAAATATTAAATGGTGCTTCTTTTTTTTCCCCCCCTGTCGCTCGCTGAAAGCACTTTGTTTATTCTTTGCTTAGAAAAGAATGAGAAGACCTAGAGGTTAGAAAATTAACACCTGTAAAGCTCCAACCCTGGCAGAACTACAGTGGAGTTTTTGAATGTGTTGATTGCCTTTGAATAGATGCCACCCCCACACAGCCCCTTAAGCACCCTGATGTGATGTGACTGCTTTCTCTCATAAGCCGTGCTCTGGTACATTGATGATGCAAATGACAGGACCACACTGTACACTCTCTTCAAGCACCATGTGATGCCACAGAGGCAGCAATTAGGCCTAGACTGAAAATGCGTCAAAACCCAGAGAACCTCAGGGCATTAGCGGCAAATAGAAATATTTAACAGCCCCTTGAGATGACAAAGACACTTCAGGTGAATTCTACAATCCCTCAGGTATTCGACAGGTGAATCACTAGGCACAGGCAGGTATATAAGAAGATTATTCTCTTTACACAGTACACAAAGTCTTTATGGCAGAGATACTCTGAGTGTAAGTGTGTTCAAAGAAAGTCACAGTGATAATAAAGTGTATTCTCCACAGAAAAGCAGACATATTGAAGCCATGGACGTCACCTTGCATCATGTTGACACGAACCTTTGAACACTTTCAGGACTCTTGGCTTGTTGGTCAAGCGTCTGGAGAGGGGCGGGAAGGCCGAGCAGCAAGGCCTCTTCCAGGAGAACGACTGTATCGTCCGTATCAATAACGGAGACCTGCGAAACATCCGCTTTGAACAGTAAGACAGCGGCTCTGAGCCACTGCTGAGCTCCCCCGGCGGTCCCCGGACTTCCTGTGTGATTGGCTTTGATTGGGACCCTTGCTTCCTCCCTATCCTTATACCTACAGTTTTAAACCCTTCCCCCTTTGCTGTTATCCTCTCTCTCTCTCCCTCCGTGCCTCCTCTCTGCACTCCTGCCAGTGCACAGGCTCCTCTGATGCCTGTCACTGTGCTGAGCTAACCTCCCTCTTTAACTCCTGTAGGTTGTACCCTTCATCGCTGAGGCAGCCTCTGCTGTATTCCTCTGTGTTTCAGTAACGGCTCCACTGGACTACCGTTGTAACACCTTTCTCTGTCCCTCCGCTGTGAGGAATGGGAATACGGCTCCCCGACATTCACAGCCTCTGCTTTTCAGCGCTGTTCATGTCTCATGCTTTCATTCCCCTGCCTAACCGAACGCGCCCGCTAACTCCCCTCCCTCTTTTCTAGCTCCTGTGTGATGCATGCGTGCCTTGGTGCTGTACCTATAATGTGACTGTGCAGTGATGCATACATGTGTTTGATCTGTTTTCTTCTACCTGCATAAATGTTTATCAAATATGTTTTGTATGTTTTCACCTGCAGAGGTGCAATTCATGGGTCATATGCGGTATGTAAGATAACTATCATGCAAAGTACTTCCTCAGAAATATTAAAGGGGTCAGTTCACACAAATTACAAAACAAATAAGCAATCATGACATTATTCTTTTCAATGGAACAAATAGAGAATAAATAAATAAGAAACCAAAACAAAATAATAAATCATTCAGTTTCACCAGTCGGTGCTCAGGCCCTAAAAAGGAAAAATCTTTTTACCAGGCTTCTACTTCGATAAACCTTTCCCATTTTTCTAAATGATTTTTTTTTTTTTATTTTGTAATATATCCTTTCAGAATAGTGTGACGTTCAAAAACATTCTGAATTGATTGATATCTAAGGAATCCACATAAGCAGCTTTGAAAATAAATCCTCTCCCCAAACAAAATAATCATATTAATAACTTTTTTTTTTTTGTGACGTCACCGAATACAGCTTCATTGACATGACAGCACCAGAAAAGATGTACTGCTGACTCTGTAAAACGGAAACTCAGCGACACCCCAAGTTTCAACATCATGACATCATTTACCTCTTGTCGTATTGGTAGATAATTGTTTTTTGTTGTTTTATTTTGTTGAAGCTTATGCTGCCACCCCAATACAATGGAGGTTAATGGAGTTTTGGTTCGGTTGGAATATCACTCTCGTCCCAATGCTCTGCACAGTACAAAGAACAAGCTGTCAACAGTTTTCAAAGAGACTTTCTCTTTTGATTGAAATAGTCGTAATGATCCATTGTTCTGGGGTGGAGGCAGAAATCAAGGTACACAACAGGGAATTAAACCAAAGATGGTACAAGGGATACATGAGAAATGACTGTATATAGTTTGGCCTGTAATCCCAGGCACATTACAGTGTCCCTGCCAGCCACGCCATGAGAGCCATTAGTCAAGTAATGGATGGGAATAAGGCTTCCACACTTCGTGTTGTTACAAGTGCACCAACAGTTGCTCTGGCTATTTAACGGTATTTTTATAAGGGAACAGATTACATCTCGTCTGCTACTCGACCCGGCCTCAAATCGTAAAAGATGGCGAGACAAGACCGTCCTCTCCCAGGGGAAGGTTATTAGTGGCTGGGAAAAAAGTGGGCTTGGAATTTCACTACGAAATTCTCTAGTGGGGGTGGGGGGTAAGTTTTTAGTTGTCATTCGGGGTGTGCGACAAGCAAAAAGAAATTCTGGGGTCTGGTATTCCCCCCCCCCCCCCCCCCCCCCCCCGCCAGTGTCCGTTCAGCTGTCGGGGGGCGGGGGGCGGCGAGGGAAGAGCCATACCACCGTCTGCTTTATTGAAACAGGTGGTGCTAACAAGGCTCCGCTGTTACAGGGTGCTGACAGCCAACATAAGTTTCCATTCACACTTACTGTACATGAGCCCGCACCGCGGGGGGGGGGTTAAAAGAGGATTTTCTGCAAAATATCCATGGGATAGAGGTCTCCTTCATCAAACGAGGGGATTATGTGATGGAGCTGTCGGGGAGGGTTCAGTCTTTTTAGAGCCGCTCACGCTGGCAATAAGTATTAATTAACATGTCAGAATGTTCAGGTGGGCGAAGATGGATTTTATATATATATATATAAATATAGGATGAAGGGGGTGGAGTGCTTCACTAGACAAGTATGAATGCATATAATTGTTAACAATGGCTCAGGAAGATATTTAGGGCTGTAATCAGTCACTTATTTGACTCTCTCTCTCTTTCTATCCTCACGCCTTTCCTGATCTCTCTGTCCTGCCACTTCCTTCCCCAGAGCCCAGAACATGTTCCGTCAGGCCATGCGCTCTCCGGTCATCATGTTTCACGTGGTGCCGTCGTCCATGAAGGCCCACTACGAGCAGCTGTCCCACGCCGAGAGGAACCCGGCGTACGCCTCGGGTCGTTTCAGCCCCGACTCCCTGACCGGCAGCACCGTCTCCGGCATGGACCACACCCCGCAGAGGATGTCCCGACACGGCTCCCAGTCGCACCCACACTCCCATCCGCACCCTCACTCCCACGCTCACCCAGACCCGACAGAAGGCTACCCTCCTCTGACTCACCCGGCAGTCTCTGCGGCCAAGCCTCCGACGGGGCACACGCACTCACCTCAGAGGGGGCTGAACTCCACCCCAACGGGAGGATATACCAAAAAAGTCGGGAGGAGGCTCAACATCCAGCTAAAGAAAGGTGAAGTGCAGGAAAATGCACAGAAGTGGAGATCATGTAAACTTTGTGTGTCTCACTTAAAAGATGCAGATGCAAGAGTTCATGCCACTGTAACACAGTCACAGATTTTTTGTAATGGAGTGCATGATGCAGTGTGGATCACCTGAGCTATTCCGACGAGGAATTTGGGAAACATAGTGATGTTAAGACACCACTCTTTATGTAGAAGGCTGGGGAGATCCCGCTGCTTGCGATGCACTTGCCTGTCAGCCTTTCTCTGTCTGATTGGAGCCATAACAGAACTTTTCCCACAGTCTTCTGACTGTGTTGTTATTTTGGGGAATAAAAACAGCCATATCAGTCCCTTTCTTGATGTATTACATCATTTTGTTTTTGAAGCATGGTGCTGATTTTTTCCAGAGGGTCTGTGAATGTCTCACATCGTGCTTTGAATTCCTCTGGCTTTCAAAAATAAGAGGGAATCTTTGTGTTTTCCCTCGACTTTGTATTCTAACCGAATAAACAAGCAATTTCCCCATTCGTGGCACATCAAAAAACAAAGTGTAGGAACAGTTCGCTGAGAAATGGTGCAAACACAGAGGAATGCAAAATCTGAAAGATGATGTAATAAGCTTAAAAACCTCCAGAGTTTACTGTATTGATGTGAGCAGCCGACAGTGGACTGTACAGAATGTGGGAGGTGGAAGCACAGAATGAAAGGCGACTATGGGAATAAAAGTTTGGGGGAGATCTCCTCGGCATAGTCTTTGACTGACAGCTGGCACAGGTGGTGCAAACCTATGCCAACAGGATACCAGGTGTCGGTGCCAGGTCTCAGGGCCAGGGAGCTTGTTGCTAAGCAGCCGCTGGTCCCTGTGTGCTGTCAAATGCCACAGCAAAGAGTCTGACAGGGCTGCACCATATGCCCGTTGAAGTTTTCACCCAGAATCTGCTCCCTCTCTGGGCTGGAATCGAGCCAGAACATAAAACATAAGAACTCCCAGCTGCTTGTTGCATATTCCGCCCTGGCTGGTCGCTATTTCCACTTGTTCCTCGACCATAGTCCTCCTCCTCTCACTCTCGCCTCCCTGCCTTGTCATAATACCTCGAAAAACACAGTGTTCTGTGCATGACTTGCCAGGAGGATCTGTTATGTTCTCACTCAAAGATGTTATCTTTTCCTCATTCCACCTTTTTGTTTGCTGTTGTCGGAGCAGACACTTGCGGGGATTAACAGCGATTCCCGAGAGGCCATTTGGCTCATCTGTTTTGTTTTGAGTACCGACTTAAGCCCACAGCTTTGAGCGCAGATTAAACTCCCGCATTGTTTATGTGCTTGAATCAGACACCGGTCTGCTCGCAAATCCCGCGGAGTATCAAAATCAATCAAAGAATCCCATTCTGCACAGGAAATTGCTTAGGTATGTCTTAATCAAGCTAATGGGAGTTTTAAAGATCCTCCTCCCTGTTTAAAGCCAGGAACACCACAGGCATTTACCGGTGAGTATAATACCGCACCTCGTCTGCCTGTGGGAAGTTGATTGGCTCATCAATGTAGGGGATTAGGGTAGAGGATGTGAAACAGAATAGCTAAGTGTTCTGCTTTTTCTTTGCATCAGCTCAGTCAGACAGGCTTCAGGATTAGGCCCCAGTACTCTGATGCAGCACAGATGCTCATTATTGTTCTTATTTTGACTTTGTTTTACAGCCTTACGCGCAGTGTCATCTGGAACGGTCTCTTTAAAGAGCTCCTCTGAACAATATACTTGTGGTGACTTGATCAAAGCTGCAGGATTGACCAGATGTAATGCTTGTGGAGGAGGAGGGATGGAGGGAGGGAGGGCGGTGGGGGCTTAAGTGTGTTGATCATTTGCATGCTGACAGAGATGGACATGCTGGAAGAAAAAACCCCTGCGTAACCCGAGAGAGTGCAGGTTGTTTTTCAGATTCTGGCTTCAATTAAATATCAGGCGAAAATATTAAAAGTCTGAAGCTCCTTCCTGGCAGCATGTAATTGCATGTACTCATTACACAGTCCAACATCTTACTTTGAAAGCATTAAGCTGCCTTGCCTTACAATATATCTTACTTTAATTATTCACTATAAACCCACTTGAGCTCTCCGCTGACAGGATGCACAATTTCTCTTCATGTCCTGTATGTTTGTGGACGAATAGAAACTTGTTTGTTTGTCTGTCCCGGTTGTTGATGACTGTTGAGAAACAGTTTTCCAAAGAGTTCATGATAATACAGTCTCAAGAGGCTGCAGGAAAAGGTTGCAAACTGAATTACGTAAACATAGATGGTTAGTAAGCACAGACAGAACAGCAACATCCAAAGATACGTATGATGTAACTGCCGGGTCGCAGTAGAAAGTAGAGAGAGAATCATCAGCAGGTTGTATGTCATTGATGATCCCTACTGTCAAAACAGTTTGCACTCGGTCAGTTTGCACCAGTTCAACCTTGGTGAACTGAAAGCGCAAGGGACTGCACAAATGTATTCCACCTTCACGAAGGAATCCACTGATGCACTGAGCTGATTCCATTTAATTGAAATGCTTTTGGTCCAAAATGTCATTGTTTTCAATGCTGGAACGACAGTGAGGTGTTGATTAGGAAATCAACTTACATTTCCCCTGGGGCTTTGCACATTTATTTATTTTCCTGAGGCTGTTTGTCAACTCTTCAGTCCTGATCAAAATGTCTCTCTTACCTCTGTGATTGCATACACTTACATCAAGCCTTGAGACATGCCAGCTGAATATGAACTTATTTGCAGTAGCTTGAGCTACAGTGTTGTAGAGGGAATAGAGGAGCTTATGCTTTTGCCTCAAGATGAAACCAGATTTCATCATAAGAACGTTCTCTCCCTCTCCTCTCTCCTCGCCCCAAAGGTCCCGAGGGACTCGGCTTCAGTATTACATCACGGGACGTTCCCATCGGGGGCTCGGCACCCATCTACGTAAAGAACATACTGCCAAGGGGAGCTGCCATCCAAGATGGCCGCCTGAAGGCAGGAGACAGGTTGCTGGAGGTGAGAAAAATGTGAAAGTGATGTAATACTTACACACAGCAGCTTCTGTTGGTATGGTTGGTATGGTAATAAATGTAATAATCTAGTGTTGTTACGGTTGTTGCATTGTGTTTTCTAGACTATAGACCTCTAGGTAGTAGTAGCAGTTCTATCTCAAGATTAGCGGAAGCATGTCTTGCATAATTAAGATCCCAGAGACACTTAATCCATTTGAAAATACCTGCGTCTGTTGAATTTAAAGTGGAACTAATTAATTTCAGGTGACTGTTTTAGATGGAGATTCAGCGTCCTGGAAGGAAATCAAAGAACATGTTTTCATACTTTATCTTCTGCTCCAAGAACAGAACAGGCTTTTGAAGTTGCGTCATCCTACATTTCAAACAATTTGCATAAAGGATTATTCCGTGCAACACTGAATATACAGTGTTATTCCACAAAACTTTGAATCCTTCGATCCACATGTTTATTTGATCCCTGTATTTAGCAAGTGACAGAAACGTCAATGTTTGCTACTTTGCAATAAGCAGGAAAAAGAAATCAGATTCTTTTTACCTTTGTGTCCTGTACAGGTGAATGGAGTGGACCTGAATGGGCGGACCCAGGAGGAGGTGGTGTCTCTGCTCAGGGCCACACCCATGGGCGGGGCTGTAGGGCTGCTGGTCCTACGCCAGGAAGACACTTTCCTCCCTCGAGAAGTGGTACGTTCTTCACTCCCACAGAACATCCCTTCAACTCTCCATCTCTGTCAGCATGAGACGTTTCACATCATGACATACATACAGCACCCCCCCTCCCCCCTGTGCATGGATGAGAATAGATTACAGGTGTGTGCTCACGCATACGTGCGAGAGTGTGTCTGTGCTTGCTGTCATGAGTGCCGTTAATCCGCCACAGTGAGTTGCTGTGTTGTCTTCTCATTTCCCTGCTAACACAACACGCTAGCCGAGCATGCAGACTGATTGTCCCGCGCCGTAGCTGCACTCTTCTCTGTCATCAAGCTGTGGCTAGCGTCAGAGGAAACCTGTAGAGCTCCATCTCGCCTCTTTATCTCCTTTACCCTCTCATTTGGACTCCGTCTCTTTTGCTCTTTATCTGTCACCCTTTCGTCCTCATTCACCAGCTCCCTCACTTCCTCTAGCTTTGTTAGGTAACCTCCTCTGTCTCCGTACTTCCACCTCCCTCTCGCTGTGTGTTTCTGCCTCCTAGCCTGACTTGCCCGATTGATGGTTGTGGGGATGAACAGAAAAGACGCAGGGCAGGTAGTAGGCGGGGAGTGAAAAACACACTCGCCTTGAATATCAATCAGGCAGCATCCTTACATATGACTCTGTGGAAACAGACACACAAATCTTTTTGTGCTGTTTTTGGATGCCGCTGCTGTCACTCAGTGTGGGAAGATGCCACTCACAGCTTGTAACTTAAATGATTCATGCAAACCGGTGCTAATTTAGTTGGTGCGTTCGTTACAACAGTTTGCTTTCCTCAAGGTCGTGTTTTAACATGATGCCAGATGTTATACTCCAGCTACCTCAGAGTTGTTTTATTAAGAGGTGAACTCATAATGGCTGAAATGAAAACAAGGCAACAGAATGTTGAGGCTTAAGTGCTTTTTTTTCCTTTTTTTTTTCTTCAATGGAACAGTGGAAGCTGTTGGCGAGCTTCAAATCACACTAGTGTTTACTCCACGGTGACGGTCAATGATTCTCTGCTATCTCTCCAGCTCCACTCGCTGGCTTTAACACACACTTTATCGAGTACTAACGTGAGTTATAGCGCCAAACAGCCTTAAATCCCTTCCCCCCTCCGTTGTCATAAAAATGGTTTCTCCCAGCACCCTCTGCAGCCACCGGGGCCATTAGAGGCACAAGCAGACATTCACTGGCAAGCGGTGTCAATCAAATGGCTGATTGGTGACAATTATCACAGCGAGGGTATGCAGACGAGGCTATTGGCTGCCTGTCGCCACGGGTGAAGTTGGATGAGAGGAAGTGCCACACTGGTCGATACTCATCTTTAGATTAGAGCGCTGCTCTGAGTCCAGCTGACTCTGCGTAGTTTGGTAGTTAGATGATGGTGGGGTTCATTTGATGTGTGGTTATCAGCTGCAGAGGGTGGAGCGGGTGATGTGAGAAAAGGGCTGCGATGGGACTCGAGGGAGATGAGCTCCACTGCACAGAATGAGCAGCTTCAGTCTTTAATGTGAAGTTGTGAGCGAGGCTAAGCTGGGGCTTCAGAGAGAGAGAGAGGAACAGGCTAAAGAGCATGTCAGTTAGCACACATCATATATCAGTAAAAACACAAACTACTCGATTAAATTGAGCTGAAACAAAACAGAACTGCAAGGGGAAATGGCACATAAGAATAAATCAAAACTGGCAGTTACTGTGCTTTAAATATTAAACCTAATGCAGTCTAATGAACAAATAAAGTCAGCAGCTGTTGGGTTATTTCTACAGGTTCCACATACTTTATGTTTACGATCTTTTAGCTAAGTTGGACATATTTTATCGCCCATCAGTCTAAGAAATAACATGATAATAGAGCAGTCTAACAAAAGACTCAGAACTGCAGTGTAAATTGTTATTGTTATGCTAATGTGCTATTGTTAATGCACTGCACATTAATGCACATGTATGCACATTAAATTACTGTTGCCATAATCCATCCAGTGATTACGTTTCCCACAGAATTCATTTGCCGTTGCAGTTAACTTGTATATAGATGTAATTCATACACAAAGAGAGGGGGCTGGAGTGAGGCAGTAAAGGACAAAACAGTGCAGATTCTAAGCTTAGATTCATTTAAAGCTTTACTCTCCCAACACAAATGCAAAACTTATTTCAGTAGCATTATTTCCAACCCTGATCTTAGCAGACTGAATATAGCCTGAGATGCAAAACTTAGGGCAGGTGTTGAAAGTTCAGTGCTTACCAAATAGAATCAGGTTGAATAGGAGCTGGAAAGACATTCGGCGTGCAGTTTATTTATCAGTGAATGTTGCACAGATCGGACTGTGCAAATTCTTTTTGCAAAACCCATCCACTAAGCACAGCTCGCCCTTCATAAAGCTCACCGCCGTGAGCTCACCTGGATCACTGTGACTGACTGCCCCACACCTTCGAAGATTGTGACATTTCGTCCTTTCAGATGAGAATGTTTTTTCTGACCCACAAGTTATATTTAAAGTCCGAGTGCACACTACACAGCAATACCCGTCCATCTGTCTGCTGAGATTGATCATTTCCATGTCCTGCATGTCTGTTTATTCATCACGCTGCTTCCATTTATCCATAAGTTCAACCCACACCAGTATCTTCTGTGCTCAGATTTTTCACTGTTCCTGTCAATACATGTTTTTACTTGATTACTTTTGATTCTCCCCCCCACCCCCAC
>NW_019525289.1:600577-674514 GCF_002814215.2 Seriola lalandi dorsalis
TCCCTCCCTCCATCCTCTAGAACGCTGAGCCCCAGGTGCAATGCCCCAGAGATTCGGTAAGACTCCACCCCAACACAAGCCTGCAATTAAACCCACTTCCCAAAGCCTTGCTCCTCCTCCTTAACAGCTCCTACTCCTTCATTTAGCCTGAACTCCCCTTTGCATGGATGTTATTAATCGCTCTTTAAAAAAAAATAAAAAGACTGTTATCACCCAGCTGGGATAAAAAAAAACAACAACAACAAAAAAAAACAGCAAAAAAACAATAGCTTATGCATGCATTGACTACATTCCACCAGTAAACCAGCTGGTTAATCAAAGTGCAAGTCACCAGTCGTGCATATAAATGTTAGCCAGAAACACTCATTTTAATCTCCATCCAGAGTTGCTCTAACAAATCACAATTTCATGGTTCATCAGTATGGGCTGCTCAGACTTGTGCTGCAGAATAATTTGCTCCATCACTCCCCTCAGAGCTGTATTTGTCAGCGAAGGTGGAAACACACGGGGGTTAGCTTTATTTGTCGGCTGTGGATAAGGTTGTCAGTCTGGCCTTCTTGCTTGCAGACTCACTCTGATAGGTGAGGTGAATAACAAACAGGCTGTTTAGTTTGTTTCACTTCATTGGGTGGGGGTGGGGGGAATGCAGACAGAGCTGGCTGCGCGTGTCTCAGTGCTAAACGTGCACAGAGACTTCGCCAGCTTCGACGCCATCTGTAACGGGGAGGGCACTTGACATATATAGCCTCATATATCATTTCCATAAATACCCATACACAGAATGCAGCAAATAAACTTTCTTAATCTTGGAGTGGTTCCCTACAGTGGCAGCAGGTGTAGTTTAAGTGTGAGAATGTACCTTCACTGTGAAGAGTCAGCCCTCGGCAGGATGCGCAGGATCTCCCACTGGTACAGCACAGTCTCGCACACGACCCCGAGAAGGTTCCGCCGCCACAGCAGCTGTTAAAAGCTCATCTTGTCTTATACTGCTGATATTTATAAAAAAAAAAAAAAGAATAAAAGATATTCAGATTTTCATAACTCACCATTCACACACCAAACTTGAGTTCTCTTCACATCTGGCTTCACCTTCAGGTCACATCTGGCCCAGCGCAGGTAATTGGTTACGTTTTGCGTGGCACATTAGAAGTGTAATTGGCCATTTAATTTGATTGGCGGTCGTACCTGCCAGCTGTGTGGATGATGCTCGTCGTGAAGGAACGTTCTGGCGGTACGTTGATGGTTATTGTCACTGCAGCTGGCACATCTCACACGCATACACACAGACACACACACACACACACACACACACACACACACACAGGTTCAGACACGGTGGCGCGTATCATTCCATCAGCATAAAAATAAGTAGAGAGAGAGACAGCAGGGATTTGTTTTTCTCTCAATAACTTTTGCCTTTTCAGTGAGAGCGAGCAGCACTGTGGTGAATGTTAACATTATTAGTTGGCTCAGTGTAAGCCACCCTTGGCAGCGTTGTGCTTTGGCGTTCTGAGGTGCAGTAGCAGTGAGAGATAACGGAGTGTTTAATGGTTTAAAGGACTTCATTGCTTTAGTGATGTGTTTTACCTGCA
This sequence comes from Seriola lalandi dorsalis, assembly GCF_002814215.2. Taxonomy (NCBI): domain Eukaryota; kingdom Metazoa; phylum Chordata; class Actinopteri; order Carangiformes; family Carangidae; genus Seriola; species Seriola lalandi. The sequence continues at coordinate 602,170 of NW_019525289.1, forward strand.
TTTGTTTATTTTCTCAGACATAGAATGGAAATGTAAAACAAGCTAATTGCTGTTTCAGAGTCACTCGTGTGTTAGGTTGCATCATGCTTTGACAGAGTTGCATGGGAACTGATCATTTATTGCCTAGTGCACCTTTCAGGACACAGGGAAGTAAAAGAAAGTGCTTTTCTCCTATTTTGGACGTCCACCTCCCTCAAAATCAATGCGACCGCAGGGACGGTGAGCCAGATAGCTAGATTGAGGAAATGCACCATGGTCAAGCTGTCTCCCCCCCTTTTTTTTTTTTTTTGTCTCCTCTCACCTCCCTCCTTTCCTGCCCTTCTAACTTCCAAACCTCGAGATGAGCCGCTCCTCTCCTCACCCTTTCCCGGAACATCAACCACCATAATGGATTCAATGCCTTTCAGATGTTATCTGTTGTCAGGCGCCTCATTTTAAACATCTCGCCGCCAACAACAATAACAACAGCAGCAGCAGCACCAGCAACACAGGCACCATGTTGGCATAGAGCTTTAGATGCAGGGTGTGCGTCGGGCAGAACACGGCGGCTTTTAATGGAGGAGCATCCGTTTTCACGTAATAGATAGATTTCCATTAGATGAAGAGAGAATTGGATGTTGAGAGGAAGGCCTGAATGATATCAGAGGAGAAAACCCAGCTTTATTCACATAACATCACTCAAATACATCCTCACATTTCGATAAATTAGTTAATGTTCATTTGTTGATCAAACTTCTTTCAGATTAACCAAGTAACCATTTCATCTGTTCTAAGGTTGTCAGACATTCAGTGAAGTAGAATCTCCTGCCAGAGAGAAATGTTGAAGTCATGCTGATTCATGACAACTTGCACGGTAACAGAATGCAAAGATAAACGGGTAAAAACAAGATGACACACTGTAAACAGACTGTGTTCATGCCACTTATCGTATTGATTCTAGACTCTATTGTATCTCTGTAGTTGAAGCTGGTGTTAATGATGGGAGTTGAAAGAAGAAAATAGGTTTCAGTTGAGGTCACATGCTTCGGGCTTCGTATGGCTTAATGGAAATCTGTTGATTTTTATTTCCATTATCATTTTACAACTTCTCAACTCAACTGTGCAGAGATGCAAAATAGAAGTGCAATTATAAAAAAAAATATATATATATATATATATATATATATATATATATATGTATGCAGCTTTAGTCCGCAGGTTTTGCCGGCACTCCAGCTGGGGGTTTTTGAGGTTGGCATGGCATGACTCATCCTGAGAGAGAGAGAGAGAGAAAGCTGTGTCGAGGGTTACGCGGCAGACAAAATGCAACAACTGAAGTGGAAAAAGCACTCACTTCTTGAAATCGCTCCAATGACCCAAAAATCACCCACGTTTTTACAGCAGCCCACTAGAGGCTGTCATTAGTTGGGTGACACTCTGGATTGTTGTGTTCGGCTTTCAAGCATGTGGGTGGCTAATACTTTCACTCACTCCAATTTTTTTTTGGTGCAGCAAAGCTCATTTCTGCTTGATTCATTATAAAGTCAGCTCATGTTCAGGTGCATTTGTGTTTCTTTAACCCATCAGCCATGACTTTTACACCCCTTGACTCCTCATGTTTGAACATTTGGCCACCTCACTCTATTTTTTTGGCTCAGATGTCCCTCATCACATCCCTGTATTGACTTCTTGTCAGTAGGTGGTCTCTATCTAAGGGGCTCTTGTGTCTAACTTGTTGACTCTTGACTGCTCCCTTCAGCATCCAAGGCAGCCCGTGATAGCCGGGAAACCCCATTGGCTGATTGAGGTAACTGCTGCATGTCGTCACCAGCTTGGGTCATTATGCTGTGTAGGGAAAAAGGCATCAGAGGCAAATGAGATACTTTGGGTGGCTGCACAAATAGACTGGGAATCATTTAAGCAATTCATTGCTTTGCCAATGGTCTGTAAAAACAAAACACTTTGGTGGGTTTTCTCTGTCTCTTTCTTCACTGCTCTCGCCTGTTCAATTTTCTTTTCTCCTGTTTCTGTCTTTATTACTACTCCATCTCTTTATTTCACTCCATTCTTCCTCTCCTCCCCTCTCTTTTCTCTCACACACACACACACACACACTTAAGACACACTTAAAGACGCAAATCCTCTTCCCCGCACCTGGCTTCTACAATAGAGCGCTGATCAAAGGCATCCGTCTTTACATGCCTGCCCTGATAGTTCTATAATGGACCCATAACGTGAACATTCGGCTCCATTGTTTACGCCATTAGTCACACAGGCTTATGGAAAATTACTGCAATGCTATATTGAAAAGCCATCAGCGGCAGCAGCAGCATTGCTGCAGCAACGCCGTGCCAAGATGCTATCTATCACATGTGCATGTTTCCCCTTCTCTCAGCACACAAAGTTGTTATGAGGCAGCAATCTGTTCGCACATCGTCGCACCGTGACGAGGGTTTTCTTCATGCCATGATGTAGCATTAGAGCATAGCAGAACATGTGTTGACTGTGAATGACGCAGCATAAATATTAGATCAGTATTGTATGAAAGTATTTTAAGGTGTATGTCTGAAATAGGTCTTTCCTGTAGGTGTGGTGGCGTTCTGTAGGAAAGTATGGTCAGTACATGGCGTGTTTGGACAATACATGACATCATAGCCACTGAGTTAATACAGTACAACTTAAATTTGCAGCCCAGGATCATACAACATGGTCAGCAACACAATATTGTCAGTGCATTACACATCTTCGCCTTTGTATGCACACTGCACATTTTGCCACTGCATACCACACCATGACTGATGAAGCAGTATAATGTAGGGTAATAATAAATCAATGCATTTGCATAGTTGTCACATAGTAAATCTTTCTGTATGCTGCATTTCATTTAAACATATGTGGTGGCAGTAGTCAAGGTTAAGACAAATGTATATTAACTGTTTTCATCCTGAACATCCATGGCAGCAGCTGCCTTCAGATCATTCTAACTCTAGTTAGTGAATTAATCTGGTTGGAATGAAAATCTGTTGATTGCTTCGACTCAATGGACAATGATTTAAAATCTACCCCAGGATCATCTGGCCCTTTAAATCATTATACATGGTTTACTGTTATTTTAATGCAAAAAAAAGCAGTACTGACTAGAGTTATAATTAAAACATGAGTATATAAATCAAGTTCAATAAAAGATCCATAATGATATCCATTCTCGTGCTGTGTTAAAAACAAGTGGCTGGTGATTAGTGCTGTCTGATAGCCCATCAGACGCAGCATCAACGACCAGCCTCTTCATCTAAACTGTAACGAGTGTGAGTGTAGGTATCCTTTTTACACGTCTGCAGTTGAATTCAGCAGACAGAGGCACTTTTCCAGTCCTCTACGAAAGAGTTGTTATAATTTACTTGCACTGGAATATTTAGTATTTTTGTGTTTATGCGTTTCTACACACCACATTTCAGATGGCAGTATTGTACTTTTTACTCCACAATATTCATCTAACAGCTGCTATTACTAGTTTCTTTGCAGATTAATGTTTACATATGAAACCTGTTATAATGCAATAAAATATGACTGAACAATCCAACACTGAAGTAGTTCTTAGAATCTGCCACCTTCACCAGTTCCGTCATTAAAATGCTGCTGGAATATAGCAGAATTAAAGTAATGTATGCTTTGGGTGCATTAGAGCATAGAGTTTTTAACACAACAGGGAGTCATCTTTGAAGTTACATAACTTTGCATCATTATTAGTGCAGTAGGGAAGGCGCAGTGATTAATAGCTGCAGCTCTGTGGCAGCAGGCTCTTTGCTGTTTCTGTGTTGTGTAGCGGCCTGCTGGTGACACATACGAGTCAATCAGAGAGGGCCGCTCTTCCACAGAACAGGCTCCCCGGCTTAATTAAAGTGATGTTTCAAGCTGCCACCTGGCCCATACACACGCACACACACGCACACATTACAGCCACCCGTACAGCATACTCCACACACATACTCACGGTATACGGTTACATAGGCTATACCGAGGCTTTTATCCATCGCAAACTCAAAAGCGCAAACAAGCCATATGGCGATCTTCACAGAAGCACACGCAACGCCTCGGATGCACACGCACCACTACTACATTCACACATAAGTATGCTCACAAACTAAAACAAACACACACACAAACGGAGTGACTGGGAGCAGCTGCTGGTGTAATTGCTCGGGGTTGGATGAGGTTATAAATGGTTTCCAGTGGCTTGTGGAGCTGTAAAGAGCGAGCCACATTGTGTTTGACTGTCCGAGAGGGAGCGGGAGAGAGAGCCAGAAGAGGGCAGCTGATTAGTTTTGGACAGCATGTAAGAAGTGCAACTGTGTGTGTGTGTGTGTGTGTGTGTGTGTGTGTGTGTGTATCATCATGTGTCAGTTCTTCCTCTACATGCTATATTCTCATGTGTGTGTTGGCGGATGAAGGGGTGTATGCAGGTGTATACACAGTATGTAAGGATGACATTTGCAGAGAACACACATGCTGCTTTGTGTGTTTGTACTGACACATATCCACCTATAGATACACATAGACCTGCTTTCTCTGTCACTCCCGTACACACACAGACACACACACACACACACACACACACACACACACACCTGCCTTCCTCTATTCCCTCATGCTGTGCCAGTCTCAGCTCCGTCGATCGCACAGGTATTTGATATTCATGGTCTATCAGCATGGAGCTACAGCGAGACGTGTCAGAAAGATCGAGAGGAAGGGAGGGGAGGATAGGTGAGGGTAAGAGAGGGGGGAAAAAATAAAAAATAGACATGAATAGAGGAAAACAGTTGAAGGAAATAAAGGAGGAAAGCAGGAACGATGAGGTGGAGTGTGGTGGAAAGATGAAGAAGAGGAGAGAAAGAGAGATAATCCAGATTTGCCCTAATTTGAACATTTTATCTTTATTGTCGCATAAACCAAGAAGTACACAGGTGTGGGTAGGTGTGTCCACATACTTTTGGCCATTTAGTGCAGATGGCACGGGTAGGTATAGAGGGAGGAGGGTGAGAAATGGGAGGGGTAAATGTAGTGACAGCGAGTAAGAGAGGAATAGGGAGAGAGAGAGTGAGAGTATGAATAAGAGGAGATAGATTGTGCTACAGTAGGCAGCCAACAATGCTCTCCACGCCTGACTTCCCTCCACCAATTACACCCTTCACTGCCTCCTTCACACCTCTCTCCCCCTCCATCTCTTTCTTTGCCTTTTTCAACTACTCCCCCCCCCTTTTTTTTACTTATTTTTTGAAATCCCCTCAATCAAATCGACTTTCCCAGATGCCATCCAATCAACAGGTTTGTTTGGCCAACTTTGAGCTCACTGTCAACCCGCTAATTGTTTTAGCAGTGGAGAGCAGAGCATGTGAGTGTGGAGACGAAGAAGAAGAAAGTGGAAAAGGTGTGGAGTTTAATTTCTCTTAATGCTAAAGATGGACTCACTTTTTGGAATACAAAGAAGAGTGGAGGCTCGGAGAGCACGAGACGTACTTTAGATGTTCTGGGGTAGAAAGAAAATGAGATGAAAAAGTGGAAACAAATAAAAGAGGGAGAGTCTAAGGGAAAGTGACAGAGTGTTTACTCAGTCCACAGTAAAACATAAGGCCGGCGTTTTGAGATTCATCTGCTTTGCTGTTTTCAGAGTCTCTGCTTTCAGGTGGCACAAACAGAACATTATTGCTCTTCACATATAGCTGGTTTAGAATAGGCATACTCTTAGAAACAAAAGGGAAGAAGAAAGAGAAATGAAAGAGGAGACAGAGAGGTTGTGGAAAGCTAGAGAAGGAAAATGAGGGTTACTGAGGGGAGGCAGCAAAGAAAAAAAAAAAGAAAATGAGCAGAGGGAGATGTTTTTTAAAAAATAAATAAAAAAATAAAAGTGTAAGTAAGTGGAGAGCAGTATAAAAAGACCGGTGAAAAAAGGTGGGGAGGTGGAGGAAGAAGAAGAAGATGGAGAGAGGGAGAGTGAGAGATACAGACGTACAGTGAGAGAGGTTGGCAGCGTCTGTCTCCTTTTGTGTTCCACATGGATTCATCTCTCTCTGCCTGCCTTTCATTCACACCCGCACGCTCGCTCACTCTGTCATTGTCATGCTCGCACTCTCTCATTCTTTTTTAGCCTTTTCTCTGCGGCTCCTCGCCTTTTCACCCTCACTCTATTTGTCTCTGTCCCTCCTCTCGAGCCCATCACTCCTCTGCCTCCCCTCACCTTCGCTCAAACTCGGCTTACTTTGTGTTTTTTTTTTCCTCCCTCTTTTTTTTTTTTAAATCCTCCCTCATCCTTCAAGTCTTTTAAAATCTCTGAAATAAGCAAAATGTAAAAGTATTTAGATTTTTCTGACCCATTTTTGTCAGGTAATTTGAATATTTAATAAAAAATATAGTAGTACAACCTCATTTATACATGGAAAAATTGGATAAAATTATGTAGATGCTTGTTGAAGTCTCTTTTTAAAAAAAATAATGACAACCTTCTGGTAAATCATGACTTTATCTGCTTGAGCTAACGTTAGCTTCACAGACTGGCAGGAAGCTACTTCACAGCTCTGAATACTGAATATGATAGTAGTTTGAGTGACATGATGTGTATGTCTGCCAGCTGTCTGTCATGCTTGAAAACTACTGAGAAAACGAATTACTAAATTACACGATGAGACTACGTAACTCGCTCTAGCTGGACTTTTTCAAAGGCAAAAAGACCTTCTAGCCTTTCAAACATGAAAATGAGTCGATCTTCTTTCTTGTGGATCTTTAGCTAAGAATAAAAAGTACCGACAACCACTAATGATACAGTTGTTGGCTCCACACTTAAGCTAGCAGTACGTTTGCTTCACAGACTGACGAGACCAGCTGCTTCACAGGTGTGGATAACAGTTAGCTTACCTGTGCTTAGAAGTTAGAATACTACTGTTCACTATCAGGAAAGTGTCTGTGATGCTTAAAAACTACAGAGACAACAGTAAACTTCCTGTCTGAAAATGAAGTGATGCTACGAGCTAGGCTTGGTCTTTCTGAGATGCAAACAGACTTAGCTAACTAGACTAGCTTGGCTTGGCTGAGCTAGGGTTGCCACCCGTCCCGTATAATACAGGATCGTCCTGTATTTGAAAATAAAATGCTGCCTCCTGTATTGAATGAATACGAGACACAAATTTGTCCCATATTTTTGTAGATTATATCCTGTGTTGTGAATAATGTAATGTAAAGTAAAACCCAATCCTTTATTTCCTCATATAAAAGGTGGCAACCCTAGGCTGAGTGTAAACTATTTTATTTTGTTTTCTGAACAAGTCACAGAATTAACAATGTTTAGCCACAACCGTGTTTGCGATTGTCGTATTTATAGACATTGAAATTATGATACGATATTTTACAGCATCAATGTTGCAAGAAACTTTGTGATGTACTGTATTGTGAAAATGAAACTCATTTAAATAAGATTTGTCTGCTCTATTAAGGGCATTATTGATCTTGAACTATCTTAAATCAGTTAAATGTCATATTTCTAACTTTGAAATTACATCACATCTGTGTTTTCTTGCTGTCATAAGTAATTTCCTGTTTCCTTGTTTTCCATTTTAAGTTTAAGAGGATTGAGTCATTGTTGGTCACTTTTTGATTAGCCTTAAATTTAATTCAGACAGAATGAATTTGATTGTCTTATGTGTCATTATTCCTCAGCACTTTGCACAAGTTGTGCCTAATATCCAATTTTTCCTGTTTTGTTTTTAATTATGTCACAAATTTATTCCAGGTAGTATTTATTTGTCTTTCTGAAACATGCACACACCCTGACAGAGCTCATCATGCCTGCTTGTCCTTTATCTTCCTCCTTCCTTCCCTCCTTCTGTTCCCTCCCTTACCCCGTACAGCCTTGTTTTACCCTCCTCCTCCTCCACTTTGCCTCTCTCCTCCATCCCTCTTTCTCCCTTCCCCATTCCACCCAGAGCAATCCCATCTCTCTCCCAGCAAACAAAGGGAGCTAATGACATGCTGACACCGAGCCCGATGATTGAATTCATTAGGCGTGCACAATAATTGCCAGGCGCGAGCGTGCACGCACCCATCTATTCAGAGGACAGCTGTCAAATAACAAGCAAGAGAGAATAGCTTTTTATTGTTGAGCTTGGAAGAGAGAGGGAAAATGAATATAGAGAAAGAGTGAGAGAAGCACCTGTTGTGAGAAATAGAGAGAGAGTGAGAGAGTGAGAGAGTGAGAGTGCACTCAACATGTCAATTAGGCTGCTGTGTTCATGTAGTGTTGCTGGGAAGTTTACTGCCAGTTTGACGCACTTGGTATCACAAGCCAGGTGCATGGTGTGTTGAATTTGTTCTTTAGGTAAAGTGCAAAGCCTCTGCCTGAAACCTTTTTTAAATAAAACTCTGTAAAGATTAGAATTACATTTTACTTTGTTTAAAGCTGTAATAAGTTCATGACTTGGGGTTAGGCTTAACATCACAACTATGACTGTGAGTTTAGGTCAAGTATGTAATAATCAAGGATGCTTGTTGTCTGTGGCATTTTTAATCCGACTATAAGCATTGGGTCATATTTAGACTAGATTTTTATTAAATATTATATTATAATTATATATTTTTTAAATGATGCTGGCTCGAAACAGCAGTTTTGTTTGTCACACGCCGAGGTCCAATGAGGGTCAGACTGCAGGGCAGACTGTGCAAGAAAAAAAAATTGGCATTATGAAAAATATATCATATCATGGGAAATATCGCAATATTCAATATCATTAAATATCGGCTCTAGCCTGATTTGGATGTGTTTTATTGAAGGAATAAAGGATTACTGTATATATAGTCCAAAATCAGGCAGGATGCATTAACTCATTGGATGATTAAAAAAACCCTTTTTCTGTTTGAGATTATTTTTATGGATATGCAATAAGAATGTGACATTTCAAAGGCTTTGAAATAATTAAATTTAGGTCTTATACATTTTCTACACTCTACACACAATTATTTTCAACACCAGACAAGAGCAGCATTAACTGCAGATACACACTCAATAATATCATGTCAGCAGCAGGAATGTGCTGACAGATGTTCAAGTGTGGATTGAAGCAACAGGTTTTTAATTTAGGCTTGTATTGTTCTTTACCAGCAGCTGCAGGTAAACACACAGAAGTGTTTATAGCCAGGAATGCTGGCACTGTGCTCATCAGTTTGTTGTGATTTTCACATAGTGGAGATTTGTATTGCAACCCTGCAGAAATGACTCCACCATTAATGCATTCATGCTGATGTGGTGGACCTGAAACAGGATGTTGTTGTATTATTTCTGAAAAGTGGAGCTGGCTACCGAACTTGAAATTCATCCCATGTGAGAAACAGGACTTCAGTGTAGCTGCAAGAACTCAGAAGTTTTGATAAAAACTAGCTTCAGGCTGTGCATCGGAAGCAAACAACACCCGACTACATCTGTTTCATATGTAAATCAGGAGCTTCACATATTAATGAATCACTTTTGATCTTTATAGTCTCATTCTTCATCATCCTGTCTCACTGTGACAGTGTGCCAGTGCTGATTCAGCCGTTCTCCGTTTCTTCAGCACAGAAAACCAAAGACAACAACAACACCTCACATCCTGAACCTGATAAAATCCCCCTCTAACCTGATGCTGACACTTTCCTAAAGGTTTTAAAGGACCACATGCTTTAGTGTTAACGAACCTGAGCATTGTGTCTTGATTATACAACATAACTCTCCACCTTCTTATACTAAGTACCTGATTTAACACTTAGGAGCGCTGGTCTGTTTAACACTAATATATCTGATGTAGCAAATGAGCTTGTACTCTTGATTTACCTCCCCGCTATCTGCCCCGCTGCAATTTATGTGCACGCACTTTTCATTAACCTCAAGTGGCCAAATGAACGTCCTTTTAACTTTGGGCCTTTGGCTAACCCACAGCAGCATGGTGAGAGCTTTGCAAGGCTGAAGGAGCTTTTCGTGTTACTGCTTTAGGCTGGAATAAAGACATGAATGTTTTTGTATCATTAATTATGCATTAAGTTATATGAGCTGTTTAACTGTATTTAACGTGAACCATGGCTTTATGGTCTTTTGTTGTTGCTGGTTGGGTAAGGGGGTCATCTTTAGGAAAGTATATGTTTTGCCATAAACGTCTCCCTTTGTTTGCCTCTCTCAAAGAAGACAGAGGAGGATGAGCTGGTCCTGACTCCAGATGGGACCCGGGAGTTCCTGACCTTTGAGATCCCCCTCAGTGACTCGGGTTCAGCGGGTTTGGGTGTCAGCGTCAAAGGCAACCGCTCCAAGGAGAACCACGCCGACCTGGGCATCTTCGTCAAATCCATCATCAATGGAGGGGCGGCATGCAAGGTGTGATACCCTCAGCTGTAGTGGAAGTATAAAAGAAAAGGTTTAGAAATGTGGCATCTGTTCTTCTAAGAGAGATTTTCTTTCAGCAGAAATAAACCGGATATTGTTTATTTGGACCACCAACATCACAGGGAAGTTTGTATTTATGGGTATCTGATCCTCGGGGAGTCGCAGCCACTTTCCGTGTAGAATATATTGAAATTATTTCTATGTATTTTATCTTTTGACACTTTACATTAGACTGTCTGGGCAGATGCTTGAAGAGTTTTAAACCTTAAAGATGATTTTACAAATGTCAGGCCTCAGCTAGCAGCTTAACACCAGCTGAAAGTCGTGTTTCTGTGGAACTTCTAACAGGGAAAGTGACTCAGCAGCTATGAAGAAAAGCTGTGATAAAATCTATGAGCCCAATGTGCCCTATTTTCCATTGCTGTCTTTTAGTGCTGCAGTCAATCTCAATAGTCTTTCAACTTGATTGTTTTTCATACAAACAAGTTTGTGTTGACAGCTCATGATAATGGACTTCAAAGCACACTTCTCTGTTAGAGATTAGATCATGGCTACAAACAGGATACTCTGAGAGTGAGACTATTAGACCATTAGATGAGATCAAGCTTGTTGTTAAGAGATATTTTTGTTTTTATCACACTGCATTTACATAACATAATACAGTATTCACTCTTTTCTTTGCTTTTAGGAGTTTAAACCCCAAAAGATGCATTTTTTTTTTACGTGTCATTTCTTATCCTCCCAACAGGACGGACGGCTTCGAGTGAACGACCAGTTGATCGCTGTCAACGGGGAGTCGCTATTGGGCAAAACCAACCAAGACGCCATGGAGACGCTCCGCAAGTCCATGTCAACGGAAGGCAACAAACGTGGGATGATCCAGCTCATCGTGGCCAGACGAGTGGCCAAACGAAACGAGGTAACGAACATGGAATTGGAAAATATCTCTATCTCTCTATCTCTTTTATAGTTGTCCGGTTAATATGTAATAACTGTGAATGCAGTATATCAGTATTAATTTGATTAGAGAGACATTGCCAGTTGACCTTTCTCATAACCTTACAATAGTAATGTTACAGTTTGAGTTTGTATGATCAAATCAATACTGTGATGTCACTGTCCTCGGAAACCAAACTTTTAATTTGAAACGGTTACAGGAAGTGTTGAGTTTGTATTATCAGCGTAATGCAGTAACTTAAACAGGGCAAACTGGATTTGATCAAAACAAGGCTTCAAACAGAAGGAACTAGAGATGAAGGCCTGCGTCCAATAACAGTTAACATCTGCAGTTGAGGTAAACAAAGGCCCCAGTTACTATTTGAGGAAATACAATACAAAAACATGCATCCAAAAGTCTGAGACCACTTTCCATTCTTGAAAAAGTTTTGTAGCTCTGGTTTTTTATTATGATAAGGTTTTACTCGAAGCATTCATTGCTGAGATCACATTTTACAAAGAAGTCCATTAGGGTAGACAACACAAGTGGTCACATACAGTAGGTTTTAAGCAGCTCCCAGATTTAACCATATTCTGTGAATGAGCCTGTGTATATTCTCATTTGTCCAGGTCATAGTATCCTAAAGGAGTTTTCTTAAATCGAATCAGGACCAGTCCTAGCCTGGTCAGATGCGTACACGAACTGATGAAGCCTCTTGGATGAGAGGTGAAACGTCTTCCCAGACAAATAACCTAGTCCAGTTGTTTTCGATTTAAAAAAACTCCTTTAGCATATTCTGTGAACCACTTAGAAATGAAAACAAATATGGAAGAATATTCGGACCATTAAGGTTATTACCCAGCCTATCTGCTGGTTGTCCTAATGGACTCCATTGTGTAACTTTGTCAAAATGTTCTTGAGAACTGAACCAATTAAGTAAAACATCAACATCACACTGAAAAATAAAATCCATGTTGAAACAAATCATATAGTACTGGTGTAAATACGATGCAGAACTATTGCAGCACATGTAAACATAATGATTCATTCTTTTATTTGCCCTGACTGAGCTCATATAACCTTGTGCAGCAGCAGCAGCACACATGAGTTTCACACATTCACACCTCAGAGTTACACATAACAGCTGCTGTACCGTAGCGTTAACTGTTGACCCCCTAGCAATCTTGGGGGTGGGTAACACTCCACACGAGGACATGTCATCATTCGCTATTGAATAAAATGTTTTCTTTTTTTTTTCTTTTTCTGGCTCATCAGGGATTTGAATCAGGATATCACCTTCCTTTGATTGCTGATAACTAATTACATCAAAATCTTAAAATAAATAAATAAAAATCTCTTTTTGTTATTTTAAAATGAGCAATTTCAGAGCCAGTTTGAAGTTTGGTCAAGAAGTGTTCTGTTTCAATCTGCAAGTCTGAGAGTTTGACATAAATGGTGTGGCAGGTCATCACATCCTACCCAGTCTATTTTAGTATTGCCATTACAGATAATTTAATACATTTGATCAAAATCTTTCCAACCTTATTATGATCAAAGTGTCTTTAATTAAAGTTTCCATTTGTGTTTTCCTGCAAATAAATTGAACTCATCTGACATTGCTGACCTAAATAAAGACACTTGTGTGGACATGGAGTTGTCAGGCACTACTTCAATAAGAGCCTTTCTCTGATAAATATACAACACAAACCACAGCAAATCACTGGGAAATACCCTCATGATTAGAAATGACTCGTTTCATGAAATAAAAAGTAAGTAGTCGGGTCATTGTAGTTCACCAACCCCTCCCACACACACTCACCTCCCTTGAGGCAGTTGAAGAAGAGGGGAAAAAAACAAAAAAAACATGGCTGTGAACTGAGCTGCACAACTTTTTTCCCTCTCCTCAATGTCATGTTTTTACATTCTCTGTACACCTTGGCCTGTCGCCTGCTTGAAGGCTGAGGCTGTGTGCGCCACTGCTGTGCGCGCGCGTGTGTGTGTGTGCGTGTATGTATTTGTGCACATCTGCGTGCACGTGTACGCCTCTGGCATTGCCTGGCTTTCCCTGCTCTCCTTTTCCAACCTGGTGTGTCAAAGTTTTGATTTCCCCTCGGCCCGTCTGGTAATTGAAAGCAGAGGCTAAGCCTGGAGCTGTGTTTTATGTTTGTGTGTGTGTGTGTGTGTGTGTGTGTGTGTGTGTGTGTGTGTGTGTGTGTGTGTGCGTGTGTGCGTGCGCGTGCGTGCGTGCACATGCACGTGTCTTTGTGTGTATAAACGTGTAGTTTGTGCTTTTGTACATCCGGCTTATGCATGTATGCATTTATTTTCAAGGATCCTGCAGTGTGTTGGTTTGCAAACAGATACCCTGCGTGTATTTGTGTGTATTGTGGACATGTCAAGGCAGCGAGACTTCACAGAGAGCATGGTGAATGAATAAAATTTGAGCACTGGGAGTCTCGTCAATCTCTGCTTCACATGCAGAGCTGGAGGCATGGCCTGAGGCTGTCCAAGTGTCTGGCTATTTATAAGAAATAGTGTCCAAGCACTCAGAGAGGAGGAAAACAACAATTTAATGCACTCAAACTCAAAGAGATGGCTCAGAGCTGATTTAGAGCATCCCTACAGAGGCTCTATAGATTGTTAATACCTCATAACCAGCTGTCCATCAAATATTAGTTAAAATCAAATTACTATAGGCTGAAAGCTGTGACTCATTTTGACATTTACTGACATATGGGATCAAATAATCCTGTATTTACTTTCCTCCCCATGTCTCCATCCCTTGACAGCCAATCTCAAATCAATCTCAAATGTTTGCCTTTGCATAAATCACAAGCCCAAGCGCTCCCGTTCTTTCCTCCGTCCCCATAGAAACACAGTGAACCCAGAGCAGCTGACTTCCTCATCACCGTTGGCACCTGATGGGATCGAGACCTTCCCCGAGCTCAATTATCAGCCTGAATATGCAATGAGCTGCGGTGTGATTTGTCGATGCGCCCACAGTATGGCGAATCCCCTCGACTATTACTGAGGCGTTTCACCCTGGGCCCCTCAGCCGGCCAATTCATTAACTTTCTCATTTAATGTCAAGAGGAGCCACATGCCAACAGTCACAGCGCCGTATGGCGACCGTAGAAATTAGTTTGTAGTTTGCAGTAGATTTGTTGCTTCCATGTGTAGCTTCTGTTTGTTTAGTTCGCTTTGATTCAAGTCATTTCTTTTGTCCTGGAGCAGCAAAAAAGAAAAGAAAAGAAAAAGTTTTTCTTATGATGGACTACATTTATATTCTAAATTTTAAAAACTTAAGTAATATGTCTGTAATTGGAGAATGTAAACTCTTATCATGTCTATACAATAACCAAATTCCTTGAAACATTACTGAGCATAATAATAATAATAATGATAAACTTTATTTGTATAGCAATTTTCTTAACAAAGTTACAAAGTGCTTAACAAAGGGGGAAAAAAAAGAAGGGGGAATTAAAAAACTGCAATTAAAAACAAATACATCATAAAACACATGTTACACAAAAATATAAATAATCTGTATAGTGGTAAAATAAAACACAACAACATATTAAACAGTCAAAGCTTTCCGACAAAAGAATGTTTTAAGAAGAGTTTTAAAAGAAACTGTTGTCTGATCTCAGGTGGGCTGTTCCACACTTTGGGGGCTCTAACAAAGGCCCGGTCACCCTTAGTAACTAGCCGAGACCTAGGAATAACCAGCAGAGCTCCAGCCACTAATAAGTGAATGCCAAGGCACATATAGGGTTAATAAGTCCTTGATATTATTTGGAGCAAGGCCATTTAATATATAAAGTTAAGCCTACTGCAACATTTCAGTGTTGCTTGTGTGTAAATGCACCACCAGCACCGTTTTGATATTTAAATGCATTTTGCTGAGATACTTACCTAAGATAAGTTCTGGAGCTCATTTGTGGTTGTTGAGACTCTGGAAATTTGAACAAGCATCCTTCTAATCTGAAATCCACTTCATTACACTTCACACTTTTGCCAAAATCCTCATGTGCACACATTCACATGTATTCTCCTGCAAACTGAACTTGTTTGTTTGCGTCAGGATCCATTCTGCAGTGGTTATTACAGCACCTCAAGCATTTAGTGAGCTGAAAGGATCATTGGGCAAAGACCTTCTGCCAAAATCGAATCCCCAGCCTGGCTAGTTATAGTCATTGATTGGGATCATTTGGCTCCAGCATTGACCCGAGTGTGATAGTGTTATCGCTCGTTTTTTGCGATGCCGGCGATGATGGTTATCTTTATGGCACAAGCTGTCACCACCTTGAGCAATAAATGCAGAAAGCATAGCAAATCAATACAGTCAACGATCCAATGGACAAGCAATGAGGGCCAAGACACACACACACACACACACACACACACACACACACACACACACACACACACACACAGACACACACACACTTTCTCAGGCCGCAGATGTGTGTTTAGGGGTGACAGGGCCAGCAAATAGTCTATTTGTCCAGCAAACAAGAGAGTGTCATCACAGGTCCTCAGGGAAATGTCAAGATGCAGGCGAGCTAACGTCCTCCCTGCAGGGGAATGCTAGCCCGCTAACAGCCTGTGGCTTAACAGCCTATTGGAAATCCATCCTCATTTATCACACTGCTAGCATTAGCATGGATAGTTGCCCTCATCCATCCATTATTGTTTAGCAAATGTTAGCGTGGCTAGTTCTCCCCCGCCTTCATTGTCTGACTTTTATTTAGTGTTAGCTGAACTCTTGCTCTTTTTCCCCTCGTGTTTCTTCATAGGTCTTGAATATTCTTTATTTTACACTGCGCTTTAACTGTGAGAAGAGGTTTAGCGCATTGATTCATGGCTTCCTACTCAAACACAAAGGATTATTTGTTCTGCATGGACATGTATGCCCATGCCTTCTCGAAGCACTTCCCAAATGGTTCAACTAGTCAAAACAGATAAAAGTTAGCTGTTGCTAAAGGCTGCTGCATCCACAAGCCTCCACACAGAGCCCAGAACACTCTGAAATGAAAAAATCTACAAAGGTTTATGAGCATAATAAGAGAAAATAAACCACACAGTGCATAGCTAGAGGAGGAAGCTTTTTTATTTACTTGAGTTTAGAAGAGCAAAGATTGAGTAAATTGATGATAATTATTCTAATTCCACCACCCTCTTCAATCAGGAGACACCGGGCAGCCCACTGGGACCCCAGCCGACCATGAGCACCCCTCTGGACGACCACGAGCGCCGAATCTCCCACTCCCTGTATGGTGGCCTGGAGGGTCTTGATGACAACCTGATGCCACGACAAGGCATGATGCCACGCACAATAGGTAAGAGTGACATGTCTTTTGATGTAACTTATTCCTTTTTGGCCCGTTGCGCTCCTCCACTTGATGTTTCCTCGCTGGTTGAGGTTGATGTTTATTTTAAGGTCTATCTCAGTCCGATGCCATGCTATGTTCCTATGCTAAGACTGGGATTGGTGCTGGGTGTTAGATGGTGAATATCAGTAAAGATTCCCATCAGTTATACAAACACTATAAGAATAGTACTATGTCACAGAAAACAGAAAAATAGGACACGTCTCAGAATAAACGTGGAACTTTTACAACATTTCTCTTCTGCTAGTCTGTGTTTTCCTGGTAGATTCTATTATCTACCCTTCCAGGTTTTGTCAGCACAGAATATAGGCTAACTGTGTCATCTGGTCTCACTTCCTGTCAAGAGCTCAGTGGCTTTTAATGTCTTGGAAAATGTCAGGGAGAGAGAGAGAAAGACAGAGATGGAAAAATGTCCCCTCAGACAGTTTGTTTCCGCAGATCCCCCATGCGAGTGATTGATTCTCTGTCTGGCTGTGTTTGTTTTACGTGTTCTCTGAGAGTGTAGATGTACATGTGTGTGTTAGTTTGCATATTTATGAGTCTCGAGTTTCTAGATGACCTATCTGTCATTGCTCAATCCAGCTCTGAGGCGGTTTGGAAGCGATTGCGTGTGGGACAGAGTGCACGAGATTAGCAAGCATATTTGTATCTGTGTGTGTTAGAGAGCTTTGTACGCATCTGTGCAGGATTGCATGTGTGTGTAGCGCTTGAATGATTGATGGACGGGTGGTGAAGTTACCAAATCTCAAAGAAAGGCTTCTGTATGCCAGATAGTGTAACTGCTCAGTGTGCCTGTGTTAAATTAAGGGTTGGTGTACATCGTGTCCTCTGCAGTTGTTTCATCTCTTTGCATTTGTCAAAATACCAACATAAATACTTTGAAATCTTCTTCTGCTGAATTTTTGGAAGTCAGTCCAGAAATAGAGGGGCACAAAATACATTAAATGTAAATTAATTAAGCAGAGGAAGAGTTGCTTCTCCAACTTTTAATCTGTTTTTTAAATGAGCTGCTCCCAACTCCACCTCATTAATCAATGCAACATAATGTGAGAGTGTGAACTCTGTTTTCCTTTCATGCAAATTGCCTGACATTGCCACTGTTGTTAGTGTTAACAAAAAAAAAAAAAAGGTCTGAGTGACAGAGGAAGTGTTGATAGGTGAAGTTCCAGCACGCCGCCACGGCGGCTGCGTTCACCCATGCTTAACAAACAACGGCTTCTAATGAGCGTTCAGGGTCGGGGTGAAAGCACAAGGTAGATGTACAGGAGGTACAGCGGTTGTCTGCTCAACGGTGACAAAGAAGATCATTGTCACATGACGCGACCAAGGAAGCTGATCTCTGCAGGTCCACTGCTTTTACAAATGTTGATCCAAGTGCTGGATAAAGCCGGTAAATACATAAAACATGGTGCCACCATCAACATATGCAGACATTTAGTGCCTTAAAGCTGGAGAATAAAACTGAAGATGGATTTGCAGGAAAGAAGAAGAGTGTTCAGTTTAGAAACAGCACAGACACATTTACTCTTCCAGAACCTTAAAGCAAGAAACAGCCAAAAAAAAACCAAAAAAAAAACATGAAAGGTCTTGAGGTTCGAAAAGGGCACATAAGAGCTTAAGAGGCCTAAAATATATACTGCAACTGAGGGACAGCTCCATAATTCAGGACTGTATTACTAAATAACACCTTAAAATCAGTGTAAACACTACTGGAGGTTATTTTTTCATCCTTCAAGCCAGTGGACAGAATAGTTCCAGAGTAACTCTTGCTTCAGCATTCTGGGCATTTTTGCAGAAGAAGACAGGTGAGTAGAAAGGTCAAAATCAGCCTCAGGTTACAAGAAATCTGAAAAGAGGGAATTTAGGTAATGTGTTAAAGAAGAAGAGTACATAAAATGTAGTTTAGCAAGTCGGTGAGGAGAAGAGGAAAGGAGAAAAGGAAGTAAGTGAAGGTATGATGTAAAGGTAAATAGATCAAATACAAAGCTATTATTGGTATGTGTACCTCTGCCCTCAATCTTCTCTTAAATAAGATTAAATATTGTTCAAAACACGGAGCAGTATATAGTCATCGACCGTATTAAGAACAGGGAGGATTATACTAAAGATGTCAATTCACCTCAGCGCTGACGTAGTGTTTAGTGACATCCATCCCTCGTCTTCTGAGGATTATCAACAAAAAAAAAAAAGTGTGTGCCTCCTGACTCATCAAAGACCAGTGCCTGCGGCTTTTTTTCATCCTGTTGCATGTGTGTTTCTTGTGTTTTCACTTCAAACTGTCGGAGCTAAGCAGAGAAATTAAGACGTCAGAGTGGCCAGACTGAGCTGCTTCTCCCAATATTTCACCCCTGTCTCGACAGGATGGGACACCAGAGCCCTCAGAGGTTGGCCTGTGGAGGGACGCGCACTATATAATTACTAACTATCACAGACACATGAGACATTTCCCTGCTTATTAAACACTTAATCTGCCCAGTGGAGTATTTTTTTTTTTTCCCTGACCACCAAAGGCAGAATTTCATCCCCAATTTGTCATGTCAAATATTTTGGACCATTCTCCTCCGTGTGGTCTCTGAATCACTCAGAATCAAGTTGGGTTATAAAACTTGGTCCATTTTCCATGTTGACCTAGAGATATCAAAGCAGTATGTTTTTTTTCTGTTTTTTTTTTCCAGAACATCACTCTGTGGTTTTGTGTCAAAGTGAGATTGGAGAGGTAGGCAAAGGATTAAGGCTTTATTTGAACTGTCGTTTAATTTGTCAGTGTGGGCTAAGCACAGAGGATAAAGGCCAGCAGGCCCCGGGGTTTAAGCTGGTAGACTCTGCCTGAAGCTGTCCTCAGCTTGCTGCTTTAAGTTCACTTTTCAAACGTGTTTTTACATTAACAGCCGAAGATTCATTCTTAAATGACTTCACCAGCTGAAAAATGAGACGCCTACCTACATATTACAAGTTGTTCATGTGAAAGAAAGAAGTGAAAGGGAATTATTATTTGCCAGCGATAAACTGGAAGTGTCTGTTACATGCACTCCATATCTGCTTGTTCCTGCAGTTCAGTTTATCTTCTTCCAGTGTATTTAATGGTAATTTAACATCTAAAATGGTGCTTATGAGCACTAAAGCATTACATTAGCAAATGATTATGGACATGTTTGCGTGATTTTCTTCATTCTTCTGTGGTTCAGGAGGTAGAGCAGGTCGCCCACGAATTGGATGGCCGGTGGTTCGATTCCCAGCTCCTCCTGTCTGCATTTCAAAGTGTCCTTGGGCAAGACACTGAACTCCAAATTGCCCCAGTGTGTGTGTGTGCGTGTGTATGGTATAAAATAGCTGTTTGAGTGTGTATGTGAATGGGTGAATGTGGCTTCCATTGTAAAGTGCTTTGAGTGGTCGATAAGACTAGAAAAGCTCTGTATGCAGTCCATTCACTATTTTCATATTGACAGTAAATTTAATAGTTTTCACAACTTTAAATCTTGATTTGAATTTAACTTGTCGTTCCGCACAAATCACAAAAGCATTATAAATGAGATTTAATAGAACGCATGACATATTTTTCACTGCAGCATGTTCCTGTGGATTACCCAGAGATGCCACAGCCAAAGTTTTTTAAAATGTTATTTTTTGATGTACTGAGGATATTTAAAATGCATAACAATGAAAACCAAAACTATCTGCACCACCAGATACTAGAACAGAAACTAATTAAAACTAACACAAACAAAAAATAATAAAACTGGGGATTTTATATCTGTAATGCGGCAGAATCAAGCGTTTGGCAGGTGCGACCAAAGCTTGGGGCAGTGTTTGTGTTTTATAATGAGAGACCAGCTGAATGGTTTGTACCTTTTAACTGCTGTGGTCTCGAGCTGAAATTACCGTTAGATGAATGCACAAGCTAATTTGCCGTTTCCGCATACAATACTTTCCTGTGCTTTGACATAAATGTGGAGAATCACAAACAGCGGCTGTGTCAGGACTGGTTTGAGTTGTGTGGAACAGTCTGGATGAAGCAGACGCCCGACTCTCAGCTGCTGCACTGCTGCTGTTCAGAACTGTAGAAGGCTGTAGGTGCACTTGGCAGCGCCCAGATGTGAACGTGGGTGAATACGAAGCAGAGCTTTGCGTGCTCAGCAAACCTCCCTTGAATAAATAAAATTGTGTGTGTGTGTGTGTGGGAAAGAGAGTGCTGAAGGGGGGGGGGGTCTCAAACACTTGCTTGGAATAAGTCTGTTCTCTGTTGTCATGAAGGGGAGGGTGCCACGAAACATAAATCATGCATTAGGCTTTCTTAGAAAACAACATCATTCCCATTCAGAACATATCAGCTTGCGTTTTGGCCCGTGCACGCTCTTAGATCACTCGCTGGCGTTGTGCACTCTGAAGATGCCAGGGATAAGAAAGCGACTTAATTATTCCTCCAGGCCAATAGCTTTCAAGGCCCAGCACCCATGGCAATAACCTCCTTACTAATTATGCAAATAGACCGAGACAAGACAAAATGAAAAGAGGAAGAAAAAGAAAAAAAAAACTCCTGCGTCTTTCTCCCCATGTTATTCTCACCTCTTGCTATCTCCATTTTCATCTAGGAAATCTTTTCACTCCCCCCCACCACTCACTTTTTCTTCCCTCCTGGCCATTCTGTGCACCCTCCCTTTGCCCTCAAGTATTCAGTAGTTTTACACAAAAAGCATCTAATAATAGCCTCTCCCAGAGCATCTCAAATGAAATGCCACCTATTGTTCCACCGTTGCTCCGTCAGAAATTATTACAGCCGCTGGGAAAGATAATGTGTGTTTATTGGTTTGATTCTCAGGTGATGCTGGCTGTGCGCTCCGTCCACATGGCAGTGCTATTGTTGCTGGCGGATGGCTGCCCTTGGGTGCTGGCACTAAGACAAAGAGGCTTTTTTTTTCCCTCCTCCTTTTACCAGGCTAGTGAGTTGACAGATTCATTGGTTTTCTACTCAGTAGCTGCCAGTTGATTGTACTGCAGTGATTCAAACTGTGACATTGATGGGATTCTCAGTGTCGCGCATTGGACTGCTTAGGGAAATGGGATTAAGTGGTTCTGTGAGTGCACATGTGCGTGTGTGTGTGTGTGTGTGTGTGTGTGGTCTGAGAGGGAGAAGTGGCCACGCTGTGCTCACCCGGACTCCCAAATTCACATTGAATAACAAATGCACACAGCAGGACGGGCACACACACATACACACTCTGAAACTATTGCAACAGTTGTAGTTAATGTAGTGAAGGTCTGACGGTGTCAAGGGCATGCACTCACACACTTTTGTCGATGCAGTCCAACTCACTCATAGTGTGTGTTGGAGGGTGAATGCTCCTTTTATAAACATGCAGACACATTCTGAGATACTTGTATATGTATTTCTATATGACCAATAATTGATGAGGACGCAAAAGTAGAGCACAGACTCAGGGGAGCAAATTGAACTGGATTTCTTATGGCAGCGCGGTGAATCCATGATGGAGGAAACCAGGCTGGCGAGTTGACTAAGAGACAGGCAGACGGGCGGTGAGTGGCTGAATGGAGACCCTGTTAGTGAGGAATGGCAGGACTGGAAATGAGCAGCAGGCAGGCAGGAGCAGTGTGACCCTGAGGCACAGGGAAATAGAGGATAGCCTGAACCAAAAAAAAAAAAAACTAGAGTACACTAGAAAGCAAAAACGTAATACCAGACTGGCAGACTGCACGATCTGGCAAAGAGTGAGTGGAGAAGCGGGGTTTAAGTACTGCAGGGCTGATGAGATGATGAGGAGCAGGTGCATTGGCTGAAGCAAGCAGGAGGAGGGGTCGAGCGGAGCAGGTGAGGAGCAGGAAGGAACACCGCGCCTAGAGAGACACACACACACACACACACAGAGTAGAGATAGAGACAGGAAACACAAAGAAGAGGGGACAACACTCGCAGCTTTGACCAGGACCATGACAGAATGTCACTGTGTTTTTTTCTCTTCTTTTTTTTTTTCTCAATGATCAGAAACCAGTAAAGCACCAATAATGCATATACGTGATACTTTTACCCTACACTGTTCCATCTGCTGAAGAGTGCCGCTATGTAGAAGATGTACTGTAAGCCTTTATATATGTATTGTTAGATTAGAATCCCTACTTTTTGGCCTTTGTGGTCAGAATAAATTATCCAGGCACAATCCATGGAAGAATTTACCCCAGCAACCTTTATATAATGTCTCATAATTCTGTCCCTCTTCGTTCAAAGCAGTTTGTTCAACAGTCCAATGAATCCCTAAAAGCTTTTCTTCTGTAACTTCTTCATATTTAAGGAAAGTTAACAGTAACCGATGACTTTCTAAACTGGCTTTACACACACATAACACACACACAGCCTCACAGTTTGACATCACCCGGCCTCCCCTTTTTTTCTCCCCTCCATTCATCTCCATTTACATCAGGTCATTCACCCACACTGGCTGGAAGCAGCAGCACCCACCAGCACATTGATTCCCTCGGCGCTCGGTTATGAGAAACAAACAGCAGGCCTGGCTTAGACCTCCAGGTCTCTGGCTTTAAAGCCCAAACGCTTTCTAAAGACAAACTTCTCCCTGAGCTCAATACACAAGGCTTTTATGAAGCATTGAAACTACTCTTCTTCTGACACTGAAGAGCCCCCACCACCACCACCCCACCAACCCACTGCTCCCAATTTCAAAATACAGATTAAAGACAAAGTCATGCGCTGCATATCAATGGGGGTTTTTAAGCCTTGCTTTTCAGAGGCAGGAAAAGGGGACTATTTTATGTTTTTTTTTTTGCCTCAGCACAGAGAAGTTTTTATCTTTATTTGTGAGGTCACAGCTTGAATTAATCATAGTGTTTTGACATAGGAACACCATTGTGGCTGCTGCCAAATTCCACTTGGTATAAGCTGATTAGCCAGGAGCAGTTTCACTCCGCTTTTAGACTTCAAAATATGTTTTGTGTTTTAAAAAGTTACCCTGTTTTTCTTTTTTCTTTTTTAATTTTGGAAACTTGTTCTTCGGTAGTTGGCCCATTAAACAGTTAGAGCGGCAGTCTCACCCCTTGATGCAGCAGTTGCCTGTTGTCACAAATAAATTCATTCCTGAGGGTGTTGTGCAGAAGCTGAGTAACGAACCAGCTTTTTGTTGAGCTTTTACAAGTGTTTTTTTTGTTTTTTTTATGCTATTATTTTTCTGATATTTTCCTTGGAGCTGATAGAAATAAGAGTTGTTTTGCCAGACCACATATTGTAATCATCTAAATCAAATCCTGCAGGTTTGGAAATCACACGCTGCTGAGTTTGTCCACTTGCAGGGGCGCCTCAGTGGCTCACCCGGTAGAGCATGTGACACATAGGCTCAGTCCTAACTGCAGCGGCCATGGGCTCCAGTCCGACCCGCGGCCCTTTTGCTGCATGTCATCCCCTCTCTTTCTCTCCCTGACCTTCCTGTCTATCTCTCGCTGTCCTATCAGAATAAAGGCCAAAAAGACATAGTTTCTCCCCTTGCACGAGAGGCTGGAGATCACATGTCCCTCAAATGGAATGTAAATATAACTTATAATCACATGTGCATGGTTCTCGATCAGCAGCAAAACACACTGGTGTGTCAGTGTGGCTCCTTATGACAAAACTGTCAATGACTCATAATTTGTAATGTACACATCACACAGCGTTTGACAGTGATGGTGGCCCTTTTTGCAGAGTCACCAGCAGCTGCGAAGTGATTCATCAGTGATACCCATATTTATTGTCATCATCATTTCCTCTTAGATACTGTTGAAATGTAGTAAATAATTATCAATCGTGTTTTTTTATTTGTAAAACCATGAGAAACAAACAAAGAAGTTTCGACCAACTGTTGGTTTTATGTGGACTGTATATATACAGTGAATATAAAAAGTCTACACACCCCTGTTCAAATGCCAGGTTTTCGTGATGTAAAAAAATGACAGCAAGACATATAATTTCACAACTTTTTCCACCTTTAATGTGACCTATAACCTGTACAATGCAATTGAAAAACAAACTGAAACCTTTAAAGGGGAAAAATATAAAATAAAAAACTTAAAAGAACGTGGTTGCATAAATATGCACACCCTTAAACTAATACTTTGTTGGAGCACCTTTGGCTTTTATTACAACACTCAGTGTTTTTGGGCAGGAGCCTATCAGCATGGCACATCTTGATATGGCAATATTTGCCCACTCTTCTTTGCAAAACCGCTCCAAATCTGACAGATTGCGAGGGCATCTCCTGTGCACAGCCCTCTTCAGATCACCCCACAGATGTTCGATGGGATTCAGGTCTGGACTCTGGCTGGGCCATTCAAATGCCTCAATCTCATTCCGGTGAAGCCATTCTTTGGTTGATTTAGATGTGTGCTTTGGGTCATTGTCGTGCTGAAAGATGAAGTTCCTCTTCATCTTCAGCTTTCTAACAGAAGGCCGAAGGTTTTGTGCCAACACTGACTGGTATTTGGAACTGTTCATAATTCCCTTCACCCTGACTAAGGCCCCAGTTCCAGCTGAAGAAAAACAGCCCCAAAGCATGATGCTGCCACCACCATACTGTAGGTATGGTGTTCTTTTGGTGATGAGCAGTCTTGTTTTTGCGCCAAATATACCTTTTGGAATTATGTCCAAAAAGTTCAACCTTGGTTTCATCAGACCATAACACATTTTCGCACATGCGTTTGGGAGATTTCAGATGTCTTTTTTCAAAATGAATGTTTTTCTTTGTAAGATAAGGCTTCTGTCTTGCCACCCTACCCCATAGCCCAGACATATGAAGAAGACAGGAGATTGTTGTCACATGTACTACACAGCCAGTACTTGCCAGAAATTCCTGCAGCTCCTTCAGTGTTGCTGTCGGCCTCTTAGCAGCCTCCCTGACCAGTTTTCTTCTCGTCTTATCATCAATTTTGGAAGGACGTCCTGTTCTTGGTAATGTCACTGTTGTGCCATATTTTCTCCACTTGATGATGACGGACTTCACTGTGTTCCATGGTATATTTAATTCCTTGGAAATTCTTTTGTAGCCTTCACCTGACTGATATCTTTGAATAATGAGATCCCTCTGATGCTTTGGAAGCTCTCTGCGGACCATGGTTTGTGCTGGAAGATGTGGCTACAAAAATGTCAGGAAAAGCCTACTAGAACAGCTGAACTTTATTTGGGGTTGATCAGAGGCACTTTATTTGGTGACAGGTGTGTGCTGACTCCAATTTAATATGCGTTTGAATGTAATTGGTTAAATCTGAACACAGCCACATCCCCAGTTATAAAAGGGTGTGCACACTTATGCAACCACATTATCTCAGTTGTTTATTTTTACTTTACCTCCCTGAAAGATTTCTGTTTGTTTTCAATTGCGTTGTACAGGTTATAAGTCACATTAAAGGTGGAAAATGTTGTGAAATTATTTATCTTGATGTAATTTTTTTACATGACAAAAACCTGGCATTTGAACAGGGGTGTGTAGACTTTTTATATCCACTGTATATATATATATATATATGGACAGAGGAATGGCACCACTGTACTGTAGGAAGAGCAAGTAATGGAAGCTACTGTGTATTGGTCCTTTGCCTCTTGTATGATGGAAGTCTGACTTGATTTTTGAAGCACCAACAACAAGAACTTGACATTAATATCTGTGTGGTCAGTCATGAGAGCGAGGGCGCGCACAGTCTATGTTAAACAAAAAATCCTCCCGTCTCCTCCAGGTAACTATCAGCTCTCTCCGACCGTCAACATGCCGCAGAACGACACTGTGATCATAGAGGACGACCGGCCGCCGCTCCTCCCGCCACACCTCTCCGACCAGTCGTCGTCCAGTTCCCATGACGACGTGGGCTTCACCGCTGACATGACGCCACAGTGGGCCAAAGAGCTGCCCACTCAGAATGACAGGTAGGCGCAACTGAAGTCTTCCCCTTCAGCCCGTCAGGCGAAGACGGTGAAGTGTTGCATGGTGAATACATTTAATGTTATATATATTTCACTTCTAAAACCTTGACATTTGCACAAGGTGTGTGTGTGTGTGTGTGTGTGTGTGTGTGTGTGTGTGTGTGTGTGTGTGTGTGTTCGTGTGTTCGTGTGTTCGTGTGTTCGTGTGTTCGTGTGTTCGTGTTCTCTCTCCCTTGATTGCCCTCTGATTGTAAGCAGCCCTCACTGAGTCGGGCCCCCGCTCAGGCTGATGTGGAGGAGCCCTGTTCTGACACAGTGCTGATGAGGACCTGTCTCGTTATTCACTGCATGTTTGCATGTCAGTCTCAGGCAGTCCAGCAAATGACTGTACACGTGCAGAGCTGCAACTAGCAATAATCAAATAATCAGATTATTCTTCATTATTTTTCAGATTGTTTTCAGTCAGTAGATCATTTAGTTTCTCAGGAAGTTCCCTCTGAAATAATTTAGTGAGAGGCAAGAGATTTTAAATTAGGGCCAAAGTGTTGGGAATGCTCTGTATCTGTGTGCTGATGTCACTGTCACTCTGCGTCTCTTCATGTCTTTCTGCCTGTGTTTGGGCCTGATTTGTCATTTGCTCCTCCTCCCTTTCTCTCTCTTTCCACAATCTCCTTTTAATTTCATCATTTTTCCGTCTCTTTCCTTCCCCTGATTGTTCTTTTTATCTTTATTTATCTTGTTATCTTGCTCCATTATTCTGTTCTCTTGTGTTTAACTCTCCTCCCTTATCTCTTGCTCTTGTCTGTCTCACACTCTTTTTCTTCAAGACCAAATTTTTTTATTTTTTGGCTTTTTTCCACTTTGTCAGTCTTACTTTAGTTTTTTTTTTTTCTTTCACTGTCTCTTATTATTTCTCTGACATCTTCACACCTTCCTTTACTTTCTACTATCTAAAACTCTCACATTCTCCTTTTTGTCAGCCTCACGTTCTCTCTCCTCTCAGTTCGACTCTTTTTTTTTAATCTTTCAGTTTTTTCTCCTCTGTGCTTTCTTCCCAGCTCCCTTTGTTCTTTCTTGGCTCCTTTCTCATCGCCACGACCCTCCCTTTTCTAATTTCTTCCTCTTTTTCCAGCTCTCCTAATTCTCTCTTAGATTTCTCTCCATCTCTTGTTCGCCTTCTTTTTTCCTTCTTTGAATCCCATGAATTCAAAGAAGAGAGGCTCTTTGAACTTCTTTGAACCTTTTTCACTGTTGATCCTCATTCAGCTCTGTCTCCAAGCCACTTTCTTTACTTTTTTTTCTTCTTCCACCTGTAGTACCTCTTTTATTTATTTTATTTCATTTGTCATATCTTATATAAAAGATGCTGGAAATGCTTTTGAATATGGAATTGTTTTTTAAGGCTCACCTGCTATTGTCTTTCCTGTTAGTGCTGTGACACTTTAATATCCCTGTGTGACATCAATATCTTTTCTAATATCCCCGTCTTTCACACCCTCCCTCCAGCTCCCTGGGTCAAGATGAAAACAATCCAGACATCGCCTTCCAGAGGGAAGGTTTTGGACGTCAGAGCATGTCGGAGAAACGTACCAAGCAGTTTGGAGACGCCTCTCAGCTCGAGATCATCAAAACACGCAAGTCCAAGAGCATGGATCTAGGTACAACGTTCCTCCAGGAAGTTATTCAAATACATTTTAACGTATTTGATATAGAAACGTTTATTATTATATCCTCCAGTATAGAAGCGGAGAATCAGCATATTTGGCCAGATTGGTTTTATGCATCAGTTACACACCAAACATCATCACCTGGAACACTCTAAATTAAACCTGTTTAACGCCACTGCTTGTTAACAGGTAGAACTTTATTGTCATTTTCATGTCATGCAGGATTCACAATAGTCAGTTCAGGACTTGTTAATACCATTTAGATCCAAGTTGTAATCACAACTGGGAGAGTCTGTTTTTCTGAAAGCTCCTAAATATCCTGTTTGTTGCACTGATGTACCTGAAAAAAACAAAGAGGGCATGGAGACGTATTCGCCAATGTAATGCGTATAGGCTGATGCTACACAATGGAATATCCATATCAGGTACAGGAAGTTAGGATGTTATGTCCTTCAGGTTCTTTATCTTTCCTTCCCCAGCTGATTTCCCCCTTGGTGACATTTATGACACATTTCCTGTCAATTCCATGACTTTGAAGATGCCGTTTAAAAGTGTGTACATACATATACATACAGTATTTCCTGAGGCATGTACACACAGTAAACCCAGAATCGCAAAACCTCCAAGCCAAGTGGTAAAATTCCCTTCTTCTTCTTCCTCCTCTTCTTCCTCCTCTTCTTCCCCAACAAACTGAATATGAGATTGTGTTGGGTTAACTGCATTAAGAAGCTTCTATAAGAGTCATTTGATAAACTCAGTGCACCTAAGCTACTTTAAAGTCTGTGAAACCTTGAAGACCTTGAGCACATAGCCCTGCATGTTTAAAAAAAGAAAAAGAAAGAAAAAGTGTCTTATATTTAAATGTATTCCCACCCCTTGCCTCTTTGTATGAAAACAGACTCTGCATCTCTCGCCAAAGTCAAGAACTTCATTATGTTGATTCACCTTGAAATGGCTTCAAACAGTCGCTGATTGCTTTGGCTGCAACAGTCTCTCTGCTCGCACTCTCTATAATCATATCTAATCTTCCTGACCAGATTGCCGCTCTGTACCGTGTTGATATCACAACAAGTCTGATTGCTATCCTCAAACCCTCTTTTCATTTCCCTTCACCCCTCCTCCCCACTCGCACCTCCTTGTCTCGCATGGCGTCCGATCCTAATTGAGATGAAGCCGTTTGTGATTTTTTTTTTTTTTTTTGCAGCACTACCTGGATGTTGCATGTGGGAATGTCATGAGCACTAACTGAAACCCCAAATGTTTGTATCCCCCCTCTCCCCCTCTTTCCTCCCCCCCTTCCTTTAACAGTAGCCGATGAGATTAACCTCACCCCTCGTCCCGAGAGCAACACAGGTAAGGACCGGTGCACTAAAAGGTGGAAAGGAAAACTTAATTTCGCCATCATCACCATCAGTTTTTGTTCTCAGGGTGCATTTCTAATGCCTGGCACTGAGGGGTATAAGTGGTATTTGATTAATATGTCAAATCGCCATGGATCTGACTTATTCGAAATGTAAATGACCGTTTTGTTATGTTATACAATGTGATTTTTTATATTTTAAAATATCAAAGCCAAAAATTCAAATAATGTCCCCATAGCTCACATGGCTCAATTCAGTATAATGTACTTTTCCATCAGTAATATAATAGAGTCTGCTACTGAGTCTCTTTTTAACAGAAATACTGTTTTTTTGAGAGCTTATGAAAGGCTTTTAATTTGAAATCTGTGTGTGAAGTCTAGATTTTCTTTGACAGTGAATTAACAGTGACTGAGAAAAATGTAACACCACTTGGAATAAATAAGTTAATGGAAAGTTAAAAAGGGAAACTAAAAGTGGCAGAGTGGTAACTCGGTTGTACTGAATCAATTCGTGGAAATGTACATTATAATTGATTTACCAAGGTGGCGGGTGCCGCTGACGTGGATTAGCTTGGCATGTTCGTTAACAGATGTGAAATTTACAATGGAATTAATCTGGAAAACGTCCTGTTGAACTGGCTGATCCTTTGTGTCTAGTACCTGTCCAGTTAATCGAATGTATTGTAGTTTCATCAAATTGGTTTTAAAGGTTCCATGTTATATAATGTAATATTTCTCATTTATATGTGTTGTTTGATTATAAAGCAGGTCTAGGTTCTATATTAACACTGTGAAAGTATCAAATCCTCAGTCCGCAGAGAAATGCACACAGCCTTTATTCAGACACTGAGCCTTAAAACCAGCCGTCAGGACTTCTGAAACTTTGTGATGTCCCAAAAAAGCAGTCACTGCCCTCAGCCATACCCCAAGCCCCGCCCACCTGGACCCACCATCCAACCTTGCAGAATTTGGTTTCTCTGAGTGTTTACCTGAAATCTGCTTTATTTTTGTGAGATCACTCTGAAAACAGTCAGTCAATCGAAGAGAGGTTCAGGGCATCCTCTCTTCTGATTGGCTCACCAACCTGTTGTTACTAGAAGCCTGAGAGATGGGATGTAAAATTACATTGGGATGGCTTTTGGTGCTTAAAACCACAAATATATTTTCTTATGGATCAACAGTTTAAATAAAACACAGGAAAAGTGTAAAATATGGGACCTTTAAAACAGATGTAGAAAAGAAACTTTTCCTAACTACATTTCATGAACATAGTCATTGAGTTCTCTTTGTCAAAACCAACTTATGCCCCTCTGTCCAAAGTTCCACATATCATCTCAGATCTACCTTCACTGTCCATGTTTTCTTCATTTATTCTTTGCATAATACGGATTGTTATTTATTTATTTGATGTCACATAATTAAACCTTTTTGGGAAGCATTTTTTAAACTGTGGAGTAGGGGCAGATTTTAGTGCCAAGAACTATAAATGAACCTCAACCTGCCTCTAGTGGCTTTGCAGAGCGGATCGATTCATAACTGGTGCAGGACATGACACAAATTGTACAGGAACAACAGTGACAGGCACTAAATTGCACATATTGATCTGCAAATATAAATTCAGCAGATTTTTCTTTCAGCAGATTTATCCACCGCTCTGCTCTTTATGCATCGGTGCAGTGCTCCCTGTGCTGGGTGTTTTGCTCACTCCTTGACAAGACAAATTTGTCAGTCTGCAGAGTGAAGACTCGCAGTCCTCGCCGCAGTTTGAGGTCGCTGCTGAACACGGTTGTGAAAGCAGTCGGGTGACTACAGATTTGATTTTCTCCCTTTTTACCTCAGATGCAGCCGTAGCACTAATTGTTTTGTGCGTGTGTCAGGAGTGTGTGAGTGTGTGTGTGTAAGAAGAGATGGAGAGTAGAGAAAGCACTCTGTCCTTGGTTAAGGCAGGGAGCTGACAGAGAGTCATCCGTCACTGTCAAGTCTTGTGTATTTTCACTGTCGCCTCGGCTAAATAAAAGGCCTGCCTCTGAAATCAGCGGCTCGGACAAAAGGACGGATCCCGTTGAAGGAAGACGTGTAGAGAAGGAGAAGGAGAAAGAGATGAGAGGGTTGGAGTGTGAGATGGAAGCTCTCTGGGGGCAGTTTGTGGTTACTTGTAGGTATGGCTGTGAACTCTCCCTCAGTAATAAAGACAGAGAAGCACAGAGAAAGTGTGAAAAGAGGATCGAAACTTGTTTTGTAGAATAGCACAAATGGATCCTTGGATCAGTATTTAATGCTTTTGTCGAAACCTTTGAACGGTGTGTAGGAAACGGTGAGATGGAGAGGAGATTGTTTCCAACTTTCTGTCATGTTTCGATAACGTCAGTCAGCAAGGATCAGATTTTGTATGTTGCATATTTTATAAGGTGTGTCTGCCAAATGATAGCAGTAGATGAGTCGGGTGTTTCATTGCATAATGATTACAACTTGAATATATTAACAACTTAGCGTGTCATAGTCTCTTAAAATCCTCCATAAAACCGTTACAAACTATCTATATGAGAAATGTGAAGGTCTAGTTAAGTTTAGACCGGGAAGACTGTCTGGTTTAACTTAAGGAAAGATCCAAATATGATTAAGACATAACATTGTTGGTAGGAGATGGGATGCAAGTCATGATCTCTCATGTTAAAGTTTTGAACTATGATTGAACATCCCATTATATGATATTTGAATTCGGAAAGTAAAGACAAACGCAAACTGTTCCCAGAGTGTTGTCTTGAATTGTCTTGAGTTGTGTAAACATCAGTCAAACAGCTCAAATGGATTTAGTTTATTAAGACAAAAAACAAAGAGAAAACCTGTTTGGTATGTCGTTTTGTACTTAAAACAGTTAATCAAGTAGCAAAGTTCTTGATTCATTTTCTGTCAGTCAATAACTGTGGAGAGTTGACATGGCTGTATCCGTGACTCAGTGGTTACGCTAGCAGTATCTGTTGTACAAAACTTCCTTTCCATACAACTCATGTCTTAGAGGGAACTAGTGTTTTTGCAGTTCATACTGGTCTCCAATTAAAGTCATTAAAGACCTTCAATGCCCTCATTAGATAACATAAAAATGTGCTAGTGATGTGAGAGCACTTGTTTCTGGTGGTAATCACATTCGCCTTCACTGCGAATCAAAGAATGTTTAATTAAGCACAATTGTCTGGTCTGAATTGCAGTGATCTGCCTTTTCATTGATATTCTGAAAGCGTGTCACTACACTGGCAGATTTTCAGGGCACACATACTGATTCAAAGTATTTTAGGTGGATATTTAGTGTGGACTTCGTGAGGATATTCAATTTAATACTGTTGCTGTTCCCCGAATGTTCTGAGCTAATAGATTTCACCCTGTTTTTTTTTTAAAGTGTCCAGTGTTTATTTTCTCTCTGTGGGCCCCTGGTGTCATTTTACCAATGTTTTTAAAAAAAAAATTGTATTCTCCACTAAGTTTAGATCATCCATGATCCATGGTCCATTTACCGAAGCCAAAACATAGCCATCCTGCTTAAACTTAAGACCGGGACAGCTCTGACAGATGGGATATAGTCGCCATCGTCTCCTGATCTGTGATTGGCTGAGAGTTTTTATTGACACAAGCCGCTGCCACATGTTGGGACTCGGACACTTCAGTGATGGAGGACAATGCTGGACTGTTGTCTGTGTGCAGAACTTCATTCAGATTATGTCCACATGAATCCCTGTGAGAAACTGTCCTGTGAGTGATCCCTGGGAAGTTCACCCAACGGATCCATTTATGTTCATTTTTTGGAAGTAAGGAATAAAATTAAATGGAATTAATTATTTAAATTTTGTAAAGCAGGATTCAGTTTTATTGTGTTGTGGATTAGTGCTGCACAGTAGGTGGGGAGTGGCACTTAAACTGTCAAGCAGCAAAGTTGTGAGAAATGATCCAATCAGGAAACCATCGCAACACTGAGCAATAGAGATTTTTAGAAAAAACAAAGATGAAAAGTTTGGTAAACTGGATTCTGTAAATGAAAACATCGGTAAGCATCCAGGTCCCATGTGGGCTTTAGCTTTCAGTCACCATTTAGATCTCACATTATCCGAGTATTGACACAGCCTGGGCCAATATGATAATTCGATAAAAGCCAGGTAGCCAGACACTAAATTATTGTGTCATCCTGTTTTTTTTTTTGTTTTTTTTTTTATTTGCAGACGCACAACTTTGGACCAACCAGCTTCAGTTAATGTCCTTTCTCATTACATAGTGAACTGTATAGAGACGACAGAGGCAGTGCAATCAAATGATACTGAATTAATACCCCTGCTGTTGCCAGTTCCAGCGGTGTCCGGTGTCAACGCCAATCTGACCTCTGCTTGTTCCAGCTGCTCTGATGATTGCTCTGTATTTGTTATTGTAAGGCTGTCAGAGCTTAACTTTGCAGGATAACGTTTATCTGCAGATGAGTATGAGTGTCACTCTGTCCAAACACGCTGACACAGATTACTCAGAGCTGACTGACTAGTTGCCAGGTTTGAAATAATCCATTTAGTTTGTTGTTAACTTTCTGTCAGATGCATTGCACTGATTATTTGCAATTTAGTCCATTTTTAAAGATGGGCGCACTTTCATTTGATTCACTCTCTGTGGCCAGGTGAGCCTGACTGAGCACAACAAGAAACCTCATCCCCAGGTTATTTGAAAATAAGGTGTTTTTCATGTTTGCGGCTAAATGCCATTTGTCAGGTCTCCAACACAATGTAAATTATCCTCTTTTTTTTTTTTTTTTTTTTAAGACTGCCACTGAGGCCTGACTGCAGTGAATGGCGCTGGGCAAAGCTTTTAAATAAAGTGGGTGTGCAGCGTGAAAAGCCTATCAGCCCGACTCTCAGTGAGACGTTAAGGGGACAGGACAGACTGATGAGAATGAATGGGAGGCAGCCTACCCGCTCGCTTGTTCGATCTGCATGTATTCAGTTTTCCATTTTAGTTTTTTTGTTTCTTGGTTTTTTTTCCCTGTCTTTATTCTTTTCTTTTCTTTTCTTTTTCTTTTTTTTTTCACTTTTTGTCAGTCTTACTATAAACAAGGAGCTTGGCAAAAAGAAAAACTCTTCTCCTGACTTGCTGTTTTAGAATATATATGCAGCTTTGGCAGGGAAGTACATTATGTTTAGAATAATAATTGAAATCACAAAAATCAGCCAGTACAGTAAACAAAGAGGGCCTTAAGCCCAGTGGCTCCTCCTGGAGTAAATCTTCAAAAATGGGTCATAAATATATCGTTTGATTTAACTCTTTTTCTATATTAACTAGCTATCGTACCTTTTAGCTAACATTACTTGGAGAGGAGTAAAGATTGAATTTCTTGGGGACTACTTTCAGATGCGAATTAATACACATTTGCCCCAGTTAGTATTTATGTATGCTTTTTCACCTTTATTATTTCTGCATTCTCCTTTCTTTTTTGCTTTATCTCCTTCTTCTTCTTCTTCCTCCTTTCGTTGTGCTGTGTCTCTCTTTCATTCACTCCCCTCCCTCAAGACATCACACGTCTGTCAGGAATGTGTATTTTGTATTTCTTTTTTTTTGCCCTTTGCTACAGTAGCTCTGAAGTGACACCACCCGGGAGATTAGGACTCTTCCATTTACCTCCATACCTCCTCACCTTATCTTCCTACATTTATTATCTTCCGTACACGCTTTGAGCCCGTGACACATGCCATATGGGAACAAAAATTATGCCCGCACCGCTGTACGAATAGTCTTAGTTTAATTGAACTGTCATGTTTCTCCTATTTTGCTGATGGTTATTTTCATTCGGAGCCACATCTTAGTAGTGAAATGTGTAGTCAGTATAGATGAATGTCACACAGACTCGCACACATGTACACACGCGATCGATCAGCTTCTTTCTTGGTGCTGAAGTTTAGATATGGTGTGTTACTGTCCGAGTTGCTTGTTATCCTCTGAGGCCGGGCAGCTTCTGGTGGACCAGGTGTTTCTTTTTCATTCCACCATAACAAGAATGGGACCATTAATAAGAATTTTCTACCTGCTTATTGAGAAGCAACAGTTTGTTGAAGTGTGTGTGTGTGTGTGTGTGTGTGTGTGTGTGTGTGTGTGTGTAAAGCTGGTTTATGAAGTTGTTTCAATGTTCAGTGGCTTCATTATCTTTATGCATCTGCTCTATTTTGGGCAGACCCATGTGCATAATTGAAGCATGAAATAAACCTTATTGAATACCTTTCATCTCATCCTCCTCCCCTGCATTAACTGGGTGACGAAGGACAAACAGTGTCTCGTAAACTGCATTGTGGCATTTAAAATCTCCGGAGAGGTTTTGTATTTCGGGCGTCTGTGTTGTGTTGTTGCCATCACACTTGGCGCTCATTTTTCGGACGTGGACGTCACGGTGGGGTCGGCTGGAGCAAATCCCACAATGCACCACATAAATGACCCAACAGTCCTGCAGCTACATAAAATCATAGTGGACACAGTGGGAAGAGTCTGAGGTCATTCTTGGCTGTAGTTGTTGGTCATTTGGAAATGGCAGGAAGTGGCTTGTTGTGAAATATGTGTCAGTTTGCTGAGTCAGTCTTTGCACTGAAAAGAAAAGGAAAAAAAAAAAGTCTCATCCTCTCAATCCATCCTCTTTAATCATCCTGTTAAGTCATCTTGTAACATAACTCCCACAGTAATGTTTCTTTTGCATCGCATCATCCTTTTATCCTTGAAACTATTTTAACACAATTTTAATCACAACCAAGGTCAATGTGTTACGTATTGATTCATGACAGATTTTGTTATTTATTATTGTATCAAAGATGGGAGGAAAGTGTTTAAGGTCATTTTAAGATGGAATGAGACAGAAGTGAATCTAGTTTGTAGGTTGTGACTCTGTTTTTTGTAAGAAAATAGATGAAGAAACAGATCAGAACTGAGAGCACAGGTTATTTGCTTCAAACTGACCACAGCAATTTTCTTTTTCCCTTGTCCACCAATCAGTGATGAGTGAAGAGCTAGTACAGATGGTAGCGAGATACTACAGATGTGGTCACTGAAAACATCCTACCTTTTTAACAGCGTGCTTCTTTTTGCTCCAGCTCCAAGAGGAATTGCAAGGAAAAGTTGCTGATTAAAGCTAATGGATGAATGGGTTAGAGGAGGTTGTGTATAATAGAACTGGACTGGACTTCACTGCAGTATACAGTGCTAAGATATAGGATATTGATTGGGACTTCGACATGGCCACCATCGTAGACTGAGGAGGTTTGGTCAGAATTGTCTGTTCATTTTCCTACAGCTCGTCCCTCTGTATCCTCCCATCAGGTTCCTCCACAAGGGATGTGGGGCCATCACTAGGTTTAAAGAAGTCCAGCTCTCTCGAGAGCCTCCAGACAGCTGTTGCTGAGGTAACCCTCAACGGGGACCTCCCATTCCA
Organism: Seriola lalandi dorsalis; assembly: GCF_002814215.2. NCBI lineage: Eukaryota > Metazoa > Chordata > Actinopteri > Carangiformes > Carangidae > Seriola > Seriola lalandi. The sequence goes on from NW_019525289.1 coordinate 639,238, forward strand.
CAGGCCTCGCCCCCGCATCATCAGGGGGCGCGGCTGCAACGAGAGCTTCAGGGCGGCCATCGACAAATCCTACGACCGACCGGCTGCCACGGAGGAGGACGATGAGGGCATGGAGACATGTAAGATATCTCATGATTCACCTTCACCTGGGGTTTTAATAAGACTGTCCTCTTTCTGAAAAATCGCAGGTTTGATCCCACCACGGCCCGGGTGTCATCTCTGTCAGCAGCTGGGAGTCCTGTCAGTGTCCTTCAGCAAGACACTTCAACCTCAGTCCCTGTCTAACTCCTGGAACGTGTCTGAAACGTGAAATTATACATCGATAACTTTGCATTATGGGTTACTAAAATGATGCTAAACCACACTAACACAGCAGTGACGATTCCTAACAAGGATCGCTACTGAAACTCAGAAAATGTTGACGAGGCTTCCATACTGATGCATGGGAGTGACAGCATTCTGACTAATGCTCAGTATCTCGCTGCTGAACCTATCACTGCTTGTGGCAATGGCAATATCGCTGACTCAGGATGTAACCAGGATATCAAAAGCATCACATGTCAGTGTGAGGCACCTCAAAGAGGACGAGTCAGGAGGCTGGATACAGCCTGTGATAGACTAGCTTCCTGTTGGGAAATTGGTGACGCATTTACTGGCCTTCTCCCAGAGTCTTTGGATTAGAAGACGACACAACAATGTGTTCAAAGTCACTCTTTCAGTTTTTATTATCACAAAACAAGAAGGAAAGTGTATTAAGATAATCATTTTCATTGGTACTGCAACACAAAGTGCGGAATCTCCAAGAACCATATGTACAACAATGAATTATTTTCAAGCAATAGGTCACAATTACAGTGTCTGTGTCGTGCCTGATTCTTCCTCTGTTTTATCTACATGGAAATGACGTTTGGAACACGTGGTCTTCTTCAGGTGTTCTCCTCTTTTTTTTTCTACACTTAAATGTCATGTCCACATGAAATTAAAGAAGGAATCAGACAGCAGTGCAGGGTATCTTTAAATCTTTCCTGCCACCAAAGAATTTCAAGTTTTTCATTCTATATTCCTTTACATCTATTTTAGAGCAGAAATAATGTGGTGTTTTCTATCTGAAGAGAATCTCATATTATGTCATAGTACCATCTGATTAGTAATGAATGTTTTTGCTTTTCATCACTGTATAAGAGTCGGGTGTCTGATGTTCTTTAATGATAAGTATCTAATTGTGGAGCAGCGCTCTTCCATCACTTGTAATATACATTGAAATTGTATTCAGCTGCTTTTGGTTCTTAGGAGACATAATTATACATCTGTGAGACTAAAAGATTTTCTTCCATTAGGTTTATTGATTTTCATATGTGCCATAGTTCTGCTTAAATGAACTGTTCATTGGTGAAAGATAACATGTTCTCCACCCCCCCACCCCCCCTGTTTCTCCCTCTTCGCCTTCACCGTGTGTCTTTCCCGTCTCCCCAGTGGAGGAGGACACGGAGGAGAGTTCACGATCAGGGAGAGACTCTGTGTCCACGGTGGCCGACCAGACCCCGCTGTCCGGCACCGAGAAACCGCTCGTCAACGGCACCAACCGCACCAAAGAGGAGAAGAAGAAGGACAAGGACAAGGGAGGGAAGGAGAAGAAGAAGCAGGAGGGAGTGAAGGAGAAGGACAAGGGAAAAGCCAAGAAGGGCATGCTGAAGGGACTCGGGGACATGTTCAGGTAAAATGAGAAAACGTTGGAAGTGAGTCTAAGCTTCTAAGTGTGTTTACAGAGCTGCAAGTAAGGCAGGCCCGCTAAGAATTTACATAAATCAATTTCATTTTAATTTTCAAGATATTCCTCTCTGTTTAATGTCAGGAATTAACATATACATTCAAAAAAGTTTCCTGATAGTTTGAAACTTAAACACACACATCTACTTGCGGCTGTGTAAGAACACAGCGTAAGAACTATACACCTTTTGAAGGCTCGGATAAATCGGAAAGAGCTATATGTTTGTTTCTCTGTAAATGATACAAATCACAGACCAGAGCTGTGCAGCCACAGCACTAAATAGTGCGAGGAAGCCCTAATTAGACTTCCACACAACTTGAACAGACAACTTTCTGGTTTCTGTCCCTGTTAATAATTCTTTCTCTGCTTCTTCCAACGTTTCACCTGTCAAACATCCCTTACAGCTAAACTGACAGAAATCCTCTCTCCTACGCACGTATACATTAGCATTGGTGTCCAAATTGGCTCGGAAACCTCAGGGCCTGGCCAGTAATATATCCGTATATCATATTAACCAAAGTGGTGGTGACAGGGAAGGGAAACAATGCCTGTTGTCTGAGAGAGGAAGGTAATGAGATCCACAGAGATGGTGAGAGATAAAGAAGAGAAAGAAGAAAGGTAGATATGGTTTGGTGCAATGGGTAGTGAAAGGTAAAAACAACAACAACAATCTCAACTCAGGGTCCACTGAGTAGATTTTTCTGAAACTTTCATCTCCATCTCACAGTCTTCTTCATCAGGTGGAATTATCTTGGTTGTCAAGTGATTAGGTCATGCATACTAGATAAATCACTTCATGACAACTCAAAGTTTGATTACTACATAATTCCATATGTGTTATTTCATAATTCTGATGTCTTCAGTGTTGATCTACAATGTAGAAAATGGTCAAAATAAAGAAAAACCTATGATGGATTTTGACTTAACATCTTCATCAGTTAATACTTGACCTGTGACCAAGAAGGTCAATATATCGACTTTCCAACCCTGGTGTGAATCTGAGGTCGAGCCCTACAATTCCATCATATCTAAACCTAAGTTGAAAATGAAAATGTAGTATCACTGATATAATTAAAAATCTGTATTAATGGCTTTTTCATTCTTGAGCCTTTAAATACATAGACTGTAAAACCGTAACAAGATATTTAATGTATCTTTGAAGATGAAGGAATAATGAAAAATAGTAGCAAAAAAGGGAGAGCGGTGAACGAGAGAGGGTTTAGACAAAACAATGAGGGCGGATAGAGGACAGTGAGAGCGTGACAGTGATTGTGAATAAAAACGATGGGTTTGGCTGTCAGGAGCTGAAATTGCGCTATTTGGCCCTCAGGGGCTCCACATGGCTCAAGCCAGCAGGGCTCTGTGTCAAACAGGTGGGATCACTTCACATGACACCAGCTTACTTTCAGAGTCAGAGCCACACCCACACACACACACACACACACACACACACACACACACACACACACACACACACACACGATGGAGTAATCAGTGGGATGCACATGAACAAACTCGTGCACAGAGGCACAGTTCACACTCAGGAATAATTAGTAGGGAACACACACGTACATATAGATATATGGTTCACTGAAGTGCACAAACTGCAAATACATGCAGAAATATTTCTAAGTGAAGTCCACACACACACACACAGACCACAGAGACCACACAGATAACACACAAACATCCACAATTTGGTCGCCAACAAATACACACTGCTGTTATTCTCTATGCTTTCACACACACACACACACACACTAAAGTCCAGTTTTCCTCTTCACCTCCCACATGATAACGATTGGTGTGCATTGTCATAACATGAGTGTTATGGCGCTCTGATTGGCTCAATGCTGGCCACATCAGATGTGCTCCATTAAAACTCTGTCTGACTGCCCGTTTGATCTGCGCCCAGTGTTTACTGGCAGAGACAGCTGTGCGCTCCAGAATAATGATGTGAGATATGTCCAGCCCCATCTGTGTGTCTAGTCTGGATCACGAACTCAACTTAAAGGAATAATCCATCACAGATTGACTCAGTGATCCATGTTAGTTCGTGAAAGCTTCAACATTCAGAGCAAATGAAGGTCAGGTAGATTTTAACCAGAGAAATTCATCTGGCTCACAGGAAGTGATGCGGTTAATATTTCTGGTTTGTTAAGAATAAACATAATTCCCCTCAAATACTGTATTCTTCACAAGGACTTTATTTGCTCACATTTAGCTGACTGACTTGTCCAATATTTCTATTTCGGAACAAACACTGTTATTTATCTCTTTAAATATTGTAGCAATGTCAAGATTTATTGGAATTATTTAAGCCATTTTGCTTTTAAGAGAACTGATTGTTGGTTAGTTGCACATTCACCTTGTAAAGCAAACAAACTATTATTTCCTATTACTTGCAAAACTTAATATTCATGAGCAATATATTGGGAAAACTTTATTATTAATAGACCTCACTTTTCAAATCCTTGCTATGAGAGCCACTGAAAACAAAAACATAATTTCTGGTATATGTCCTATGTTGTATTATTTAACATATATAATGTATAAACCAATTATCCAGGCATGTTTATCACTTAGTGTTCCAGTGTTTACATTGTGGTTTGCTCTTGAACTAAATAAGTTGGGATAAACTTTCTTGTTGCAAAAACTCTATTCTTACCCCTTAATTTAAATTTTTAATGATAATGAAACTATTTAATAGCATTTTATTTTCAAAAACAAGTTGATCACAATAAAATTTAACATACAAACACATTAGTCATTATGCATTTATAAGGGCATGGAGAGAAAACATGAACAGAAACACCAACCATGCAGCCATTTTTCATTCTAACATGGGAGTCTATGGGGATTGACTCATTTATGGAGACGGCCTCAAGGGGCCATTCATGGAACTGCAGTTTTTGACACGTCCACGTTGGCTTCATTTTTCAGCCCCGGAGGCTGCCACTTGGCCTAAACAGGCAAATATGAACGATGCAGTTTTACAGGATTAGACTATTACAATTAAATTATGAACGATTATATATGATTGTCATCAGGTCTTGCGTCTTCGCCTCGGACAGATGACTTTTTATGGCTTTCATGTAACACTACCCCTGAGCTTACCCTATAGGAATATTTTTCATAGTAGTAGTCATAGTTTTTATTTCACCTTTTTGTGTCATGTCGTATTGCGCCACATTAAGATGCTCAGAATAGCATTGACAGAAAAACACATCCCATTAAAACCTGCATTGTTTGACTGACGGATAATATGAGGGAGCTACAGTTTAGCAAACAGCACGGTGGTGAGCACCTAGCAACAAACATGTTACTAAAAGGAAAGAAAAAGTTAGTCAGTATTTGCATGTTTGACTTGTGTCGGTGTCAACATGTCACGATGAAACAGCATGCATGAGTGTGTGCTGGCCCCAAACCAAAGAGGGTGGATGTGTCGAGAACGACGTTATAAAAGCCTATAAAAATGGAGCCCTCTCACACGACCAAATGTGATGTGAGCAAGTTAGTTCCCCCCGAGTGGCTCTACAGCGTGTCAAGAGCTCCCGATGGGTGTCGTGTGTTTGAGTCAGTGAGTGTGTGTGTGTGTGTGTGTGTGTGTGTGTGTGAATGAGTGAAGGCGTTCGGTGCAGGAGTGTCAGGGAGCTTGTACTTTGATGTGTGTTTGCATGTAGGAGGGATGGATCAGGAGTGGGAGGCCTGTAGAAGTCAGAAGAGTGTGTGTGTGCGTGTGTGATCAACAGAGCTGCCACCGCCTGACCCTCTCATGTCTCGTAGGCCTCACACTCAGTCCCAATCAAAGCCTCATTACCATCAACCCCTGCCAACGTAACAGCCTGCCAACTCTGTAGCCATCTCTCTCTCTCCCTCCCTCCCTTTCTCTCTCTGTGTCTCTCTCTCTCTCTCTCTGATCATCACTTGGACTCAGAAGCAACACCCAGTCTGTTAGCTTGGCATCTGCAAAGATGGTCGCTGCCCAGAAATTCGAGGACTGCGCTAATTTTGCAGTGGTTTTAGTGTGTGTCTCAGTGTGTGTGTGTGTGTGTGTGTGTGTGTGTGTGTGTGCGTGTACTGCCATGAACAAGTGAACAAGCCTGAACTCAGAAAAGGCTCACGCTGTGACAAGCTTCATGATGTGTTGTCATGATCTGTTTTTTGACCGTTCACGCCGTTGGGTTTTTCCAAAAACCTCTCACTTAAATTTTTTTTGAGTCTGAACTTGTTTGAGGACAGATTTGTCAAGGATTGAGGGACATTGATGCGCCACGCTCTGTTCACTTGACCTCAGCAAGATAGAAATGCATTGTCTGCAAGATAAAAAAAAAATCATGGTCCATTTACCTTTGTTAAGCGGTGAGCTGAATCCTTGCCACTTACAGATCTAAGCTGCTGATATAGTTGTTTAATTTCACTTCATGCATGTAATGAAGACTGTGCCTATAAATAAAGACATGGCCAATGAGAAATGAGACTCTAATGCTGAAAAATGATGAGATAAGATAAGTTAAGATGGACCTACTCATCACCAGGTGTACTTTGGCTTAGCTGTACCTTCAGCTCAGTGTCAATATTAGCATGTTAGTATGGTAACAGTAGCATATGAACCTACGCAGTTAGCTTGTCGACATGCTAATGTTTAGTATGCGTTATTTAGTACACAATCCTTTTAGCATTCTGTTGCTGTCTTTGTTCCGGTTATGTAAAAAACAAATTGTGATGTTTCACATTTGGCAATTTTAAGTTACTGTCATTCTTAATTGTAGCTGCTCATTTCAAAAATGTAATAACCTTTTTTTGTATTTCTGATTTAACTGTGGAAAACTGGTTTTCGAAAAAGGTTTCATTCAATAACATTTTATGGCAGGATGGTAAATGAATTCAATAACTTTCTCCAAGTGATAATTTTGGAACGCTAGGTGTCATAATTTAAAGGCGATATATGTAAATTTTTGCTGTCGCTACATAGCCAACATCAGCATTTACACCTGTTTACTTACCTGTCTAGAAGAAACATTATTCATTCCTTTACTCACCAAGAGCTGTGTCCAATGGTGGAAAGTAACGTCAATGTTAACTCATGTTTTGCTTTTATTTCTATCACTTATTTACGTCTACTGAAGTTACCATGCCAACTAGCTAGCTCCGGTCTAGCTGGGCCATCTTGTCACTTTCAGATAGCGGGTCACTGTAGCGTCCAGTCAGTCCTGAGGAAGAAGTGCTGCTCAGAGGGCGTATTACAACCTCTTGTATGGTAAACACAATGATGGCTGAAGCTCTCAGCAAGTGACCATCACAACCACTTGCTCGCGCTACAAACAACATTTGGCAACATAGAAAACTGGCAAATAGCCCATTAAAAATGGTCAATGAAGGTAGGAAATTCCTGCATTTATCACTGGTATCCTTGACATTTTCATGTATGCCATCATACAGTGATCTTATTTTAGGGGCAGCCTTTCTACAATTTATCTTAAATTCACCACTTTGTGCTGTACTGACATCTCAGCTTAAGCGACCTCTCAGCCGTGTTGCATATCCGGTACGCTTCCCAAAACTGCCCACAACACCAGTTGTTTTCCCTTTTTGTGCTATTGAACGGATTAGCAGTGACACATGGGTGGTCTGCTGAATTGAATTAGCTGAATCCTTGACATTTTGAAGTTGTCGTTTGAAACCACAGAAACCTGTCAAGGCCTCATTATCAATGGCGCCGGGCTCACAAGACAAGGCGGGCCTAACTGTGCCTGGAATATAAGATTATTAAATGCCCTGGTGTCATGGTTAATACTCTGTCTCCTCTTCAAAGTTTTCCCATTCAGTCATAAATCTTGCTGTGTGTGTGTGTGTGTGTGTGTGTGTGTGTGTGTGTGTGTGTGTGTGTGTGTGTGTGTGTGTGTGTGTGTGTGTGTGTGTGTGTGTGTGTGTTTGTGTGTGACAAGGAGAGTTGGGTTGTTTTTTAAGGGGCTGTTAATGAAAGTTAGTGGTGTGGAGAGACAAAGTGTCAACCGTCTCTTTCTGTGATAGATCGCTCCTGCTCTTAGCATTAACAGCAAGCCGTCACTCTTTCAGACGGCCGCAGTTAAATTAATCAGGTAATGGACCTTAGTCTCTGGGCCTCCCCCCGCCCACACTGCAGTTTCCCCTCCTCGTTCCTATCTCTCGCTTTTTCTCACTTTGTCTTTTATACACTCCACAGCATCAGGATCTGTTGTCATTTAAGGGTTTTTACTCGCTATGACACCTGAGGAATAATTTTAGTAGCTGTATTCAGTAGTAGAGTTGCCAAGAGACATTTAAATGTCTCATGGACAAAAAGAGAAACAAATTTATGGACACTTGTGAGCTAGTTATTGTGCCATTGACAGTACATATCACATGCTGTCTGTGATCATCTTGGATTCAATTTAATATTAGCATGAATTTTAATCAAAAGCCCCACGCTGAGACAACGGCACACTGTGCGTAGAAGGCAGTGATGATCAAATGACCAAAATACTTAACGAGAGGACATTTTATTCCTTTTTTTCCTGGTATGGGTCACGGGCCGTTTTTATTTTCTAGACTGATTCATTATGTTTGTCTCATTCTTGGTTCAGTCTGGCTTTAATTCACACACACAAATAAATTCTTTAGTCACTTTCTCTTCATTACTATCATCCATTTCCATTTTCCCCATGTCAACTGTTGGTTTTTCACACCCAATATTGTACAGTTCTTTTCTCTCACTCTCCCATTCATTCTTTTTTTTTTTTGCCTCTCACCTTTTTTCTTCCCATGCCATGTTGTTTACTTCTTTCTGTTTTGTTTCTCAGTGTTTCACACACTCCTACACTCTCGCACCAATGAGTTTTCTCTGCAGATTCATTTGCTTGTTTTTGTTCTTTTCTTCCTGTGTTTCTCTCATTGATTTACTTTATATTCCTTGTTTTCAATTCTCTTTCTTCTGCATCGCTTTCGATGCACACATACATACACACACACACACACACCCCTCACATCTCAGTGTATTTTCCTCTTTTTTCTCTCTCTCTCTCTCTCTCTCTCTCTGCCTCATATCAAGTCAATTTACACTTTTTCTCTCACACTCCACTCTTTCACTTCTTTGGTTTGCTTTTGATCTTGTGACTTTCACTTTCCTTCACCTACTTTTTTATCTTTCCTTTTTTTTTTTTTTTTAACTTTGTCTCTCTTTCTTCTGTCACTTTCACACACTCACACAAACACACACACTCAAAACACACACCTCTTGGGCTTGGCTTTGTATTCTTCACAGCAGTTTAGTTCCTGATTTTAATGTTTCATTCATTGAGTTTCTCTTGCGCAAGTTCATTCTTTTTCTCTCTTGTTCACTGTCCTCTGTCTGTGTCATTAACACACACACACGCGCACACACACACGCACACACACGTTGTCTCTTTAGAAGTCGTGGATATTCTCTGCGGACCAATTTCCCTGTGAATAATCATGGAGGTTCATTGTGGAAGCGAGCGCGGTGCCAAAGTCATTTCTTCAACAGGCTGCAGCTTTATACTGAGTCAATCAAGCTGAAATATCTCTGCAATGGCTCCTATTTCGTTAAGCGTCACTCCCTCCCTATGAATATAATTACTGTGATGGGGCCGCGTCTACGCCTTCTTCGTTTACCACTCCCAACTTTAAACGAACTGAATTGGGTTTGAAGTTGTTAGAAGTACTTTTTCAGATGGTTCATTTGAGGGCTCGATCAAACCTGCGGGGTGTTTTTTTTTTTTGTGTGTGTGTGTGTGATCGCAGACAACATTTTCAGTTGGGGGGGTACCGTCAAGGTTCTGGCTGACAGCAGTGTGGTTTAAGAGTAATGTCTTGCATTTTATCAGCAAACCTGCTGGTTCACTTCAGGTAATAATAGGTGAATCTCTTAGTTTTAGATTATCTAAAAGATTTTCCTTGAAATCATTCTGTTATAACTCTCTAATCCACACCAGAGTCTTAAGTTAAACTGTAGTTAAACCTCACATTATAGCTGCATAGGTATACCAAACAGGTATTAATTTGGCATGTTTTTATGTTGCAGGTTTGGGAAGCACCGAAAGGATGAGCGGCCGGGCGAAAAGATGGATCGTAAAGGCTCCAGCAAATGGAGGCCTGAGGAGACGCAGGTTTCTGAGGAGGAGACAATGAAGATGAGGATGGAGCAGGAGAGGTAAGGTCTTGATGATGTAGCTCCTGCTGAATGCTGTTACATTTAGTTCTGTGCTGCAGGTGTCGCAGGGAGTGTAGCTCCTTTTGTCTCTGGACCCCCATGTCCTTTGTTACTCTGGGATCCAATGTCAAACAGGTTACAAATTGTCATAATCTTGCAGCTCTACTGAGCTATAAGAATCAAAGTGAAGCACAAGTGAATAAAATAACTCGTATTTGCTCTTGGGGATCACTCACAATGTTTTCAAGCGAAAAAATCCATGTGTTTTAATAGCCTTGATCACAGCTCCAAAAGTGCAAATCCAAATTAAAGCTTCTATGTTGTCTGCCCTCCTTTGCCTCTCTTAGCCTTCCTTATCTCGACTCATTAAAGCTGAAATGCTCAAACTAGTGGACGACAAAATTAATTTTGGCTAAGGCTTGTAAAGCCTCTGGTACTGCTCCCTGCTTTGATATATATCAGTTAATATGCAGCATGTGGCCAAAAGTATACGGACAATGTTTCATCCAAAAAAGAAAACGAATTGTTGAAAATGTGTTTCCAAAAAAAAAAAAACACAGGCGGTTAATTTGCTAGGAAGCCTTTGCACAAGACTTTTGGAACCTGCTGCAGGGATTTTGCTCCCATTCAGCCACAGGGGAATTAGTGATATTAGCCACTGATGTTGGCCTGGCTCATAATCTGAGTTTCTCTTCATCCCAAATGGCTTATGATGGGGTTTGAGGTCAGGGCTCAGTGCAGACCAAAAACAAAATATTCCTCCATGGACCTCATTTAGTGTTCTTGGGCATTGTAATTAGAAAACCAAAAAAGGGCCTTACCCAGACTGTTGCTGCAATGTTGGAAGCAAATTATTGTCTAAAATATCATTGTATACTGTAAGAATTCCCTTAATTGGAAAGACCAAAAGTACACAGAAGTATATGGACAGGGATGTTGTACCCGAGTTATGGCTGCTACTACTAACAGCATGATGAGGGAAACAAGGAGGTCGTGACCACAGTTCAGTGTTTTTAATCCTGCATAACAATCAGAGTGAATGAATTCCCTCTACTATGTTTTATAGACTAAATAACAGGGTATGTTCTATATATTTAATAGCTGTGTTTTAATAGTTTAATAAATTCAAATACCTTTTTATTTTTTTTTTTAAAAAGAGCAGATACCGATAACAAAACATAATTTCTGATTGCTGTTATCAGGTGGTTTCTCAAAACCAAACAGCCCTGAGACATCATGTCTCACTGCTTCTCCGTCTCCCTCTCTTTCCACCAAACTAAATGTCAGACGGGCACCATGCCAATATTTTTGGGGGCAGCGGTTTATAAATGCCAAGGCCATTACAGCCCTGCCAGCTAATTAATTCCCATGCTCTTGGTGTAGGGGCAGGAGTCATTACTCCCCTCAGTTGCTCGTTATGAAAATTTGGTTTGTAATTCTTTCTTTACGCCTGCAGAGCAGATAGTCCAATAATATGATAATAGCCTCGTCTTTATTTTTAATTGGCATTAGGTTAACGCAAATGCCACGTCAGATGATTTGGTTTGTTACGCCGGGTATCGTTAAAAGTTCAGAATGGTCTCTTTGTATGTTAATCCGATCTGTAACTTGTCTGTTATTTCCTGTCCTCAAATATTGAAGTCACATGCATTTATTACCATGATGGAGCTGCGACCATTGTGGACCTCTGGACTACTACTACTGTGTTATTTCAGGCATGAGCAGCACAGATAACATGTTCCCTTTTCTACCTTCATTCAACTCATTGTGCAGTTTTACAGTGTTGTCAGGATACAGTGGACTCAGTTGTACTTTTTGCGGTTACATTCTGAATTCATAGTAGATTAAAGTCGATTACATTTTCCCTTTTGTGTATCCTTCAAGATGTGAAGCTTTTCAATCTCAAGTTTCCTTCTCGTGTCATTAAATTGAATATTATCTGTAATCTGGGTTCATTTAAACCTTCAGCACATGATGTAAATGAACTGAATGCCACTACATGCTGGAGTAGGCTATGTGACGTAAATCGGTTTGTATCAGATATGGTAATACCTGTTATTACACAAAGTAGTGTAGAGAAGTAGAGACTGTCATTTTACACCTGTGTCGTCTTCTTTTTCTTCTTTTGCCTCTGCAAGAGCTGAGAAGTGGGTGGGTCAGTTATTTTTCACATTTCAGTTTTGTTTTGTTTGTTAGTGTGTAGTGGTTTTGTCATGTAAAGCACTCAGGGCAAGAAAGAGCAAAGGGAAATCGGGCACAAGGCGGGATGAGAAACCAAAAATCAGCTAAATGCACGTAGGAACTCTGAGCATTTACAGAGCAGGAAGTATCTGGGGATTGTCTGACAGTAGTTCTTTAAATCAATGCAATAATTATAATGTTCAGGGTGGGGTGTTTGACTCACTCCAACCAAGCGTGCCCCACCTCCCTGAGCACCTGAAAAGCACAAGCACACTTCTCTCTCATTTGGATTTAACCATTAGCTGAGATGCACTGATATTGACGGGGAGATCCCACAGAGGACTGTGGAGGACTGTGGAGGACTGTAGAGGACTGTGGAGGACCATGGCTCCTTCGGCGTTAAACAACAATCCAGTTAGCTGCATTTCGCCGAGCTGCTCCTCGCAAGGGTTCAGCTGGGAGCTTTGGCACCTCGCTGCAGAGCGTCTATTGATTGGCGACTGCCAGAGGCTATGGTTAATCCAGCTGTGATTGACTAGATGGATCACATGGTTTAAGTGTCATGTCCCAGTGGACTCCCACCCCAACTGAGACAAACAAATCTAAACAGACAGCTCAGACAGTGCACTGATGTTTGCAAGGGGGTAATGCATGGTCATTTGAAGAGCACATAAACATGCATATACAGTATGGAAGTGATGCTTCAGTGTTGACATCAATGTACTGTATATGATAATGTGTTTGGCCTGAATCAGATAGTTGCTGTGTATTGATTGGAAACATTCACAGCTATTTTAGTACATACAGTATCTCTAGTTCTCACTACCTTATTTTCTTTAGTAAAATTAAGGTGTTGGCTAATGCTAATGCTGCTGTACTATCCTAAGCTTTGCTTTGGACAATGCAACATGCTACAGTAGAAACTGCAAGGTATTCTACCTGGCATGTGTGATTGCACCTGTTTGATTGGCCAACACAGTGGGTTGCCAGATGATATTGGCCTGTATTGTGGCAAAAAAATTGAGCCAACATAACACTCTCTTTTGCCAGAGCTATCTGTACACAAAGCACACAACACTGAACACATCAGGCCCTGTATGAATCCAGTGTGTGTTTTAAGAGGCAGCCACTGTTCTGCACAGTATACCAAGTCATTTGTCCCAGTGAACTTCCCTTGACCCAGTCGCTGCTGCTCAGCATCAGCTCTTCTAATGTAAAATGTATTCTCGTGGTTCCTTACCATGGCATGCAACAGAGAAATGTTGCGTTCTTAAAAATGTCCAAATTTGCTTCTGCATAGCTGGGTTGACCCATATGAATTATCAAATCCCTGCAATATTCCCCTTGAAGAACACAGCAAGTGCTTCAAAAGTGGCTAAAATTTCGTCCTCCAAACCATGAAACATTTACAGATATCAATCCAAAAAGGATTTTCAGCAGCCATCTTATCCTGCTGGACCTTCTCCCTTCATGTACTTCCTGCCTTTCTCTGTGGTCTATCAGTTATGTCAGCATAGGAAGGTTTATTACACAGCGGGTAGAATAGCACATAATGGACAATTGTTCTGACTCGATGTGGTAGAAAGGTCACTCGTCAAACACCTTTCTTCTACCATAATGTGCCATCCTGCCGGTTCTCTCCCCTTTTATATGCTTTCTCTCCCTCTCTTTCTGCTCTGCACTTTCCTTTGTTTAACGTCTGACTCTCTTCGTACCTCTCCTGTTGCTCTTTTTTTTTTTCCCATTTACCCTTCATGCTGAGAGTATTTTCATCTCTCATCAAGGTTAGTCGTTAGAGAAAACAGGGTTTCCCTTACGCAAATATTTTGGGACTGAGAGGTTAATGATTAGGCCAAGTGTGGTTTTCCTTCCTCACCCGTTTCAATCAACGTAATTGTATTTGTGGAACAGTTTTAGCCACATTGCTTGTTAAGTGCTTGTCATATTGACATAGATAGAGACTTTGTCTGATTTTGTCTCAAAGGAATACTCCTGTTAACACTTACTTCCTGCATGCGTTAAAGGTGGCTCGAAAAAGTTTTAAAATTTTGAAGTGTTAGTGAAGGATGGCAGCTGTAGACATCCAGGATTCAAACCAGTTACAATGGATTCTAGTGGTGGCACAGATCCACTGCAAAGAACGATTTTCAGAGACAACCATAATCTACTTTTCCACCCTCAGTACGTTCTTAAGTTTTCCCCAAAAAATATGACTGTTACACAGCTTCCAATTGTCGCTAATTGCTAACTGTTCACTTTGTCTGCTAATGTAGTGTAGGTGGTGACTGCTAACATGCTAGTGATGAATGCAAAATGTATATTTATCAATATTTTGGTAGAAAAATCTATTGTTTTTGACAGCAGACATTGAGAGTGGATGACAGTAAATTCAACCCAACAGAGTGTGTGTTTAATACTTACAACAAAATGATTTTTTTGTGTGTGTGTGTGTGTATTCCTTTGAAGGAGCTATTTGTAAGCTTTGCTATTGCTGCATAGCTAACATTAGCATTAGCAGCTGTTTACTTACCAGTCTGGAAGAAACGTTACAAGTTCAGCTGTCTCCATCGGTAGAAAGCAACGCCAATGTTATCTCTTGTCTCTATGGTGTCTGTTCTTCTAATGAAGTTAGCATGCTAACCAGCTAGCCCCGACATGTCTCGTCACTTTCCGATAGTGACTCTCTGTAACCTGCTGCTCAGAGTACGCGTTATAACCTCTTGTCTTGTAAACACAACGATGGCTGAAGCTCTCGTTAATTGTCAATCACCACCACCTGCTCCCGGCAAGAAACCACGTTTGGCAGCAAACAAAACTTACTAATAGCCCCTTTAAAGTTGGTTATTGTAAACTGTTTTAATAAGTATAATTAACTGTGATTGTCAATATGAAAATGTTAAGAGTATAACCAAACTGAAACAAACCTGAACCAAAACCTATCCATTGACCAACAGATCAATGGACAATAAAATACAGTGCATATACTGTATTTCAGGCATGTTTGTAGGTTTCCGTCCTTGCCGTTTGTTCGGTACTTCAACTCTTTAGATTTCAGATTGTGTCCTTTGTCACATAACACAACTGGTTCAAAGCTGCATCCTTCCTCACTCAGAAACTGGCCCCGTTGACCCCGTCCAGGGCCTCGTTATGGAATGGGGTCTGCACGGCGAAGGCCAGGCGGCTGGATTGGTATGTCTGGCCTTATCTTATCAGCCACTGTGCTTGTGTATACAATCAGTAGCTGCTCCCACTCCTGCTGCTGCTTTCTCTGATGGAAAACACTGTTTTTCCTCTGGGTTTAAAGATAGATCCCTCAAGGGCCCTGCTTCCTTCTGCGCCATTAGATAATTGCTGAGTCCACAAATAGTACAGACGCAGTGTGCAAATCCCAAAGCTTTCATCTGACATAGGTTGAGTTGTCGGAGTAAGTGTACATTTTGCTAAAAAAGATTGTTACCCCTGTCCAGATTCAGTGGGGAGCTGTTAGTCATCAAGTTCATTAGCAGCCTTATTTAGGTGTTTTAAAGTAATCCCTCTCATTTCTGTTCTTTTAATTCACATTGTGCTCCCTCCAATGGGGAACTCTCCTTATCAGACTTATTGTTTCGTTATGCACAGCATGCAAATTTTCTGGAGGAAGCATTTCAGATTTCAGCCCGCTGTGTGTTCAGTGAAGTTGCACCCCCTACCTCGCCACCACTGCGGCTGTCCCATTCGCTTTCTCGCTGCCATTAAAAAGGGGCCTGGAGAAAAGAGAGCAGTATGATAATTGGTAGTTGTAAAGCTCTGATAATTGGCATGGCTGTAATTATGGGGCTGCGCAATAGGTAGTCCCCCTGCTGTAGAAAATGGTGTTGCCAGTTATTCACAAGATAATGGCCTAAAGAGAAAGAGTGTACGTATGATTTCTGTGTGTTTTGGTTCTTCTGTGTGTGAGACAGAAAGGTGTCAGACGTGTGTGTGTGTGTGTGTGTGTGTTTGAGAGACACAGAGAGAAAAGGGTAGCAGCTATACATTAGCAGCACTCTGAATACAAAGTGCTTTCTTTGTTCGAGGTGTTGAGGGGGCGAGACACTATTATGCATTGTTTATGGTATTATTCATTGGGGAAAAAAAGCATAAATAATAGACTCCACATCTTCTCTCTTTTCTGTAATGGAAAGCTAAAAAGGCACAGTAAACAATCACTTGCAGATGTTGCAGCGGTGCGTCTGGTGTTTTGTTAGTGTGACACCTGAGATTTACAGCATGTGTACAAAGCTTTAGCAACATAAAGGTTTCACCTGTGCAGCGCTAAATATGTAATATAATATGTTTACATCATTTTTTTTTCTGCCTGTATCCTGCAATAGTATTTCTTTTATGTTGCTATTATTGTGCTGTTATCAATATATAAATATAGTATATAAAAATATATGTTTGCAATAGCCCTTTAATGTCACTTACAAGAGGTGCTGTAGCTCAGGATGACAGAACCTCTTTACTTTTCATTCCACTGAACTTTGACAAATGAGACTATTTCAGACCTTGAAATGTTTGTATAATAAAATACAACTCTCTTATAATATTTAAAATGACCAAACTCAGGCTTATTCTTCTGTCAGTCTCCCCATGGTCAAGTCAATATGGAAAGGACTCTCATCTGAAAGTAAATTAACTGTAAATGTTACATTTTCTGGCCAATTTTCTTTACAACAAAAGGCAGCATTTGCAGAATGCTTGCCAAGGATAACACAATAATACACAGGTGTATTTGATAGTCCTGGATACATGAATGTAATAATAACACATGGAGGAATTTGGTAACATAACAACAGAATGCAGTACAGTTCAAAAACTGCAAACATTTTTAATAGAGATGGCCCCAAGCTACACAGGACCGTATTTATTTGGACTTAGTATGGAAGTTTCAGCCAGGAAATCTAGACTTTTAGCATCAACGTGTCCTCCATCATCTTCTTCACCAGGATCCAGGCCAAGACCAGGGAGCTGAGAGAGCGACAGGCCAGGGAACGGGACTACGCCGAGATTCTGGACATAAGCCGCACGCCGGAGAGGTCCTCTGAGGAGGAGCACACGTACGCCGGAATCAACCCCCTGAACAGCTCCGTGGACAGCGGTCACAGCCGACCCCACAGCCCCCGAGACGAATACCCCTACATCCATCCACACCACCAGCAGCAGCACTCCGATTCCCTCTACACCCAAGTCAGCAAAGCTCGCAATGACCGGCCTCCATCTGCAGACAGGTAGGAGTGGATTTAATGCATTTGTTTCTAGATTTCTTTTCTTAGAGCTTGATGCGAGGGGTCAATTTTCCTTTCTTTTTTTTTTTTTTTTTTTATAAAGTTTTGTGACTTCTTATTTTAAAAACAAACTCCTCAGCTGCAGACCCGCGTCACATTTATTTTCCTTTACTTACCGACTGTCTTCCCTGGGAAAAAAGATGAATTAATTACCTGGTGACACTAATGAATTCCACTGGAGTCACATTCCCATTCAAGATGCCATTTCCGTTCAGACCGGGTCACGGGCTGCCATTCACAGTTCAGCAACCTTTTTGCCTCCCAATTCCGAACCACAGCCCAGTGGTGGTATTTTCAGGGAAAAGGTCTGTCTGGGGGCCCGATTCCACCTCGCATTCCCAGCTCTCGTAACTCTGAGGCAGCATTATTGCGCAGAGATGGCAGGCTGGCTATCACACCTGGAGGAGAAAATAATCACAGCAACAGAAGGCAGGTGGTAAATGTCAGCCCGCCGACTGCTAGACACAATGCGCCAGTCTCGGGGGGGTGGGGGTGGAATTACTCTGGGGAGGTAGTGAGTGAATGGAAAACCTTTGAATACCTGTCTCTCTTTCTGCCCCGCTTGACCTTTTCTACCTTTCTTTCTCTCTGTCTTTCATTCTCTTGTTGATTTCACCTCGTTGCTGCCTTTTCACTTTGCTGCATTTCGCTGCCTTTCTGTGAATGTATTCCGTCTGAGCCCATGATTGACAGCTGTCACTCACTTAGAATAATCACTTTGGGCTGGCACTGAGATCCTTTTCCACTGTGCACTTGCTTTCTCTTCATTTACAGCAGCCAAGCGGCGTTATGAAACTTAAATACCAATGCAAAGTCCACTGCAGTGACAGCCAGCCAAGTAAAAGCCTGAATCTTCTAAAAGCCTGCGTCTTGTCAACAGCAGCAGCAGCAGCAGCAGTAGTTGTCGGCACTGCAGGTCCATGCTGAGTTGCTCCCAAATCCTCCCCCGATCAATGAATGTTGAGTTTCGTGGCCCCAAGATGGATTTGGGAAACTCGAAGCCAATCGAGGGAAGCCTGCAGCGCAGCAGAAACACAGGCGTTGCAGGCGGGTACATCCACGGCTGAATGAATGGGTTTGTCTTAGTCGTGGTTTTCACGCATCCCCAGATGGCCCCGGCAGCCTGTGTGTACTTCAAGAGTGCTGTAGCTCGTATTGATTCATAATTCATGGTGCTGCTGTTGTCAGTGTATGATTTTTTTTTTTTCTTCTTTTTTTTGTATCCCTGGATGCAGTACTGCGTTGAGGTATGCACATGCACAACAGAAGATAATATTACAGTTTTAGAGTTTTATTTAATTAAGAGAGGGAATTCACTCATGATTTAGACTCTAATCATCATCTTATTAAAGTTTATAGCTCAATTCAATAACCACATAAGCAATCTATTTCTTTTTTGTCTCCCTCAGTCTAGTATGTGATTGGTTTTAGTTGTATACCTCTTTGGGGTGAACATGTTTTACAGGAGAGCTTCCACCCTAAAGCCCAAAACAACAACAACAACAACAACAGCAGCACATTTAAAGTGTTAACTAGTCCCGTGTTTGCAAATATTTATTTATATATTTTATTGAATTGAATTGAATTGAATTTTTAGAGTGTTGGTTGGACAAAAACAAGATATCATCCTTGGCAGTGGGAACCTGTGATGAGCCTCTTGACTGTTTACATCGACAGGTAAAATGATGAATTAGTTGGTCTGAAAAATAATGAATGCATTATTCAACAATTAAGTATTCAGTAGTTGCAGCCCTGAAATGGATAACCATGACCGTTTAACTTCAGTAGTGCATTTCATTGCACTCCAGGCTTTGGCTAACTGCTCCACAGGTCCTCAGAGACATGTCTCATTATTGCATTTAATTTTCTTCCACCACAAAGAAATTAGGCAGAGGCAATATTGGTCTTCTCGATTAATATCAGCAACAGGTCTTACTTATGTTTGGCTTTGGTTGGACTGCGGCCTTTGAGAGCACAAAAAAATGTTCTGCCTGAATAATGTTCTTTATGTGGTTATGAACACAGCTGTTCGGTGTTACTTTTCACACTGTATATCAGCTGCTCATGGCTAACCATGCTGCCCCAGAGGTGAAATGCTGGCTCTGTTTAGGAGGCTTTGATTACAGCAGTATAGGTGCCAGGGACACAGTAAGAAAAATATACCTCCTGAGAGAACCAGGAAGTGTGCTTCCTGTGTCCTGTCTGCCTTTCTTCCCTCTACTGAACAGGAAGTGAATTAGACCCTGCCATGGCAGGAGGGAGAGTCACCCGACGGCGGGAGTGTTTGTTATTGTGGGATTCGAATGGCAGCATGAGCTGATATCAGAGCTTTAAGACTGTGGAGATTTGATCAAAGCAACATGTCCCTAGAAACTTTTTTTTCCTACACTAACACTTAAGTTGAAACTTAAACAGTTTGGGATTTCGTTTGAGTCAGCTCGCTACTGAGGGTGATGCTCTGTGCGTCAGATCAGTTTAACTGGCTGAGTCTGTGGCGCTTAATGTTTTTTATGCCCAGTTCATGACCCAAATCAAGCATGATATGGCTTTCAAATTGTCACGGTTTTACATTTGTGTTTGTATGGTCGTCTTGTTAGCGCTGCCATGTTGTGATTGTCACAAGATTATGACTCAGACTCAAATGGAAGGGGCCCCGGCTGCAGCAGAGAGATTTGTAAGCTTTAGAATATTATATAATAATAACTATGTTTATTTATATTACACATATCATAAGAAGGTTACGCAGGGCTTCCAACTGCAAACACAAGCACAATTTAAAACAGTGATGAATGGAAAATGCATAGCAAAGCACACAACACAACATAAACACATGCACACAGTAACAATGCTTTAAAATACAAAAAACTGCATGAGAGACAACATAAAAAACATAAGTGTGTTTTCAGTAGCGACCCTCAGGAAAACTAATCCAAAGCCTCAGGACCCTGACTGCATGTAGTCATAACTGCCCTGATGAAAAAAAATGCTAGCAGCTAATGAAGCAATTCAGAGCTCCTCAACTTACAAACAGGTTCTATTAAGACTTGTATCAAACAGTAAATACTATAATATTTATCTATTCAGAAATTGAGTGTGAATCTTCATCAGCAGATTGAGACTCTGGGGTGCGGTAACCAGCTCCACACAGGCTATAGTTGTAAGTGGAAGGCTTGGGCTGATATTCTATAATATAGAATATTGCGATATTTTTCATGATAGCGTGCCAGAGATAATATTGTATATCAAGCAAAGAAATATTTGGGCTGGATGGTGTCAGATTAGTGCATGTAAAATTGGAAGATTGTTCATATTTTGTGGATTTAGTTAAGAGCGTTGTTGCCTAACACTGCACCATTTTGTAAATGTTGTATGGACATTTGGTTGTGACAGGAATATAATGCATTACAATGGTCTAGATGAGATACAACCATGGCATTAACAATGCATTTACCATGTCCAGAATCTGGATCACAACTGCTCTACATTTGACTACAGAAGGAGAGTAATCCAGGCTTAAATATATCACAACAGGCAAAACTGCCTTTGATGCTGCTCCCACAACCCTTAATTGCTGTCATACTCTCAGTACAACTGCTACTAACGATAAGAATCATCAACATTGTTACCATCATCTTCCTGAAGCATGTTATCCAAACTTCCAAACTAACCCCGACACTGACACAACCTTCTGAGCAACACGGCCAAAACCTTTTCTTGAGTCTCTAAATGAGGAGAGCAGAATCAGTCCAGCCCTGTGGTCTCTCAATTCCTCCTGGGGCTGTAAAATGTACAATTGCACTTTCTTAGCATCGTGGTGCTTTAGCAGTCTTAGGGGAAACGAAAAAAAACAAAACATGCAGCTGCATAAATATCCAGTGGAATTCATTTTTAATTGCTTCTTTTTTTCCTTCAGACATCGCACTGTCAGAAATTTCAATTTAACTGCGGAGGTTTAAAAACAGAAAACAACTAAAAGGGGCTTGAAGGAGCTTCAGAGGCCTTTGGGAACAGTTTGCCATTTCCTTTGCTTTAAAGAACCATGACCATGAGGACTGTGTGCTCAGCCGGTCCTGAAACAACATTTAGCTCTTTCTTCTAGAGTCCGCTCCGTAACATTTACTTTCAGGATGAGACGTTGTTTCTTCGTAGACGATGTCTCTTGTTTATGTTCAGAGCTGCTTATTTGAACAAGACAGTAAATTGGAAGATGTGGATGTTTATTCAGAAGCACAAGATGTTGTGGTTGTGTTGCGTTGCGTAGGTGGTACGGTGTACTATCAGGTTGCAAACAGTCTCTTTTTAAGTGTTTCTGTTTTGGCTCCCAACCAAATTGCATAACCTTGCTGCTGGGACACTGGTGGTCTTTCTTTCTCCCTGCCAAGCAAAATATTGTCCAGAGCTGAGTGTTTTTATCTCCCCCATGTTTTCCCATCATTACAGCTACAAAAATATTCCTCACTGAGGTCCCAGAGTGTATGATTGTCATCTGCTGGCATTTGTCAGTGTTGTTTTTCCTAAATTCCCTAAAATAGGAAATAAAATGTAGAAGTAGATGTATAAGTCACAGCAGACAACGTCCAGAGAATGTTTTGCCAGTTCCAGTAATCATTCATGTTTCTCAGGTGTTGATTAGCTGCATTCACTAAAAACATATTGTGAAGCAGTCCAGCGTGTTGTCGAATACCTTTATTAGCCCTCAACACTTCTGTATCACACTCCATCCCTGTTTTGTGGGTGTAAGTGCACGCAGAGAGCCAAGTGAATTAGCCACCATTGTTTTATTCCCCTCCCAGCTACAAGGCAGCAGTGAATGCTGGGAAGGCTCTGAGGGATTTGGTGTGATTTGATTCTCCGCGTTTCCCGAGGAGGCAGCGCTCTTATTGAATCGGCTCCATTACATTTCATCTCCACCGGGGGAATAAAGGGGCCTCAGAGGGAGCGAGCGCGGTCGTGTTGTATCACAAACACACCAGAAACAGCAACGCCGACAAACAAACAGACAGCAGTCGCCTTGCAGCTTTTCGCAGGCCGATAAGGTGGTGTGTGTGTGTGTGTGTGTGTGTGTGTGTTTGTGTTTGTGTTTGTGTTTGTGTGTGTGTGTGTGTGTGTGTGTGTGTGTTTGCGCGCGTTTGTGCGTGTGTGCGCACGTGCGCATTTACACTTCATGCATGCTGTGTGCAGGAACTGTTTAATAGTGTGTATCTGCGCCGGTGCTTGTGTCATTCCTTGCTATGTTTAGATGGCAGCCACTTTGTTCACAAGCACATGTGTATTTGCTGGAAATGTAGACGAGTGAGAGTGACAACTCAAAGGTGTGTGTTTCTGTGGATTTGTGTGTGTGTGTGTGTGTGGGTGGGTGGGTGTGTGGGTGTGTGGGTGAGCCACAGAATGATGGCAGGTATATGCAGCCGCATGCAGTAAACACAAATCTCCCGCCTCATGTAAGATTCTGTGAGGGCTGGATTAACCTGTGAGGGAACCCTGGGGGGAAAAATGAGCCATGGGTTCCTGTTGACCCCCTGTTCTTCCAACTTTCCTGTACATTGTGCATACATTCCCTTCTCTGAGTATACATGGCAGCTATGATATATTTTGCCTGCAGCCCCAGAAATGGATCAGTGCCTCCTATCCTGAAACAGCATCTGCACTCGGTTTCACTGTGTGTTACTTAGTTTATGGTAATTTGATTAAAACATGGATTTATGTAGGAATATGCATTATATAAGCGTGATTTGATTAATTAAGTCAAAAGGGGTTGCTTGTCATTAGAATCATTAAACTGGAGTCCCTCTCAGCTCTATGCACCTTTTTAGCCTCTTTTAGCTTAGTGTTTACGTTTTTGCCCACCATACTTCATTCTTATCAACATTGTTTCCATCCATTGCAGCTGTTTTGAGCAAACAAGCTCTGATAAACTGACTACGCTCCTGCCCAGCCCCAAACTGCAGGCAGACAAAGCTAGAAACTGGCTGGTGAACACACTGGAGCACTTGCAGTTTGGCTCTTCCAGCAGTTGAAGAGCCAAATATTTCCCTCAGGTGAGGAGACCAAAACAGGGCTAAAAGAAGAGTTAAAGGACCAGTGTGTAGGATTTAGTGGCATCTCATGGTGAGGTTGCAGATTGCCTCCCCTCCTTTTCCAAGAACCTACGGTGGCATTAACATAATGTAAAGACACAGGAGGTAATGTAGACACACTCACATAATGGAACGTAACATAATGTGAAAACATATACCCCTTGAGCCGGTGTTTGGTTTGTCCATAGTGGGCTACTGTAGAAATATGGTGGTACAACATGGCGGGCTCTGTGGAAGGGGGACCCACTTCCTATGTAGATATGAAGGGCTCGTTCTAAGCTAACAAAAACACAATGATTCTCAGTGTCAGGTGATTATACACTAATGAAGATATAATTATGAATATTATATTCCTTTTCCATAGATCCTCCTAAATCTTACACACTAGTCCTTTAATATTGGACTGAGATTCATCAGGTGTCCAGAAACATGACATGACAAACATGTGAATGCCAATGGTACTCTGAGTCTGCTAGACATTTAAATAGACAACTGTTTGCTAACACATTCAGTACATGGTCATAACATGTCAGATGTTGAGTGTGAAGTTTTCCCACACTGTCCATGTGGCCTAAGGCATTTATCATTTCAGTTTATTTTGTGCTTCAGTGGGACATACCACCAGGCAAAAACTTTAAGTTGATAGTTAATTACCACAAACTAATTGTGTGAATGTTAAATCAACCTTGGTTGGAAACCTAAAGACTGTTTGTAGCCAGCACATGAATAGTAAGTTGCTGCATTGCTCTTTACTTAACGATTAATTCAATCACACCCTTTCAGTGTTGAGTAAACATGCAGCTAATCCAACATTCCTGTCCATTTAGGGGCCTCCGGGTCTCCCGACAGAAGCCCCAGTTTGGCATCAGGCATGTAAAACACAAAGACCAAACTAGAAACATGAACAGAGGAGTATCCAGAACTCGCACATACTCACAAACACACACACAAACACACACCGTGTCAAGTACAGACAGAGATTTAAAAGACTACAAGTTTAGATATAATTTTCTTGGATTTACAAACTAAGGCCAAAACAGTAGGTGCCAGTATTTTACACTGTATGATGGGATCAACGGGAAAAAAAAACCTTTCTTTCTCATTATCCCCCATAATCCACTTACTAACAGACATCATCCGTGTTGTTTTTCACTCTCATTCCCATGTTTATCTAATCCCACACATCTGACCTTAAAGCGTTTCTCAATCTGTTTATCTCCTCTGTTTTCACATTAACAGGCGTCTGCCCTGTTTGATGATTTAACACATTATCATGTCATGTTCTACAACGGTTAATTTCCCACAGAACAGGACCAGCTCTGATTAAGATGCTGCTGCTGTGCAAAATCTTGTTGAATCCACAGAATCAGCTTTCAAAACTCTGTTTTCTCTGTATTTAAACAGAGATTCAAGCTAAGACTTTGTTTTCATTTTCTGTGGGGCTCAAAGTCTGACAAATTCAATTTTAAAGCCAAGTACATAAAGTGAACTATTCAGCTGGAAAACTGTGTGGAAAAGTGGTTTGCTTGTTCGCTTTTTTTTTTTTCTCCTGCCAGACTAACCTGGAGTTGGAGGAAATCACAGCTGTGACTTCTCCCCTTCTCCCCGACCGTTAAAGACCTGAGAAAAATCAAGCTCGGCAGCTTTTCTCTGCGTCTCAGCTGCTCCACTCTCTGGCTCGTAATGTGCGAATAGGCCCGCAGACGAGACGTTGGCTTTCACTGCTGTGCAGAATGTGAATGTGTGTTCTCGCCGCTCACTGAGCAGAACAGGTTGTCTTACTACAGCTTGGGGGACATCTCTGTTTTGAGGGTCATTGTGACTGCCTGAAATTGTCGCTTTTGAATGCTGAATCCACAGTCTGGTGATGGGAGCACGGACAGAATTTTGATCAGCTGCCACCATGTTTGGCCTCCGGGTGGAAGACATCTACACAACACAGACGTACTTGAACTTTTTTGCACCTGAGAAAACTCATCTCATCAGCAGTAGGTGGCTGGAGAGATTCAAGATACTGCCTCTGAAGCTAGCTACATCTGCATCCCAACTGTTTGGCCCCTATTGACACCCAATCTAGCTTCCACCTAATCTGGGTGGGCATGTTGTGTGTGCACCCTGTAGTCTCCAAGTGAACACGGCAGACCACAAATGTCAGCTACACTTTGCCTGCAGACCCAGAAACTAACCAGTGCTCCGGTTCTGCAAAAATATATGTGGTCATTAAATACAACCTTATTGAGAAACACTTACTATGAACTAAAATAATAAAGATCTGAAGACTTGATATTGATTCAAGGCTCCTTTTATGGGACAGGGCTGCAAGAATAGTTAATAATGCAGAACCCGCCTTTGTTAATATTGTGCTTTTGTGGTGCATAATCCTTAAAAAGATTTGCAATTAATGAAAAGACCACAGTAGATGCCGTCTTTGCCCTGTAGGAAATCCAGCCTTGTTGGTGAATTGAACATGTCTTAGTTTATGGATTGACGCTTTCTGCAGGCCTAATGCAAACACAATGAGCTGCATGTTGACCGATGATGTAATATTTGTGATATGCAGCACTGCAGAGGTTCATCATCCAGCAGGTAAGAGGATGCATTCAGCTGCTCTCTGGTAATTTTATGTAACTGATTAATTAACTGATACATTCACAAGTTATGGTTTGTGGAGACGAGGTCAGGTGTTGTCTTTGGCATTACATGTAGGTCACAAAATTCAGTGTGCAGGCTTAACTCAAATAATGTGACATCTGTTTATGTTCTACACGTACAGTATCTCCAATATGAGATCTGATTCAGTTCTTTCAAAATAAAAGCTATGACTCAAGTAAGACTGTCGTACAATATAGGAAACCTGAAGGCAGCGTCAGGGAAGTTCTAATTTACCTGACCTTTTGTTGTAAGCAGAGGCACACCATCTGGAGAGGCAAACCCGGCAAATGTTTGGGGCTCATAAGGGGAAAAGGGGCCCCCGATGGCCCCTCATATTGGCCCATTTTGCAGTCACAACTATAAACCTCCCATTAAGACGCTATACAGTGCACTGCTGCTCCCTCAAAACCTCCGATGTTGGGCTCATGTGTGCTGTAGCTGGCGTGTACCAATAGCCTGCACATGAGGCATTCAAGGAACATAGGAGCATCTAAAATCAAGGGCATCTGAGCCATTTAGGGGACAACTAGTCTGCATGTGAAGTGGAGGGGGGCTTCTTTGTCTGATCCTCCAGAATCAAGGCTCTCCACTGGTTGTAAGAATCTGTTTCTGCTTTGTATATGCTTTTATTTTCCTTGTTTTTAGCTGCTGCAATGTCATATTTTAAGACGAGCACACAAGCTCTCTCTACTAAGACACTGGAGATACCTTGTGTAATTAAATGCATAATTTCCACAGCTGCACTGTCCAAAGTATACCACTCCGTTCCTACATCAGCCTTTCAAAATGGCAGCAGTGGGAGCTTGAGCTTTCACACGTGCAGTTTTCTTTCTCTTGGTGTTTCACTTAGCTGATTGGCAGCAGAAATACAAAGCGCTTCAAATGAACAGGGTGGATTCTCTCGCTGCTGCTCACGCCTGCTGTTTCACCAGCCAGAGAATCATCTAAAATCATTTGAAACGGCTGACACCATCCTTTCATCAACATGTTGTATATACAAATGATTATGTATGAGCGCAGAGTGTGAGATAGGTTATATTAAAGTTAGGGTTTGTCAGCCACCATCTGCTTCTATATGGTGGAATCAGTTGTTGTTGTATATGAGGAGCGACAGGCCGCTCCTCTTCCACTCCTAATCCCTGGATCGAGGCCAAGAGCTACAGAGGAGAGATATGTTCTGCCCCGGGGAATCCTTTATGGATGTGGGAGAGGACGGCTCAGTGGGTTTTTAGGGGTCATTTGGATGTTCTTGGGTTGGAATGAGAGCAGGCAGGTGACGACTTTATTTCCACATTGCTTTATGTCTGTTTTGGAAAACCAGAATCATCAGTCTGTTTTTCAGTTAACTAAGGATTTAAGTTACTGTCATGCTGGCTGCTACATCTTGTTCGCCTCCTTAGTCTTCGATGGGGGGGGGTGTGAAAACCCAAGCAAACCTACTGTGCAGCAGGGGCACAAAACCAAACTCACTGTTTTGACTATTAGATTTTTTTCCCCCAAATCTCTAAGGGCTTGTTAATTTGGATCGTAAAGACGGAGTCGTTTTAAATAGCTCTGCAAACAAGGTGGGCTTGGCCCTATTGGAATCCATGGAGGGCCTATAAATCAAAGCTATTATATACAGATCACTCTTAGCAGATGTAGGTGGTGAGAAATATTAGTTTATCCATTTTCCGGCGTAGAGAACTGTAAAATATTTAACTATTATTTTTGCTGGTTTCTTGTCTTAAAAGGCTGCATACTGCTGAGCAGATTTCAAGAGGAAAGACCATAAGGTCTCTCAATCCTGGTTCACAAACCCTAATAATTTCTTACATATTTTAAAGGTCCCATATCATATCCAGTGAGATTTCCATGTCTTTGTTGATTATAAAGCAGGTCTAGGTTCTATAATACTGTAATAAGTATCAAAGCGTTCAGTCCAAAGAGAAATGCACACAGCCTGTATTCAGAAACTGAGCCTTAAAATGAGCTGCCAGGACTTCTGTTATTTGTGATGTCACAACAAAGCTGACACTGCTCTGTCATGCTTCAAGTCCCGCCCACATGGACCCAACAGCCAACCTTGCAGGATTTGGTTTCTCTGAGAGTTTACCTGTAATCTGCTATATTTTTATTTGATCACTGAGAAAACAGCCAGCCAATCAGAAGAGAGGCTCAGAGCCTCCTTTCTTCTGATTGGCTCACCGACCTGTTGTTTCTAGAGCTCCAGAGAGAAGCCTTAGAGAGGAGATGTAAAACTATATTGAGATGGTTTTTGGTTCTTAAAACCACAAATATATCTTCTAATGAATCAACACTTCAAATAGAACACAGGAACAGTGTCAAATATGGGATCTTTAAAAAAGGAAAAGGTAAAGAAACCCCAAGTGTATCAGATAAATCTAGATCAGTTCAGTCATGACAAACAAATTACAGTGTGGAAAATGTATTCACTTATATTTATGTCCTCTCTCCCTCCTTTTTTCAAGGTCAGGAGTCTGTGAACCGTGTTATTGGTGTCGTCATATTGGGATGGATTAGTTCTCGTATATTTATACAGCAAACAATGAATAAAGCTCAAGACTCCGAGCAATTTGAAGGGAGGGGACTTCCAACACAGAAACAGTCTTGTTGTCATCAAACTGGGTCACTGGAGATGGTTGAAATTATATTTTATTAAACAAGCATGTTTTCTTCACCCCATAAACCCAATGTTGATATTTTCAACATTTGGAAATGATAGTTTTCAAACATCTTAATCAGCTGATGGAAATGTGCGCAGCCTTCCCTGATTCATAATCTAACTGCACATTTAATGAATTTTCAGGAAATGTCATCAACCGCAGCAGATAAAAACAGAATTCTCCCTTAAGTGCATTACTGATGTCACATTAATGACGAGGATTATGTCTCATAGTTTTGTAATGGGCGTTCAAGCTGGAGACTCCAAACATTTTAATAGCAGGCGACCTGCTGTGATCACACTAAATATCGCCTCCCTCTGAGTCCTAATCAGAAGCCGAATTAAGTGTTTGATCTGAGCTAAATGAACATGTACAGTAATCCAAGATTATACTGTTGTCAAAATAATTATTGCACTGATGTTCGGCATTCATAATGTTGCAATCAAAGGGGACATGTCCTCTGTTTAAGTGCTCTTGATATTGTTCCCCTCATCAGAAGATCACATGGTCGTTTATGTGCCACCTTTAAACTTTCCTGTCTCCCCGTTTATTACTTTAACTCATTAAAGTCAGAAATGAAACTACATACTGCTGCGTTTGTATTATAGGTGCTTCTTAATTAAAGGGTATATTTTAATGAATTCAATGGCCCACATAGTTCAAAAAGGGCTCCAACAATCCATTAAATCTGTAAAAAATCAAGACTGGTTTTGACTTGTTGAAAATCAAATCTCCATTTGAGGCCATCTGCAGCTCGTTCATGCACATTGGTGTCCTAAATTTCCCTCCGACGTGGCTCTGATTCATGATCAACATGACTACAGTCGTTTGTGTGATCAACAGCTGTCTGCAGCTTCACAAAGCTTCTCTTTTATTCCCGAGAAATCGCTTCTACAGTGGATTTTTTTTTTTTATTTGACGGCAACAACCACAACAAAAATCTATCACAGTCATTATAATGGAAGATACAATAAACAGAAGCACTATACTCAACGCCCACCACAAACAAAATGTCTAATTTACCAGAAAGGAGATTTTTTTTTTTTTTTTTTCGATTTTTGGGCCTGTAGCTTTATCTGAATCCGTTTCCATTTGTGATAAATGTGGCTCACAAGGCCGCAGACACAAGGGAAAGTCCCATGGGGCATTGGGAGGTATAGGACTGAACAACAGAAAACAAGTGATTAGGGTGGAGACACAGAGACATTAGGAGAGACGAACAGGTCAGCAGCTTCCAAATGATGGAGACAGGAATGCGTTATTGGTGTGTTTGAGTTTAAAGTTTCTAGACTTATGTTTGTGTTTGTGTGTGTGTGTGTGTGTGTGTGTGTGTGTGTGTGTGTGTGTGTGTGTGTGCGCGCGCCATCTCCACCCAGTATTGACCATGTCTGATATCGTGATGATGTCATTCTCTCCTATTTGGAGCCAGACTGACTGTCCGTCTGAAGACCCTCAGTGTGAGCTTTTCTGCAAACACCACACTCAGGAAATAAAGTAATCCTCAATACAAACACTGAGTGTCTTTAACAAAGCCAAAACAATATAATAATAATAGAGAACATTGTCAGCCTGAAACCTTGGTATACATGTTGTAAAGTACTCATCATATCTTACCTTTAGTCTAGATTTTAAAAAAAGGAGCACATTATTAGTCATGAAAACAGTCTGTGATACTCTTTCAGGAAAAATACAAGAACCACAATAAATCCCCTTGATTCTCCTCAAAAACATTTCCACCTCGTGACTGTTCTGTTGGAGGAAAATTCAACCAGGCAAGTTAAAAAATAAAAATAAAAAAAATTTCTACCGGCAGCCCAGGGATGTAATTACAAAGAAAAGGAGTATTGCTCACATAAAAACACCCATATCTCAGGGGCTAGCCTGTAAAACCACAGCCTCGTGCTGCCTGGTTAGCCTTGTTGAAGTAGTAAATGATTTCAACATCCCAATTTCGTATTTTCTTCACTGTAATCCAAAAAATTTCAGGATCTGGAAACAACTTTCGATATGGCAGGGCAAATATTCATTACAATTAACATTATTTCTTATATTAAGTTCTTACATGGTGGCTGATATGTCTATATTTTTAAAGGTCCCATATTGTATAAAGTGAGATTTCCATGTTTTTTTTTTTATTATAAAGCAGGTCTAGGTTAATATTGTATATTAATACTGTGAAAGTATCAGAGCTGTCAGTCCATGGAGAAATGCACACAGCCTGTATTCAGAAACTCAGCCTCAGAACAAGCCGTTAGGACTTCTGTAACTTTGTGATGTCACAACGAAGCAGTCACCATCCTCAGCCATGCCCCGAACCCCGCCCACCTGGACCCACTGTCCAACCTTGCAGGATTTGGTTTCTCTGAGTGTTTACCTGAAATCTGAAGTCAGTCACTGAGCCTCTCTTCTGATTGGCTAACCGACCTGTTGTTGCGGTAGCCATACTACCTGATCAAGGAATAAGTAAACAAGATAGAAATCTCATGATGCATTCAAAGCCAACTTTCAGAAACACTTTGAAAGTTGGTGTTGTCTAATATTGAGGTTTGACACCTGGTTCTTTTGTTTAGGAAAGAAAAGAAGGTTACATCCACTTTTCACTTGGAGTTTCTTGAAGCCAGACCAGAGATTCAAACTGTCAACCTTCAGACCTACTTTTAAAAACTCAAGTCCTCTCAAGACACGAGACAAGAGTTTAAAGCGGCGCAGCCATTAATGTCACCAACATCTCGGTGGAATCCACTTAAGGTATTTAATATTCATTAGATCAAAGAATTTGCCAACATTCTTAATAGCACTCTAACAGCACTCTGGGCTAACTCTGACAGTGTGCTGCACATTAGTAGTGCGGGGCTCGTGTGACGTATTGTGCTTCAGCTCCTGCTGGGAATGGGATTGGGCCTGTCACAGTGGGAGGGGGGAGGCCGGGGTGTGAGTGGGGGAACTCTTGGCCATTTGGGTTTAACCACAAAGAGCAGTGTGCAGGGTTAAGAGCTCGGTCTGACCCTAAAAGGCTGTTGACCCACATTTGGTGTCATGGATGGCACTTACTACATCACTCAGCTGTGTGGACTGGAATCCCCCGTGTGTGTGTGTGTGTGTGTGTGTGTGTGTGTGTGTGTGTGTGTGTGTGTGTGTTTGACTTGTACTGTATGTATTATGTATGTAGTGTGGTGTGCAGTAGTCCCTGTCCTTACTAAGTGCAACAAATTTTTTTTTTAGGTTTGTAGTATTTTTGAGTTGCACGCTACCAGTCAAAATTTCTAGGGCACCTTAATTTTTCAAGCTGTTGTTTCAATTTACATAATTCAGTGTCTCAGTGCTTCTGAAATTAAAACACAGAACAAATAACTGGAGATTTCACCTTCTTGTTGAACTAAATGTAATCACATTTTTTTAAAGCCGAACAAACATTCAAACAGACATTCTTTCTACAAAGGAAATCAAACATTGTTCAGGAAGTTCGTCCCAACCCTGTTGCAGAAGTTCCCACGAATGTGTTGCATTTGCAGGTTTCTTTGCTTTCGCCTCCTGCCCAGTTCATTCCAAACCAGCTCCATAAGGTTTAAGTCTGGAAACTGGTCTTCCATCATGTGAAGCATGAAGTCTTCCTGTGTTACTGTCCCTTCTCTCACCATCCTGATAGAAATATACAAAACTACTTCCTGCAGTACAATGTCGTCCTGATAATGCATCAGTGGGTGTAGTAACACAGTTACTGTACAGACAGAGGGTTTGTGAGTCATCAGTAAAAGTTTAGATGTTTGCATCGACTTTAAAGGCAACATTTGTGAGTTTTTTGCCGTTATTTAATAGCAGATATTATATAACGTAAAGAAAATACTGGGAACACTGAGGGGATGACAAAGAAGCTCCTGAATGGACTCAAACTAGGGACGTTGTGGTTACTTGGTAATCCATTTTAGACCAGATGGCTGTTAGGTAAACTGATTTTAAACAATAAAAGTTAAATAATTCAAAAAAATAAAGAAGGTGTTAATCGATAAATAAAAAAACTATCAGAAGAAGCCTTATTTAAGTGTGTATGTTGTTCTTAACTAATCACGTGTCATTCCCCTACAGTCATATATCCTCCACCCCCCGCCCCCACCCTCTGCATTCATTCATCCTAAACTGGGCCATACGGAGAAACAATGGACAGAGGAAAAAAGGAGGATTATATATAATCTAATAAGCGTTTTGATTTAAGACTTTAAAACCACAACTTTGAATAATGGTATCACACACATAAACATATGGACACACTGAGTGGAGAGGTCTGGTGCAGATAAAAGGAGGATGGATGGAGTGTGTTTGATGATGACAGCTAGGTCAAACTGGAGAGTAGGTCACTTGTCTCTGTGTGTGTGTGCATGCGTGACAGTGAAAATGTGTTCATGTGACTTGTGTGTGTTGTTGTGGGTGCAGACGAAGTGTGGCTCTACCTGGAATGTCCCACTTTTTTTTTTTTTTTCTTCATGTTTAAATCACAGCACGATGACCCACAGATCCACAGAGCCTGCTGGTTTTTATTAGCACAGCCTGTTCCCTATTAGACCTCCTTCCCCAACCAACCAACAACTAAACCCATGAATGGCTCTTGTCAATCAGTCAGTCGCTGAACTCTTCGAAACTCACCAAACCCGCCGCGGTGTCCAGTGTGGCAGATATACGGCTGGGGTCAACTTTGAAGCAGCTCAGGATGGTTTTCACATTTTCATTTCTGCAGAATAGCCCTTTATTTTATTTATTTATTTTTTTAACCTAGTGACCTTATTACAGATATCCAACATGCAGGCAGATGTACAAGAGTGAGAGTGTAAGTTGTAAAGCGTGGAGGGGAGGGGAGGGGGGCAATAAAAAGACTTGTGTGATGATGCATACGAAACAGTTGAGTCGTTAGGGAAGCAGCGGAGGAGTTTGCCGGGCGTTACAGTGTGTTGCAGCATCCTCTGAAATTTTCACGCTCTTGTTCCTCCTCTCCGCTGCCCTCCTCGCCATCTTCATCATGTATTCTGCCACTTACTCCCCAACAGCCTTTGACATTCACTATTAATGTATTTATGCGCTGCATGTTCCTGCTCCCCGTCTCTCTTGTTTTTTCTGGGTTTTTTTTACAATAATACCGGAGCAGCAGGGGGGGTGAAAAGGTGAGGAGGAAGTGAAGAGGCTCAAACTTCACCATCTAGGAAGTTTTATCAGGCGGTGGCTCTCCATTTTTTACACCATAGACATACACCGAAGGCCCCGGAGTCGCTTTACTCGCTGCTGTACCGCCGTACGAGACGCATCACTTTTTAACTCCGCGATTATTAGATCAGAGTCTGCAGGAAAGACAGGGGGGAAATGAGAAAACGCACAAATACTCGTGCGCACAAGCGCAAGGGAAACTTTTTCATCACGCCGTCGGGGAGCACGGAGTCCGCTTTGAAATAAAGATATTTATGGTTGTCTTCCCTTTGGAAAGTGAGCCTGGCTGACTTTTGATTAGCTGTGATTGTGCTCGTGTCTGTCTGTCTGCGTCTTGTTCTTCTTCTTCTGCTGCTGCTGCTGCTGCTGCAGCTCATTACCAGAAAACACACACTCATCTCTTCGATCCTCTCTACATTTTTCCCCAGCACGTCCACAACCTCTCTCACGTCCTCCCGTTCCGACGAGACGTGTTCGTACACCACTTGGAAATTACATCACTGCCCTCATCTTTAAATAGCCTGTGACATTTATTGATGGGTTGAAGTGTGCGTTCTCGGTGCGGCGTCGGCCCGGGGCCTATTAAAGCAATTGAATCTTCCTTGCTTTTTGTCTTTGAAGTGTTGTGAGAATCGCCGTGCCGTCCGGGCTGCGGTTAATCATTAGTGATAGCACAGTGCTCCATATGGAAAGCACTGCTTTTATGGCGGCCGCATGGGGCGTCTGTTACGTAGCTCGTAGACGCTGTCATCTCTGCTGTGTGTGAGAACGAGAGCAATAGAGTGAGATTTTGAAGCAGCCGAACTGTGTGGTATTTGTGTGTTGTGTGTGTCCTTTACTCCCCCCAGGGTATTAAACATAGCACTGGTGATTAGGAATCCTCTTTTGTGAGATGTAGGTTTGCAACCATTAGTGCTCCGTGTCATGTCGCTCCCTCTCATAACGTTGCTCCGGATGTGAACTTTTTTCACAAAGGATCTTGGCCCGTGTTCATTTTCCGATACTTGGATACGACGCACCGCCTGAAGGCCTTTTCTCTCATGTGATGCGCAGCAGCAGCAGCAGCTACCGAGCAGAACAGCACAGCAACAGAGCTCTGTCCTTTATTGGGAATCACCCGCCATGTGATCTGGTGGATTGTTGTGGTTAGCCTCAGGGGATGTGAGCATTTATGCTTTGATGATTGCCTGGCCAGAACAATCTAAAACTGAGCAGCCTCAATCGTCATACAACCCCACCCACCCAC